>NW_016107486.1:2873283-2910934 GCF_001604975.1 Cebus imitator | reverse complement strand
AAAAAAAAAAATAATAATAAATAAATAAATAATTGTACTTTAGTTGAAAAACCTAGATATAAAACATATTTGAAAAATATAATTATAGCTTGAAATTCACTATAAGTTTATATTTTTAAAATAGTACCAAAATAGTCATAATATGGAAGACAAAGAATCTTTGTATATTCATTTTTACTGGAACCAATGAAAACACCTCTTGGTTTATATGAAATTTGATATGAACCTGAATATAAGAAATGGGTGAGTAGATGGAGAAGAAAAAGGAAAATGAAGGTGGTAGAAATTATTCTAGTTTCCTCAAGATTCTTGAGTAATCATTCCAAGATATGTCCTGGTTCTTGCTCTGGACTCTTGAGAGAAAGGAAGGCAGTGTCTTCTGATAGAGGTTAGGGAAGGGGGCAGCTGCATGAGGTCTTAAAAAAAGCAAAATTGTGAGGCATATGGAGGTTGAAAAGAGACTCCAGTAATCATCGTTACTTCATTTCCACCTCCTTTATTAGATCTATCTAATAAAGGAGAGAAAGGACCGCAGACACCTGGCTCTCGTATGCAGTATAAAGTTTGACCATCTGCCTCTGAGGAATGGGGCTTATGTTGACATCACAGGGATGAAGGGGCTGCTTCAGGGCCTGGGCTACAGTGTAGTTGAAAAAAATAATCTCACAGCCAGGGTAAGAACCCCTCAGCCACCTCACACTCATACATATTCAAAATATATTCTTCTAATAATTAGTTAGCTTTATAGAATCTCAACGAGGTTTAACAACCTCTGGGTTCGTGTGTGTGTGTGTGTGTGTGTGTGTGTGTACATGCACACACTTACTAGCAAATGAAAGTACTGAATACCTAAGTCCGTGTCTCTTTTGAGCCTCAAATACCCTCAATTCCATAAAAGTAGACAAAACAAGATTGGCATGTAGTTGCACAATGCTTATTGACTTCCAATATGATCAGGTAATTGGGATGTAGCCCCAAGATTCCACAGAAAATCATAGAGTAATGTGTTTCAGCCAGGAGTGCACTCTTAAAACAAATATTAAATCCAAAATTTTGGGCCACTGACACTGTGGATTGGTCTGTAAATGAGACAAAAAGTTTCAAATTTACGAGAACCTAGGTTAGTGAGGCAAAATCTCACAATAGAATCAAACCAGACAATTTCAGAGAATGAGTGTATGTATGTGTCTGTATAAGAAAAACAAGAGAATTGAAAGTAGGCAAAAAGTAAAGAAAAAGGAAACATGACACTCCAGCCTGGACAACAGAGCAGGACTCCGTCTCAAAAAAAAAAAAAAAAGAAAAAGAAAAAGGAAAAGGAAACATGAGAGAGAACGTTGGATGGGGTGCGATGTTTTTGGGTTGGTCCAGAAAAACCTCTGTGGAGAGAGTTTGCACAAGTTGGACTGACTATCTGAAGATGTATCTGGGAAGATGCGAGTTCAGTGCCTTCCAGTAGGGGGTGCTACCTGCGAAGGAGCTGAGCTGAAAACGTAACTGACCCATGAGAGACACAAAGAGACCAGTGTGACTAGAGATTGAAGCAGAAAAGATATAGTGTGAGGTTGAGTATGGTCAAGCTAGAAGATTGATTTTATTCTAAGCAATGTCAGTTGGGTTTTACAAGAAAAGTGGTGTGATGCATTTATAACATGACTCTTGCTAGAAAAGGAGAGAAAAGATCTAGATTTTTAAAAAGTAATACGAGTAACATATACAAACATACAATATATTAAGAAGACAGTGTATGGTATGTCAGCATGGAGAAAAAGTGGAACCCACAGCCCCATTACAAAGGAAAAATAAAACTATAAAACAGCTGTCATGATTGAGTAAGCACAATGTGAAGCACCATGACCAGGATATTACATATGTTTCCTGTTTCACTCATGGTAAATCTAGGATGTCCTATTAATTGTGATTCTTCTTTGACTGAAGTTAGACATTGCTTATTCCCAGGATATGGAGTCAGTGTTGAGGGCATCTGCTGCCCGACCAGAGCACAAGTCCTCAGACAGCACGTTCTCGGTGCTCATGTCACGTCATCCTGGAGGGAAACTGTGGAAAGGCTCATGATGAGGAAAACCCAGATGTGCTGCTTTATGACACCATCTTCCAGATATTCAACAACCGCAACTGCCTCAGTCTAAGGGAAAAACCCAAGGTCATCATTGTCCAGGCCTGCAGGGGTGGTGAGTGCTGAGACTGAACATCTAACAGTTATGAAGGTGTATGCAGAGGATTGTGATGTTTGGTTTATATTTAGGGCCAAGTCTTAGATCCCATCCAGTACAAATAAAGTACATTGAATTCTGAAGAAACTCTTCTGAAGGGGCTGGTATAATGAGAAACTGTCTCATCAGTGGAGAAATTTCTGTATAATTTCATCCACGGTAAGTGGTGAAGGATATCATCAGAATCCCTAAATCAAAGTTAAACAGAAGTATTCAAACTTTTGAATGGAATCATTTTGATGATAGCTTGATTTGTAAATGTTTTACAGATGTTTTGACATTATGTGGTTTCTGAAGAATTGCATTTGAAACTGACGTTATTATGTGATAGAAGCACCCTGTTTATTCATAATTATTGAGGGGAAAATTAGTAGAGAGTTAAGGAAATTTTAGGAAATTTAAGTCAATCTTTTCTCTCTTTTTATTCCTGACTTCCAATGACCTCATGACTATTGGGATGTAGGTTTTGTTTTGTTTTTTAAGAAAGCAGCAATAATTTAACTAAAAACTGGTAAAGGCATGATAAATTTACTATTAATTGACACATTGTTGAATGACACTAGAGACGAAGCAAAGTGTGTGTGTGTGTGTGTGTGTGTGCATGTGTGTTAGCATGTGTGAGTCTGTATGTATATATGAAACTAGTTAGAAAGAACATTGTAAATTAACAAGGTGGGCGATTGTGATAGCCATAATAAGGAAGGCAGAGATGTGTGCAAAAAGTTGACATCTCTTGAACCAACCCAAATGCCCATCAATGACAGAGTGGGTAAAGAAAATGTGGTACATATACCCCATGGAATACTATGCAACCATAAAAAGGAATGAGATAATGTCCCCTGAAGGGACATGAATGAAGCTGGAAGCCATCATCCTCAGCAAATTGACCCAGGAACAGAAAACCAAACATCGTGTCTTCTCACTTATAGGTGGGAGTTGAACAATGAGAACACACGGACACAGGGAGAGGAACAACACACACCAGGGCCATTTGGGGGTTGGTGGGGAGGGGAGGGAGAGGTTTAGGACAAATATCTGACGCATGTGGGGCTTAAAACCTACATGACAGGTTGATAGGTGCAACAAACCACAATGGCACACATATAACTATGTAACAAACCTGCACGTTCTGCACTTCTATGCTGGAACTTAAAGTAACATAAAAGAAAATGAAAAAAAAAAAAAAAAAGAAAGTTGATGTCTCTACAGCAAACTGTGGGGATCTGTGAGTCAGTGGCTCTCCAGCATCCTTGGCAGTCACCTCTTCACAGTCACCTGAAAACCTGGAGGCAGATTCTGCTTGCAAGATCCACGTGGAAAAGGACTTCATTGCTTTCTGCTCGTCAACACCACGTATGTGTCTTTTAGCAACAGTCAAAAATTTGGGGACTGAGGCCACCTTTGAATAATTCTACAAAATCAGGAAAGGCTCTATGCGACAATGATCTGAGAGAATGGTGTGTGCTCTCTACATACTTTACATGATCTTATATGTGCTGTGAGAACAGATGCCTTCACCCTCCCACACACACATTTTAAAAAAATATACCTTTATTATAAGTGTTACACTACAGTAAAAGGCATGCTAAATATTAAAGTAACACAATACAAGAAACACCATTCACTGCACACCATTTAAATATAAATGATGGATTCTGGTTTTTTTAAATTAAATCCATTTAACATTTTGAGTAGAGGTTTTATGGATCTCAGTACTGGCTGTCTTTCCCAAATAATCAACTTCAAGCACTCTTCTACACATATCCCACCTGATCCTACAAAGAGCAGTGTTATTGCATGTCCAGATAAAAATGTCAATGGCCTTTAAAAAAAGTAGAAAACGTTAGGGTGGGGCTAATTAGGTCTAATTATAGGAAACAGTGGTTTGTATTTCACCTCTAGGTAGTCATCCTAAGGTGACTCTTTTTACTCTCTCCAGTTTGCAAATTTTTAAGTCTTATTTTTAAACCACTTTCTTGAGGCATAACTGACATACAAAAATTGTACATATTTAATGTATGCAACTTAATAAGTTTGGAGATAAGTACACATCCCTAAAATCATCACCAAAATCTATGTCATAAACACCTCTCTCTCCTCTAAAAGATTCCTCCAGCTCTCTATTTATTATTATATTCTGCAAGGATGTGATAAGGATAATTTACATAAGATCTGTCTTTGCAAATTTTTAAGTATGTAATACAGTATTATTTACTATTGGCACCATATTATACAGTATATTTCTATGATGTTTTAATTTTCTGTAACTTAAAAGTTTGGATATGTTCATCTATTTTGTTTATTATATGGTGAAATACAGCGTGGTGCAATCTGTAAACAATCTGGAGCCCAACAGCATTTTTTTGTGGCTTTCTCACTGTGTGAACATAAAAGTTGATTCATCCTTCTCAGATTCTATTCTTTCCTTTATAAAGTGGAAAAATTCCAGTTATTTCTCAAGTCCCCTTTTCTAAGCAAAGTGAATGACAATGCGGTCCATAGTAAAAAGCCAGTTCCAAAAATCAAAATGCAATCACTAAGCAATATCTTGTAATGCTTACAAGCTGTCCTTTTTGTTCAACCTCTGCCAGCTTTTCTGTCTCCTCTGTGTGAAACCTAAGTAAATGTTAGGTTATAAGGATTTCCGTAAATCTATCAAGTAAATTCCCAAGCTATGAAAAAACAAAAATATAAACAAAAACAGTAAAAGTCATAGCCCAAGGCATAGCATTCTATATCATCATAGATAACATGTCCTGGAGAGACAGCATAAGGGGCTCTATCTTCATCATGGAACTCATCACATGCCTCCAGAAATATTCTTGGTGCTGCCACCTAGTGGAAGTATTTCAGAAGGTAAGCTTTCGTTTCCTTTTCTTGGCATTTATTTATTTGCTCAGAAAGAATTTATAATTATTCAGTAATCAAATAAAAATTACACACTTTTTCAGGCAAGCAAAAGTAGAATGACAACTGATTTCTGTTATTCAGGTGTTTAAAATCTGGTTTAGAGAAAGAAAATGTTAATATAACCCAGAACAAGAGCAAAGTAAAATAAAATAATGTCAACTATAAGCTTCATGTTATGGGCTGTAAGTTATTACAATTCAAAGAATATAAAATATTTTGAAATAATTTGATTACTTAATTTACAAAATGAATAAAAACCGAATGGAGATGATGGGCTTCATCCTGATGACAAAAGGGTAAATGACGCTTGCATGGCTTAACACTACCTAGGACTCAGACTTTTGTGGCAGATATTGATACTGGAAATATGGGTTAACAAAAAAATGTGTGATTACAGATTGTGGTGGGCTTCATAAAGGCATGTGAGAGGGAATAAAAGGAAGTCACTCTTTCAATGGAAAAGGGCAGAAGGGAATGTCCCTTGCCCAACTTGGGACATTCCCTATTACCTGTCCTTCCTACCTTATTTTCTCCACCCAGTAAGCATACATTAATAATTTATTTATATGTCTGTTTTTTACCTATATTTACTCACTAACATGCAAACTTCAGGATGGCAGAGATTTGCTCAGCACCTCAATATGCCTGACATATAGCAGACATTCAATTAATATTTATTGAATAAATAGATGCATAAATGAATAGACAAATGTTTCTTCTTTTCTAAGGGAAAATAGAATTGGTATTAACACAGGAAAGTGTGGCTGTTTCTAAATTAAAAAGTTTAGAAACCAGTAATTTTTTGTGGGAAAAGAAAGATATACCACTGGTGTTTAAAGAAGATCGTAGCATAAATTGAGACAGGGTTTCTGTGAATAGAGAACTAGGAAGCTAAGTCCTTTTGGATGATTAGGAATTAGACATTGTACTTTTGAGAGTATTCCTGGAAAAAGACTAGAAATGTTGGATTTAGGGTAAGCAGGATCTCATTGATCAGTCCATGCATAAGAAGTTACTATGGTGGTGTGGGCGTGAAAGTTGTTCCAGGTTCAGGCCTTAAAGCAAGATTCTGGGATTTAATTCTCTTTTAAATTGAAGAATCCGCTTTGGTAGGGGTTGAAAGTAGTAAGTCTCCCATATCCAGTTATCATGAGCATATCCCAAGGGATATTTAATTGATTGTCACATCTGTAGGTCAGAAATGGAAAATAGAGAAAATGGAGATTGAAAAGACTTGACTAGGCATGAGGTGTTTATTTTGAGGTAAAGTGTACAGTCTGACATGGGGTGTCAATTCTAAGAGGTAGAGTACCAGTGTTAAGGAGTGGCAATATCCATGGGCTTGATGCCATCAACCCTGGAAACTCTCTTCATTCCAGACGTTTCCTAGTTCATGGTGCAAGATACTTTCTGAGAGTTCAAAACCCCTCATATCTCATCTACTGTTTTTTCTTTTAGGTACAGAAATCATTTGAAATTCCAAGGGTTAAAGCCCAGATGCCCACCATAGAATGACTATCCATGACAAGAGCTTCCTACCTCTTTCCTGGCAATTGAGAATTGTAAGTAGTCAGAGTTGTTGGGGTTGAAATAAATGAAAGAGTTATATCGGTGGTGAAGTTCAATGACCATTGACAGCTGACTACTTGGATGGTCAAGTTAGTGTTCTTTATTGATGTAGCCTGGTGAGTATTTATTATTTATTTGCTCTTTTTTATTCTACTTATATACCTTTAGTTTCCCCCAACTATATAGCCAATCAAGGAGGTAAGAAAAATTGCAGCAAAATGTAATAAACAATGAAAGTCTTAGGTTAGTAATTATTAAAATAGTAATTTACTACTGCTACCATTATTAATTATATTAATTTATCTCTCATACTCTTCGTCTCTTTGTCTCTCTCTCCCACCTGCCACACTTAATTATCAAACATTGCATCAGACCTTAAACAAAACAGAGTAAACACGGGAGCTAGCTATGGAGAAAGCAGGGCTTTGGTCCTCTGAATGCACATATCACATTATTGTTGTATGACTTTCTCCTTAGTTCAGCTAAAGATGGGGTCCTTGTCACATGACCAGAAAAAATTAGACTTGCAGACAATTTGAAAGGCAAGGAGGGCAGGGTTTATTGTGTGAAAAGGAAAAAAGATGGGAAATGGAATCTTCACAGAGCCTCCCAAAGTACTGGGATTACAGGTGTAAGCCACCATGTCCGGCCTCCTTTCTGATTTCTTCGTTGACCCACTGGTCATTCAGAGACATATTGTTTAATTGCCATGTATTTGTATAGTTTTCAAAATTTGTCTTGTTGTTGATTTCTAGTTTTATTTTACTGTTCTCAGAGGAGATGCTTAATTTTATTTCAATTTTTTTGAATGTTTAAAACTTTTTGGTTGGCCTATTCTTGACAATGATCCTTGTGCTTAGGAGATCAATATGTGTTCTTCAGTCAATAAAGTGTTCTCTAGGTATAGCAGTTGCTCTATAGTGCAGATGATGTCTAATATTTTTTGTTGTTGGATTTCTGTCTGAGAGATCTGTCATATGCTGAAAGTAGGGTGTTGAAGTCTCCAGCTATTTCTGTATTGAAGTCAACCTCTGTCTTTAGCTCCAATAATGCTTGCTTTATATATCCAGGTGCTAGCATGTTGAATACATATATATTTATAATCATTATATCCTGTTGCGGGTTGATCTCTTTATCATTATATAATGACCTTTTTGTGTTTCCTTACAGTTTTTGTATTGAAATATATTTTGTCTGATATAAGTATAGCTGCTCCTGTTCCTTTTGGTTTCCATTGGCATGAAATATCTATTTTCATTCTCTTTATTTTCAGTCTGTGCAAAGTATGTTTCTTGTAGGCAACAGGTCATTGAGTCTCATTTTTTCATACATTCAGCCATTCTATGTCTTTATGTTAAAGAATTTTTCCTTGGCACCAAACAAGGCTGAGACAGATGTTTCTGGAGTCTAAGACACAAATATTGCTTTCTGTCAAAAACTCTGATTAGTCTTACATACAGTTCAACTTGTTTGGGATATTAAGTATCCTATATATAGGTCTTTATTTTTGAATTTATGGCCATACTATTTTTATAAAGAACAAAACCCTAAATGAAAGCGTGGAGCATGGCATACTTAAAAAGTTTTCATGATAAAATTAATTTCCACAAAATCATTTTACAAATGTTGAATGTAATTAGGGGAAAAAATGATGCAAAAATTAAAATGAGACAAGCAAAAAAAAATGTATTTTGTAACATTTGGCCTTTTTTCTGAATTGATTCAGAATAACTTTAACAAAAACAAATACTTTTTAGTTAAATTTTGTGCACTATGGGGGAAATATGGAAAATTGGATATGTTTACATTTATGTAAGTGCTCTTTAAAAAGAGTACACTGTCACATACTCTTTAAATTAAATAAAATAGGTGCAATAATATTGAATATTTCAAACAATAAAGGTGCAAAATAAAGTAATGGTCACATGTTTGGGGACACATACACAACACATCTTATATGTGTCATTTGTTCACTAATAGAGTTCTTAGAAAAACTAGTTATTAGGGAAAGTAACCTAGTCTCATCTGGTTATTGACTTCCTTGAAAGGCATAAAACGTAGAAACTTATGTTTTAGCTACCCAAATATTTTCAAAAGGTGACAGTCCTTTTTTCATGTACAAAAGAAATCAAGTAATATAATTTCTGTGGTTAGGTTTTGAGTATTCCTTTGATTCCTCAGAACTATTCTAGTCAATTACTAATTTTGGTTAGTATTATTTGGTTAATAATAGTGTTTTCTAGGCTATTTAAATTACTTTAACATCAAAGACTTAATGGGTGTCTAGTATTATTATATGTATCTTTGACCCTTCACAAGGACCATAAGACTACATAGAACTCTATAAAAACTGAGTTCCTGTTTCATATATAAAATTTTCTATTTACCTATCTCCTGTATAACTAATAGGTAGCTCAAATTTAAGAAACTTAAAATAAAATTTCTAATTTCTCATTACTTTTTCTTTCTCTGAGTCCTACCAAAACAAGCTTATTAATTCCATTCTTTCCCAGTTTGATGATGGCATCACTATCTGCTTAGTTGCTTGAGTAAAACTAAACAAAATAATCACATACACAGCAAAACTTTGCATTTGTTCTCTGCTCTGGCTAAACATGTTTCTTCTTGTTCCCTACTCAGATAGCTTCCCCAGTTATCCTCTGTCTTATTACCCACCATATACTTTTTAGAACTTAGCTGGAAGAAGAGATCTAGCTCTTAAGGAAGTTAAAATGGCATATAAAGCCTGATGCATATTCTGAAGGATTGTTTAATTTAGTTGCAGAAATACAGTCTAATATGCAAATTCCTTTTTATCTTTTTTCTTTTTTGTTTTGTACTTGTAACTGTGTGCTATGAGTAGGCTAGACTCAGGACATGTGATGCACACAATTAAAGCAGACATGGCTAGTAAACCTTATGGTGTTTATAGTCAGCCCATAAAGGCAGATATTAATTGGGAGAAAAAAATGCAGGCACAATGTAGCAAGAATAAATACTGATTGTCCACTGTGATAAAGCCTTTAAAGAAACACTTATGCTTATATTTGGAAAATAAAGGAGTGTAGGTCAAGGGTAAAAGAGGAACATTCTAGACAGGAAAAGCAGTGTGTATAGACAACTTACAGACTAAATGCAGCTTTGGAGAGAGGACTTAATAACTGGGACACAGCATCAGGAGAGATGCCATTGGGGAAGTTGGGAAGCAAGGGAGGGACCAGGACCAGAATATCTGAGGCCTTATGTGCTCCTTCATACTAATAGTAATAAGAAATTCTAGTGGGCTTTAAGCAATGAAGTGATAAAATTTTCATTTTTAAAGAATCACTCTGGAAGATATCGGGGGAGAGGTTACATGCTAGTACAATATTGCAAACCATGGGTGATAATGATAGTCCCAAAAGAACTGAGTAATGTTAACTGCATATTATTATTATCATTATTATTAATTTTATTTCCATTTTGCTCACAGTGTCATAGCATAAGACATAGAGATATAGGTAGAGAATAGAGGACATAGTATAGAGAATAGAGAATGGTTGGGACATGAAATTTACATAATAAAGTTTACAGCATATTTGCCTATAACTTTCATATACTCTACAACATTCAACTTATAAAATTATCTAACATATGTGTCATAAGTCCCTCTGGACCACAGAAATTTTACTAGTTCACTAGAGGGGAGATTATTAATATCAGTGAGAAATAAATTTGAAAAATTTTCAGAAACATAAGGGAATATTATTGACTTTGCAGAAATATCTATCATTTTAGGATGAAGAACACATTCCTATTAACCCTCACCTTTAACATAAACAGATAAAAATCATTGTAAGTTCCAGCATTTATGTGACTCCTCATTCCTCCCAGGTTCTAAATAGATTCCTCTGAGATGTCACCGATTCATCTCAAGCTTGGAACTAGGGTTCATTCCTACTGATTTGGTCAATTGTTCACCTAGCCTGTTTTCTGTGATAAATCTAAGCAAAACTAGGGGTCCAAGCACAGAAAACTTCCCCGACACATAGTTTTCTTCAAAGCCAATGTCAGCACTGAGTTAGGCAACTTTACTTTCACATGCCTTTGTTGCCTCGGGAGCCACCTTGACATACACATGTCAAGAGAATTATTGATTCTAGATCTGATGATGTCTTGATTCCACTTTCACCATACAAAGCAGAGATCAAAGGTGTCACTCACCGATATTCTCTTCTCTTAGCTATTAAAAAACTGTATAGTCATTCATGTGTAGAGCCTCTTGCTTCCCAAGTAATGTGGTGACATATCTTGAACAGGATTTATTATCAATTGGTTAGGCATGTGGAAAAACAATTCAGTGGAGAGTATCCAACACATTGGGGTAAAGTTCTTCGGAGATGATAAATTACTATTTCAATGTCAATCTTTCTTTAGGTCCACTATTTGGAAATGACCTCAATGCACAAGACTCTTAAGAAGTGTTTTCTCCTTTCTCAGGTAATGATGCTTCTAAAGAAATAGTTCTTTGAATCTCATCTTCCTTGATATTGAATACTATGGTAAACCCAGGGTGAGAGGGCTATAGGTAATTCTCATAGATTGATCATATACTTTATTCTCTTCTTAATCTATTCTGCTTCCACAGAGGCTAGTCCCATAGTTTTACTATCCCTGTGTATACGTCCATATAAATAAATTTTGAATTTGTGTATTAAATCCTGATTACCGACTTAAGTGCCAGACTTCAAAATTCAAGTGTCTGCTGAACATATTCACTCACATCTCACAGAAACACCTTTGTCTGAACATTCCCACAGCTGAATATGCCATTCTTCCCCGATGCTGCTTCTCTTTCATTTCTCCTGTCTTGGTTAAGTTATACAAACCAGAAACAACTCATCTTGGGCTCTGTCTTCTCACTCACATCCAACATTAAAGACCTTGTAAAGTTTATGGATTTATTCTTCAAATTTGGATCTCTCTCCATGTCTACTTCTACTCCTATGTTCAGAGCCTCCAGTCTTAAAGTTCCCTATAATTCTTTAGCAATGTCTCTTACTACATGTTTTGGTAATTTTAAAAAAATCAATTTCCCCCAATGGACTTTAAGCTTTAAGATAAAATTTTAAAATGTCTGACTTATTCATAGGTATGGTCTCGTCTAAGAGGTGGTTGCCTCAGAGTGCGCATTCGATAAATATTTGTTAAAAGAACACTTTACTAAATAATTTCATGAGAATTATTGTTACTAGGCCACTAACAAATTTTTATCACATGCCAACTGTATTCCATACCATGTTCTATGGACTATATAGAGAAAAACGAGCAAGACAATGTTCCCATTTTACTGCACTCACATGAATACATAAATCATAAATGAAAGTAATTAAAAATATCCTGAAATTAAAGCATTCCAATAATTTAGGGCTATAAATGAGAATGCCCACACCTGTATCAGTTAGTGTGGGATGTTTTAACAAAGTCAGACATTTATAATGGCTCAGATATCATAGAAAATTATTTCTTATTCATGAAAATTCTAAAATTGTTATTCCTGATTAGTAGGAGGCTCTTCTCCACATGCTAACCCAGATGCTTAGAATGCTTCCATTATAATGCTGTGATACTCTCCAACATGGCTATGTTAAAATGACTGTGATTGTAACCATCCAGTTAGTGGCATTGGAAAGAATATAGAGGATTACCTTTAGGAGATTTTTCTATGTTTAGCCTGGTGGTGTCACCCCATACTTGTGCTTGCATTCCATTAGTTAGAAACCAGTGATATGGTCATGCCTAACTGCTAGAGTCATTGGCAACATAGACTAGCTGAGTGCCCAGAAAACAGAGATGTGTCTTGTTGGGTCTCATTGTAGATACTGAGAGTGTCTGGGTAGTCCTCTTGTCCCACTTTGTGTTCCTTACAGCATCATCTATGTGTGAAGCCATAAAATAGGAAATACAGTGTTAGGAGGACAATCCTGATCTAGTCATTAACATCATTGAATCAATTCGCTGCTAATGGAACACATTCCAAGCCAGAGGAGATTTCTAGTGGTGCAACAGGGATCTACTTCCATATATTTGAATCTGCGTTTTTATAAACATTTCAGACAAAAACATAGGGAGATTTTCAAGGCCATACATTATAAAACATCCAGAAAATGATCAATAGGCGAGATATTTACAATATAAGTGTATTTCAAAAGATTCAAACTGTAGGATAAATTTAATTGGAGTAGGACTTTATTTAAATATTTCTTTAAAAGATATATGTCTACCTATTTATTTACTTATTAGTCATAGTATTAAGCCTTAGACATTATTTTAATGAGCCTTCGTGCCAACCCTCAGGATTTCTTCTTAGTACATATCCATATGGGGAGGAAGAAGAAGAATAGTGAGTATATGAACTAGAATGAATATGAAATAGAATAATCAATGCAAAAACCAAGGTGCCCACTAGATGACTTCATAGCATAAACATTGCTTTCACAAGCATATGAGGAAGAATTTTCACAGAGGTTTATGTGAGAAAATCCCCCACTTTGAGTTTTCCAAAAGGTGTAAAACTTTTGGACCAAACCAATGTATTTCTCAAATGTATTTGATTGATATCTCAAGCTGCACCCCAACCACATCAGACACATGTTCTCAGGACCTCCTGAGGGCAGTGACATGGGCCATGGTCACTCATATTTGACCCAGAATAAATCTGTTCAAATATTTTACAGAGTTTTACTCTATTCATTGGCAATAATTTGGTGCTTCTATACGTGGCATATCAGATAAGACTCAGAACCCCCAAGAAGTTGCCCAAACTGGAGCTACATAGCAGCAGGGCCCACTGAGGTCTACCTGACTTCAAGCTTCTCCTCTGGTGGAACTGGTAAGTCCTCCTGAGCCCTGGAATTCATTTGTTTAATCGTCTTTGATTTACTCTTAGCTGGTTTTTCCCCTAGAAAGTTGTTTAAGGATTTTAATTCTAGTTTAGAGATGCTTGCTAAAGGATCCTCTCCATTGCTTTGTCTCCCAAAAATCAATCTTAATTCAGTTTGTCTGAACATTTGTATGAGGAACTGAATTGTTAATTTCAATGGTTAATGAGAAACTGAGTTTTCTGAACTCTGAAGAGAAAGGGCATTTGCTCCTCCCAGCCAAAAGGTACCTCTTATCCCTCCCCAACCTCCCTACACCCCGCTGTCCCTCCCCTAGTGCCTGCCAACAGACCCCAGTATGTGATGCTCCTTTCCCTGTGTCCATGTGTTCTCATTGTTCAACACCTGCCTCTGAGTGAGAACATGTGGTGTTTGATTTTCTGTTCCTGTGTCAGACTGGGGCCCTCATAGAAGTGTCTAGGAGGTTGACACCTTGTAACATGCAGTGGTCCTGCATAAAAATCTCCAACAAAAATTATTTTTTAAAAAATGGCTAGTCCAGGAAATGCTTATCAGGCTGATCATCCAGTGTTTTGAGCCCTCTCAGTGGTCACAGACCTCTAGAGAGAGAAACTGAGACATGCACAAGGGTAGACATGACTCAGTGGTGACACACTGTTGAGTCCTGCTCACGAGCAGTACAAATCAATCCACCATCCAAAAACCCTAGGCCACAGCTCAGTTTCTCCTTTAAAAAAATAAATAAATAAAAGCAGGAACAAATAATCAAAGAATGAGTAGAAAACAAAGAGGAAAACCCTATTTTGAGCACTTTGTATGTTTTATGGATCCTCTACTTGCCAGAGTTTATATGAAATGGAAGTAATATGGTCTTTGTGCACATTTACATTAAGAAGAAAGAGCTCTAAGGTTGAACCACAAACTATAGAGTTCCTAGGTTCTATTTTCTTTTCTGCCTGCTTTAAATCTCATTACTTTTCTTTCTTTCTTTTTTGCTATTAATCTTTTTTGTTTTTTATTTATATTTTTTTATTGTACTTTAGGTTTTGGGGTACATATGCAGATCATGCAGGACTGTTGCATAGGTACATACATGGCAATGTGGTTTGCTGCCTCCATCCCCCTGTCACCTATATCTGGCATTTCTCCCCGTTATCCCTCCCCAACCTCCCTACACCCCGCTGTCCCTCCCCTAGTGCCTGCCAACGGACCCCAGTATGTGATGCTCCTTTCCCTGTGTCCATGTGTTCTCATTGTTCAACACCTGCCTGTGAGTGAGAACATGTGGTGTTTGATTTTCTGTTCTTGTGTCAGTTTGTTGAGAATGATGGCTTCCAGATTCATCCATGTCCCTGCAAAGGACATGAACTCATGGATTTTTATGGCTGCATAGCATTCCATGGTGTATATGTGCCACAATTTCCTTGTCCAGTCTATTATTGATGGGCATTTGGGTTGGTTCCAGGTCTTTGCATTGTAAACAGTACTGAGATAAAAACCACAGTTTGGATCAAAAAGGTTTTTTTTTGTTATTGTTTTTTTCTTTTCCTTTCTTTTTTTTTTACAAGCTGGCAAATTTGCATTCATCTCAAGGTTAAAGCACTGAAGCAACAGGTATGGGAACTTCATGTGCTTATGTGTGTCTTTATATGTGTGTACATATTTAAAGGCCTTTATAATAGAATTCTATAATTTATATTCAATTGGCAATTAAATCTCTTTTAATTTTCCTCTAGCACAGCAGACTTTCTCTTTATACCTTATAATGTAAATTTTGCTATCTGATTTTTCACCAGAGTTTCCTTCAATATGCAAATTTAAGGCTATTTAGCTGACAACTGCCTAGGATAAGACAGAAAAAAAAGGAGGTCTTTAGGAATCTATAAGATGGATTTCTATCATCATAACAAATATGCCTATATATTAGGTGTTGTGTTCACAATGTTTTGCTACTAAAAATACATAAAGAGTTCTAATTAATTGGCTTAAATCTAATATTTAAAAGGCTAGTCAAATGCTTTTTTAACTTCATGTGATTTAAGTAAAACCTTTAAAAAATAAGCTCGCTTTAAAATTATTGACAAATAATATTAGCAATGCCTTAAGAATTGTTAACATTTTATTTATATTTATTAATCAAGTGGTTTCATGTTTATTCCCACAAAATACTGTAAGATTTGCCTTCAGGGTTACAAACTATAAAATCCAGCCCAAGACAGAATGATCTTTGTTTGTGCATGCTTATAAAATATTATTTGACTTAATGAAAACAGCTAAATCCTGAGTTATTGGTGTAAATAACTTAAAGTTAGCCATAAGTTTTACTACATAAGTAAATACCCGAAAATCACAGCTATGAAAATAGCTCACAGAAAAATAACTTTAAATATTGGCTACTATAGTTTTTATAAATAGTCTAGGTAAACCATTAAATTAATCAGATAAATGTAATATAATAAGTACTTGTAAACAAACTTCTCATAGTTTAGGATATAAGGCTATTATTTGATATTAAGTATCTGGGCTATTTCCAATTTAAGAATTATAAGAGAACTTTTTTTAATGTACCCATTAAAGGTAAATGTCTAATTCAAAGCTTATTTAAGGGTTATATACAAAACAAGGTAAAGGAATCAGGAAATAAAAGATGTAAAGAAAATTAAAGATGTAGAAAGTATTTTATGTAAAGAAACTAAAAAGGAAAGTAATTTTACATAAAAAAGCATCTTGTACAGTGAATTTTTGTCCTGAAATAAAATAACTGGGTTGTTCAAGAAAGAGGAATATTTAAGATAAAAGAATGTCGAAGCACATTGTAAATGGTTTATATAAATTGTAATAAGTTTAGTAAAAAAACAAATTTTATTTTTTTATTGTAATTTAAGTTCTGAGATATATGTACAGAACATGCAGGTTTATTACACAGGCATACATGTTCCATGGTGGTTTGCTGCACCTACTGACCCATCCTCTAGTTTCCCTCTTTTCTCACTCCACTCCCTAAAAGATCCCAGTGTGTCTTGTTTTCCTCCCTGTGTCCATGTGTTCTCATTGTTCAACTCTCACTTATTAGTGAGAACATGCAGTGTTTGGTTTTCTGCTCCTGTGTTAGTTTGCTGAGGATGATAGCTTCAAGCTTCATCCATGTTCCTGCAAAGGACATGATCTCATTCCTTTTCATGGCTGCGAAATATTCCATAGTATATATGTATCACATTTTCTTTATCCAGTCTATCACTGATGGGCATTTGGGTTGATTTCATGTCTTTGCTATTGTAAATAGTGCAGCAATAAACATAAATCTGCATGTGTCTTTATAGTAGGATAATTCATATCTCTTTGGATATATGTGCAGTAATGGGATTGCTGGATCAAATTGTATTTCTGGTTCTAGATCTTTGAGGAATTGCCACTCTGTCTTCAACAATCGTTGAATTAATTTACATTCCCACCAACAGGTTAAAAATGTTTCTATTTCTCCACAGCCTTACCAGCATCTATTGTTTCTTGACTTTTTAATAATCAGTGTTCTGACTGAAATGAGATGGTATCTCATTGTGGTTTAGAATTGCATTTCTCTAATGACCAGTGATGTTGAGCTTTTTTTTTAATGGTTGTTGGCTGCATAAATGTCTTCCTTTGACAAATGTCTGATCATATCCTTTGACCACTTTTGGATTTTTTTTTTTTCTTGTAAATTTGTTTAAGTTGCTTGCAGATTTTGGATATCGAACATTTGTCAGATGGGTAGATTGCAAAACTTTTCTCCCATTCTGTAGGTTGCCTGTTCACTCTCATGATACATTTTTTTTTTTTGAGATGGAGTTTCGCTCTTGTTACCCAGGCTGGAGTGCAATGGAGCAATCTCGGCTCACCGCAACCTCCACCTCCTGGGTTCAGGCAATTCTCCTGCCTCAGCCTCCTGAGTAGCTGGGATTACAGGCATGTGCTACCATGCCCAGCTAATTTTTTGTGCTTTCTTTTGCTGTGCAGAAGCTCTTTAGTTTATTAGACCCCATTTGTCAATTTTTGCTTTTGTTGCAATAGCTTTTGGTGTTTTAGTCTTGAAGTTTTTGCTCATGCTTATGTCCTGAATTGCCTAGGTTTTCTTCTAGGGTTTTTATGGTTTGAGGTTTTATATTTAAGTCTTTAACTCATCTTGAGTTAATTTTTTATAAGGTGCAAGGAAAAGGTCCAGTTTCAGTTTTCTGCATATAGCTAGCCAGTTTTCCCAGTACCATTTATTGAATCCAAAATCCTTTCCTGTTACTTGTTTTTTTGTCAGATTTGTTGAAGATCAGATGGCTGAAGATCTGTGGTATTATTTCTGAGGTCTCTCTTTTGTTCCATTGGTCTATATGTTTGTTTTGGTACCAGTATCATGCTGTTTTAATTACTGTAGCCTTGTAGTATAGTTTAAAGTCAGGTCGCATGATATTTCCAGCTTTTTTGTTTTAGTTAGAACTGTCTTGGATATATGGGCTCTTTTTTGGTTCCATATGAAATAGGAAGTAGTTTTTTCTAATTCTGTGAAGAATGTCAATGATAGTTTGATGGGAATAGCATTGAATCTATCAATTAGAATATCAAATGTTTCTCCATTTGCTTGTGTCCTCTCATTTAAAAAGGAAATTTTAAAGGGGTTGTATAATTCAGTTGGCCATGATTAAGAAGAAATTATCATAGTCTTTCTAGAAATGGGTCTTTGATATTAAGAATAGGCTAATACAATAGTAAACAATTAGTTAAAATGATATTTTTACAAATACTTGACTTGCTTTTAATGCAAAAAGTTTTTAATTTTTAAAATTATATAATGTCTCTTTAACATTTTTCAGATTGATAGTTAGAAGTTCAATTCTTTCTCTTATAAAAAGACATTCAATGATGACTCTCTCCTTCACTTTCATTGGCTCTTGTAACTTTTATTATCTAAAGCAAGTGGGATAAATTATTTTTAAACAGGCAAATAAAATCACTTTTTGACCTGCCTTTTTATTCTGCATGCCTGTTATGTCTTTACCTTTATATGTGTCATGTGGAAGTAATATTTTACTACCAAACTATATGAAAGAGCTCTAATCAAGTAACTTAAATAATGTAAGTGTTTATCAGATTGGTAGAAGCTATCTAAGATCCTTTTTAATTCACATGACCTTGGTAATCTTTGGTAAAATAAATTTGGTAAATTTAATCTCAAAACTCTCACCAGTAATTCAAAATCTTAAAGTCATGTTAAAACCTCAGATTATTTATTTCACTGGAAATTTAGGTTACTAAAAGGTAAAATAATAAGATCCTAAGATATGCTTCTGGTGAAATTTTATAGAACACAAGGATGCCAATTTTCAAACAAAAATGTAAGTTAATTTTTGGTTAAAATACTAAGTGTTGCTTTATAATGAAGGAAATTATACACATAAAATAAAATGGGTTAAAAAAAAATAAAAGCTAGGGCAACAAAAGTTGACTCTGAGCTCTGTGGTTACCAAGAAAATAGTTGATATGGGGAAAGAGTAAAACCAAGTAACCATTAAAAGCCAGAGGGTGTAATATAAAGGAATTGTTCCATTCTGTACATTAGTATCATTCAGCATCTTAAAAAATAAAGAAAAAAAAAAACTCTACTATAGTGGATTGTAAAGACGGAATTCTTAATTTTAAATAATACAGAATTTAAGAGCTCATTTGGATTAATGTAGGACCCACAGCTCATTACTGAACAATCACTAAGTATATGTGTTCCAAATGCACAGGGTGTTATTCTTGAGAAGCAATTAGCCTAGTGGGTTGGATAATGCCCTTGTAAGGTCTGTTTTCCCTGAAAAGGGGATTGTCCAACTCTCCCTATAAAATATCAGATGAAGCAGTTAATATGATTCATACCCAAACCATGCTGGACTGGGTTTATGATAACTGGAATATCTTCCCACCAAATATGCCTATTACCCAGGTCATGGTAAATTTGGGAATTAATGGAGCCCCTTTTACATGGATGCCCTCCCACAGAACCATAGGACTGTTTAGGAAGCCTTATCAAATTTGCTGTCCCTCATAGGTCTTACAGATGCAACTACCTGCTGGGAACCTTAACCCTTTTCACCAGAAAAGGTAAAATGGTCTGCGGGTAAAAAAGGGTTCCTGAGACCAGAACATAAAAACATACAGGTTAGCAGAATTACAAAATTTAAGATGTTTAAAGAAGGTTTATATAAGGTAGTTGTAACCCCTTTCGAGGGACTATGTTAGAGGGACTTCCCAAGTCAGCTAGGGACTTTGTTTCCAGCGCAGGACTTCTTCCGCCTGTGACTGGCTAGGGGCTTTGTCTCCAGTTTTCCCACCTCTGGCTCTTAGGGGCTTTGTTTAAGGGCAGATACTTTTCCCCCTCTGGCCCCTGGAAGGGAGGCCCCTTGACACAGGGTTTGAAAACAGTAAACAAGACGGTAAAGGATTCAAAGATCAATTAATCCAGAGAAAGTTTGAGAGAACCCCTCTCATTGAATGAGAACAAGAACAGGGAGGGAATAACTCAGTGATATAATTTCCAGCCTCCCAAGCCTGCAGCTGCACCCCCTCCAGGTCCCCTTATGGGTGTGGGAGCTGTCCTTTGGCTCTGCCTAATAAACTGCACTGCCACACACTCTTTGGGTCCATGAGTCCTATCTGAGCTGTAACACTACAACACCGAGGTCCCCTTTCCTATTCTTCAGGGTTGGAAAGCCAAGAACCTAAGTTGCTATAATTTTCTGTTTAATAATAATTTTTAAAAGCTGCTAGAGAAATTGTTTCCCAAAAACCTGTAACACCTGATAGTAGATTTCAGCCCTAACTTATTTGAGTGCAGATTAAATTATTATTTATTGGCTACCATAATCTTCTAGAAAGTACCAGGTTATAATTTTTCTTCATATTTTTAGTTAGTGCCCTAATGAAATAGGTTCATTTTTCTGTTCTGACATATGAATAACTCTTATAATTGTCAAACTGTAAATGTTATTTAACTCTCCATGCCTTAATTCTAATGAAATCAAAATTATGGTGTTCTGAAGACTAGAGATATGAACTAGTCAACTATAGATTTCATCTGTATGCCTCCAGGATTTTTCAGTTTCTTTATTCCTGTCTTTTACTGTCAAAAAACACATACTGTCAATATTTAAGATTGTGGCTTCTGTGAATTGTATAGGTTGTTGGTAGATATTTGTTCTGAGGACTAAACTCTGATTTTTTTGTCTTGCCCAAATTCCTATCTAAAGGGTCTGTGAAGTTATATTCTACAAACCACAAATTCTCATCAAGTGGATTTTCTTGAACTCGAATATTGTGACTTACTTTTGAATCTTACTCTGACATAACATTATGTGACAAAGAGGAAAGTCAAAATATTTTACCTCAAAATACGTTTATTTGCCACATTTTGAAGTGGCCCTTGTGAAGCTGTTCTTTGTAGGGGTGGGGGAATTTGCATCTGCAAAGAATCTCTATTAACATAGATAGTTTTTTCCCATGCCTCCCAATTCTGAGGAAATTAACTAAGAGACTGTCATCTTTTAAAGAATAGGAAACATTTGTCATCTATTGTCGCTAAGACCAGCCATTACAAGACTTCAAAAGGACTTTGGTCTCCACAATTTTTTATCTTAACCTGAACATTTTGTTTCTATCAGTCCTAGGTCTTTAGACAATCTCAACCAATTGTCAACCGGAAAACTTTAAAATTTACCTATAGCCTGGAAGCCACTCACTTTGAGATGTCCCAACTTTCTGGACCAAACAATTGTATTTCTTAAATGTATTTGATTGAGGTCTCATGCCTCCCTAAAATGTATAAAACCAAGCTGCATCCCAATCACCTCAGGCACATGTTCTTAGGACCTCCTGATAGCTGTCATGGGACATGGTCACTCATATTTGGCTCAGAATAAATCTGTTCCAATATTTTATAGAGTTTGACTCTTTTTCTCTTTTTGTTGACAGTTCTATATTCAAACTTAAGTCTTTGATGCCTGGATGTTGTTAGAATTTGAGGGTTAGAAACTATAAGAATTTTTGAAAAGATTGTGACTGGGATGTATGTGTGGATGAGCATGTGAATTAATGGCAGAGCAAACACATTAATAAATATGGAATCAAATTATGAGGAGAATGTGGTTCACTTGGCAATTGGTAGTAGTAAGAAGCTATGAAAGGAAAATAAATCTTGGGGCCCCCAAATCACTAAGTTAAAGGAAAATGTTAAGCTTGGAACTGCTTAGGGCCAACCTGCTTCCCATTCTATTCTATGTCACCTCTATTCTCACTGAAATACATTCATTTTGATAGCCTCCTTTGGAAAAGCTAATCAAAAACTCAAAAGAATGTAATTTTGTCTTTCACTTGTTACAAGGGAGCCCCTTCCCCACTTGGAGTTTTCCTGCCTTTGCTTCATGTTATCCTGCCTTTTCAGACTGAACTAATGCATTTCTTACATATGTTGATTGATGTCTCATGTTTCCCTAAAATGTATAAAAGAAAGCTGTGCCCCAACTACCTTGGGCACATGTCATCAGGATTTCCTAATTCTGTGTCATGGGCATGCATCCTCAACCTTGGCAAATAAACTTTTAAATTAACTGAAACCTCAACCTTGGCAAATAAACTTTTTAAATTAACTGAAACCTGTTTCAAATGTTCAGGGTTCAAATTTTGGTAACCATGCGGGGACTCTGAGTGGAAATGCCCTGACCTCTGACAAATCTCTTAACTGTGCTTGGTACCAGCATGAGCTAACTTTATGGCACAAACAACTGGACAATTTGCTGAGGTCTGACAGAACCACCTCCAGAGAATTCCTGATCTCCCAAAATTTGGTTGAGATCTAATGTTTATTTTGCTGTATAACTCCCCCCATTTATTTATTTATTTTTTTTTTTTGACTTTTACTTGCTTCCAACAAAGAATGTAAATCTTTCTGCTTCCATGATGATGGAAGGCAGGTAACTCCTTTATGGAGTTTGAGCTCACTTCCAACAGATAAGTTTTTGTTGCTTTTTCCTACTTCTAGGATTATGTAGAGAGAGTCTACTGCCTGAGACACATTGCTAGGTAAAAAACTGGTTTGGGATTCCGTCTTGTAAATGCTTTTTAAACAACTAAAGTTAACATTAATAACCAGCTGATGTGAATTTCTGCTTATACTTAGAGCACTCAGAAATTATATAATTTGCATGACAATTGTTAGATTTGCTTAACTGCTTTTATTGTTTATTTCTGTCTTGTTGGGGTTTTGTGTGTATTTCCATTCTTTCCCTTATGGGATTTGACCAACTTCAAACCTTCTAGTCCATGAGTATGGAATTTTCCACTTCAAAGAAATAAGAGAAGCATTTTGTCATAGCTGAAATATGGTAATGAGGTTTAAAAAGATATTTTTTAAGGACCTCAATGGTTAAAAGTGTGCTTAATTAAAAGGCTAACATGGAGGATGTGTGTGTGTACGTGAATGTTTGTATTAAAAGGCCTACATGGTTTTGTTTCTGTTTCTGCTTTTGTTTTTGATTGTTTGTTATTCTCTCTAAAACCTTATCTTCTTTTTTATGCAAAAGTGTTTTTTCTGTCTTCTCAGTTTATTGAATTCTGTTTTCACCAGAGTTTTTGACTAAAATAGCTTTTGCAACAGAGGCTACTCTTAGGTTTTTAAAGAAGCATGCAGTTTAGACACTCAGAAATGTCTTTGTTTAAAAAAATGAGGGCACTGTAAAAGCATCTCCCTGTATTACCAACAGACTTTTATATTTTGCTATTGAATTTTCAACTGAACTGTTTCCTTTTACATGTAAATTTAAGGATATTTAGCTAATAACTGCATAGGTCTATCAAGAATCTAAAATTCTATGATAGAAAAAAAAGAAGTCTTCATAAATTGATAAAATGTACTTCCGTCAGCATGCCTAATATGTGAATATATATATGTGTTTTGTACACGTTTCACTACTGAAAATACATAAATAATTGGATTAAAGAAAAATAAATCATTTACATTAAATATGTTATCAGAAAAAAAGGAAAGAATAGTCAAATGCTTTTTCAAGTTTATGTAACTTAAGTAAAATCTTTAATAAATAAGCCAGCTTTAAAATTATTGGTAAAGTAATATTAGCTGTGACTTAAGAATTTCCAGCATACATTTTCTGTTTGCATTTATTAATCAGGAAATTTCATACTTCTCCCTGCCAAATACTAGAATGTATAAAAAATTGGCATAGGGGTTACAAAACTATAAACTATGTTCAAAACTTTTAATAAGTAAGACATTAATATTGGTTTAATAAAAATAGTTGCATCTTAAATTTATTAATATTACCATGACTTCTAATCTTGTGGCTTCAGGCAGTCTTGTCCACAGGCAGTAAAGAGATTTGTTTTGGGAAAGAGTTATTATCACTTTTGTTTCAAAACTAAACTGTAAACTAAGTTGCTCCTAAAGTCCAGGAATGAACAAAGAAACCTTAGAGGTTAGAAGCAAGATGGAGTCAGCTAGGTTATATCTTTTTCACTACCTCAGTTATATTTTTGCAAATGGTGGTTCCATAACTTTAAATTATGACTATCACAGTTTTCATAAATAATCTTGATAAACAATTAAAATAAAATAATTAGGTAAATGTAATAAGATAAATATTTGTAGGCAAACTTTTCTTAATTTAGAATATAAAGTTATATTAAATTAAATAATAGATATATCATTATTAGAGTATTTTTTAATAAATATATATTGTAGGAAAATCAAGTGTGTTCTTTCTAAAGAAAAAAAGTTGAACAAGTTTTGTCTAATTAAAAGCTTATATAGGGGTTATGTATAAAACAAGGTAAAAGGAACCAACAAATAAAAAGATGTTGAGAAAGTTATAAAAATAAAGAGAGTTCTTTTGTGGTAAGAAAGCTTAAAGGGTAATAATTTTATATGAGAATCTTATATTATTAAATTTAGCCCTAAAATAAAATGACTGGTTGTTTAATAAGGAGAGATATTCAGGAAAAACTAGAAAGTAAAAGTATGGTATGAATGATCAGTGTAAGCCACAATAAGGGGATTTATAAGAAAAAACAAAAATGTTAATATAATCAAGCTATGGCATTATTATGAAGTTTTGGTTTTCTTTGAAAAAAACTGAGATTATTTTCTTTTTTATTAAGGTTATTACATCCATGTATTTTTTGGTATGTGCTTTTTAAAGTCTTTGTGACATTGGATATTAGGCTTTGACTCTTGGGTCTAAAAAGGACCCCAAGTCATATGAAATCTGAAACACTGACAACAATTAGAGCCTCACCTTCAGGCCATGTAGAAGATGACAATAAAAATAAACTGAATTCTTGAGACATAGGGCCAGAAATTAAAGGCATTCCACTCCTCAGGGCCCAAGGACTCACGGAAGAGGTGGATGCATAAGATTATAAGGGATGCTTTTGAAAGATAAAATAAATTCAGTTTCTCTATAACTTAATCATTAATGTCAAAGACACAGTGATGCAAGACCAGCATATGAACCCCTGTGTCAGATTAACGAGGTTTTCTTGAAGCATTAACCTACTCCTTAAGGTTATAAAGGTTATAAAAGAGTTATGCATGTTATATTTTACGATGGAGATTAAATTTTATAGATTGTTCACAAATTTTTGAAGAAAAAATTAATTAGCTTTATTCTGTTTTTATTGGGGCCTCTTGTTTGGAAAATTAAGTCTCTTCTCTCAAAGAATAAAGGTTTTTGCTTTTTAAAAAAATCCTTGAATTATCACTTTGGTTAAATGAATGACTTTACAGTGACTTGCAACCCTATTTTGTGATACCAAGTGTTTTAAGCCTCTTATATTGACAAACTTTTCAAAATCAAATTATAAATTATGTCTTTTCTTTATCTAATTAATCTTTTCAGATATTAGGTACCTTAAAGTCCAAAAATGCAGTAATTAGGTTTATTTGCTATAAAGATTACACAATAAGCATTGTCAAATATGAAATGCTGGTTGGTTTTCTTTGGGCTGTATTTGTATAAATATGTTATAGTATGCATTCAAATTATCAGTAATAATCATTATTGTTATGGTAAAATTATTGTGTGCCACAAAGGTAACAAATTTCCTAGTCAATTGTGTCTTTTGACTATGGCTCCCTTAAAACTTAGTTTCATCCATGGACAATTGTCTTGTTTTGGTCCTCTGGAGAAGGCAGTTTTGTAATCAACTATAAAACTCTAACAAACAGTTGCTCTTGAATGCAGGTTTCTGATATCTTTTGAGATTGTGACATGAGAATAGAGGAAAATCTTTCAGGACTCATGAATAGATAAAATGTTCCTGAGTATCAAGCAGAACAGGAATTAACTACATGGACTGAATTAATACTTTTTTAACTTTTTGCTTAAAATGTTTGCTGATTCATGTTTTGTTTTTCAGAGTCTTAAAACCTTTTTTTTTTTTTAGCTATTGACAGTTTTTAAGAATTTAGTATATTCCTATGAAAATTTCTCCAGAAATTGGAAAGTATTTGTGAGTATTCTTAACTTATGGCAATACAGTTATTTGCATAAATATATTAAGAATCTGTTTTCATTTTTAACACGACACAATTGGAGGAATTGGTTATTTTACCAAGGCTTTCACTGGGATGGTGTGCTTTCCTTTAAGGAATCAAACTTGACTTCAGGAGCCAATAAGCCCTTTGTCCACACTGTCCCTGTACAGGGTCCCTAACTTGTGGTAAGTAAAGAATGTTACTTTCAGACAGGTCCAAGGGCCCCAAGTTTATCTCAGTACTGCAAGAAAAGATGATCACCCAAATCATAGATATTTGATAGCATGTATCTATGGCTGGGATCAGCTTTAAAATGCCTTATCTGAAATTCCTTCTATGGAACAAAGTTCCATCAAAGCTAGTTTAAAAACCTATGTAAAAAATAATTATTCTTGCTGCATTGTATACAAATAAATAAGCCAAATATAATAAAACAAACCAGTCCTACTAAGATTTGTCCTTAACAAAAATAGGAAACTGGGAGAGGAAAATTATGTATCAAAAACTAAAGTACCCTTGTTAGATTCTAATCTTGCCTAATGTTTTTCAATTTTTATTATTTCTACCATTTGGACTGAATTCAAATTTTTTCTTGGCTATAAGTCTTCAAAATAATGATTTCCATTTTTTTTCTTTTTTTCAGTTTTTTTTAAATTGAAAGTCACTGGAAACTAAGCTGTGCTTTCTTAAAGCCCTGTGAACCAAAACTAGAAAACTTACACTTCAGAAGAAAATAACAGCCACCTATTTACATACACAAGCCACTTTCATAACCACCTACTGATGGACAGACTTCAGAGTAATGTGACCCATATCAATTTTCCAGGAGTGTTCTTTTGGTTTTTTGTTGTTGTTGTTTTTCTCTCTTCTTCCCCCTATTTTCTCTTCATAGGACACGAGACTTCACAACCTACTAAAAATGAGCTTTTGGTACATACTGTATAGGAATAAACCATCCTAGCCATGAGAGATCACATGAAATCTAGACCAGAGACTCATTTTCTTCTAAAACGATTTCTCCAAAAGATTTTTTAAAAAGGGTGGGGGATATGAAAGGAAATCTGGGAGCCCATTTTATTCAAAGTCATCCCTCATCTCACAGAAATAGATGTATATCCGATTGCCTCCTTTTGATAATTAGAAACTCAAAGGAATGCAAGTTCATCTTTCATCTGTCTGTTACCAGGAAGGCCACTTTCCATTTTGAGTGTTACTGCCTTGGCTTCACATTGTTTCATCTTTCAAGACCAAATGAGTGTAATTCTTATATATATTGATCGATGTCTCATGTCTTCCTAAAATGTGTAAAACTAAGCCGTCCCTGACCATGTTGGGCACAGGCGGGAGCATCCTTAACCTTGGCCAAATAAGCTTTCTGAATTAACTGAGACCTGTCTCAAATGTGAGGGTTTCAAAAAGCCAAATCTTATCTTTCCAGAGAACCATGGAGTGGTGTGGTTAAAAGATTCAATAGAAGCCTCTGGAAATCTATGCTGATAAAATCCAAAAGACTTTCAAGATTATTCTATTGAGAAAGCCTAGGTAGAGAAGGATCTCATTCATTTCTGCTCTTTCACACCAGAAAATGTGATTTAACACAGGATATCTTTGTTTGGATTATCAATATAGAAATTCATACTGACCCACTAGAGCATGGATACCTGCATTGAACTTTAGATAAGATTTTTGAAGACCAACTCATGTTTTCCTCCAAGTTACACACTCAAATCCCTTTATTCACAGAGACCACATTTACATATATATTCACTGAATTAGTAATCATTTAAATCCTCTATGGTGCAAAATACTTTCATGGAAGTGTGAGCCATAACAGAGAATTCAATTGAAAATGATCTATGTTGGAGTACATTAGAATTTGACTCCACATAGAAAAGGTCTGCAATGTTGGAATCATTCAGCAGTCTAATTTGCCCAGACATCAAATATTTATGGAATAGTGAGAGCAGAGGGCAGAGAAGCAGAAAAGCAAGCAAGACACATTGGGGCCCTACCTTAAAGTTTGTTTTCCCTATAAGTACAAAGTATATAAAACAGAATATATCCAAATAATTCTTAGTGTAAGCTTTGGTGTAAGAACCTTGCTTTTATAGACTGACCCAGCCATTTAGTACTTGGTAAATTAGTTGCATTTATTTAACAAGGATTGAATGAGTTAATGTATGCAAAATATTTAGCATGACCCGGAGTAAAGAAGGCATTTAATAACTACTATCATTAAAGATGTATCTGCTTTGTAATTTAACTCCGTTACTTTCCTTATCAAGATTTAAATGGAATTTATTTGAATCTTTTCATCTACTATGTGTGACAGTTTTCTGAGGTCTTACACTCTCATGGTCACCTATGGCCTGAAAGTCTTGTCTCTACTCAAATAAATTACATATTGTCTATAATGAGACGCTGTCCCTCAGGAGACAGACTGCTTCCACATTGTTCTGACCATGTCCTAAGTTAGAATTAAATTTTTCCATAATAAAAAACAATGATACCACACAGAAAACTCATTTCCATCTTGAGTCAATTAAGAGACTTTAATATTAGATGGAACTGTTCTTTAAAATACTTTGATCCTAGCCTTCCATATGACATTCGTGTATATCTCTGTAGCCCTCAATAAGTCACTGGTTTCTCAACATCAATCTTGCTGATTTTTGTCTCTTTCTTTTCTTTCACTTTCCCTACCCCTAATTTCAAGATGACTATCAGAAACTCCAATTTATTTATAACTTCCATATTACACCTAGTTCCACACTCCACTGTGTAAATTTCAGCCACATTGTGGTGCTCTCCTGATGAAAAATAACCATCTACTCCCTTAGTCTCACAAAACATTTGCAGAGATACCTATCTCCAACTTACTTTCTTTAATTGGAACAAGACTTAGTTAAATATTTCTTTAACTGAGATATCCAGAGTTCTAATTAGCATTTTAATTTGTTATTCAATATATTTTATTACCATTACCACTGACTAAAAGTCAATGGTATTAAAGAAAGTGTTCATGATTATATACTGAGCTATTGCTACTGGTTTTCCCTTACACCTTCTTTTGTATAATATTTATATGCCTTCATTACAGCTGTGTCAAATATGTAATTATTTTTCTCTAATATTTCTCTTCACCATAAGAAATTTTTTCCCCTAATATTATGTAAATTTTTCCTCATCAACCCATTCTAAATTTGTACTTTTGTTCTGTTGTACAATTTTTGTATTTAGTTAACATTTTGTGTAAATATTTTTGGTGAATATTGTTTAATTCTAATTAAAATTGCTTTTGAAGTATATAAATTGAGAAGCTATTAATAGAATTACCCTGTAGAGATTGAATATTACATATCCTCTATTATCCCATACACTTGTTGTTCATACATCTTTTGTGTATGAATTATTACTATCCCTTTTATAGATGAGGCCATTGCATTTCAGAGCTTATAATTAACTTAAATCACAGTCCATAAATACCACTGTTGAAATGCACATTTAAGTATTTATTTTCCATGGTCCAGTTATCCCCTCTGCCCCCTTTTACCTTTCTCTTACTCTTTAATAAATTGATGACTTCTTGAACTCAGGGACTATGCCACCCAAATATCTGCACCATATACCATATGCTTGTCAAGTATCAGTAAAAAATATACTCACTGAATATTTTGAATATATTCACTAAAAATACAATGTAGTGTATAGAAAACAGAGTGAATTTCATTTCATGCCTTAGCTGACTTAAAATAAACAGTATTTCATGTCTTTCTTCAGGCAAGATACTGTGTTGAGATTGTGATGTGGCTTATTCACAGATGATATTTCTTGGCAACATCTCACAGGGGGCTGTCTTTTTACCATGACACTTATCAGACATTTGCAAGAATATTCTTGGTCCAATGACAAGAAAAAAACATTTGAAAGGTGGGTTACAGATGCTTTTTCCACTTAACTACTCTGGATGCTAGACTATTGCAGTCAAAAACATAGAAAGCAGATCTGGACATGTTTATCTTCCAATAAACAGTACCTTCTTTCCAAAAAAATTTTGAGGTTCCTTGAAGAGTGGATAAATCTGAGAGCCAGATATAATCTGTTATGACCCACAGCCCCTAGAAGACAACCATTTAGTTTCACCCTATTCTGCTCTGAAGAGAGAATGAGTGCACTCTAATTTGGCTGTATCCTTCATGGCTATCAGATCTAGCAGCAGATTTTGAAAACCCTGAGAAGGGTCATTCAATGCTTAGATGTGTATATTGCTATCCTTATTGCAGGCACAAGTACTTTTTGCTTTTGTCATTTATTTTGCTGTATTTGTTGTGGTTTTTCTGGTTTAAGAGTCTACATCAAAAAAAGATTCACAGACTTTCTCTTTTAGGTCTGATTTTCATTTGAGCTTCCAGATGGTAAGGCACAGATGCTTATCACTGAGTGACATTGACAAGATGTGTCTATCTCTTCCTAGGACATTAAAAGGAGTAGATTGTATGAATGCCTGTGGGCAAGTGTGTTTGTGTGTGTGTTTGTCTATGCTGGGGGTTTGAAAAGGTTAAAGAGGAGTACTGAAGCTCCATTCTGGTCAAGGTGTCTAGTTCCAAATGTCTAAATTCTTATCCAAAAATTAAAAATCTGAAATGCTCCAAAATCTAAATTTTTTCTTATTACATCCTATTTTTTTAATCAAAAAGAGACATTGAAAAGTTCTCAATAATTGCTAGTTTAAATGCCTTCATTCCATGAAAATAATAAGAGTATCTCCTATTGATATTGAGTTTATTTTTTTCATAATTTGAACTTTTATTTTCCATCAAGGGGCACATGTGTAAGTTTATGACCTGGGTATATTGCATGATGCTGTAGTTTTGGTGACAATTGTTTCTGTCGTTCAAGTTGTGATCATAGTACATGATAGTTTTTCAACCCTTGACCCTCTACTCCCACTCTCCCTCTTAATTAATACCAGTGTTCACCTCTTTATGTCCACATATATCCCATGTGATTTTTCTTTCTCTTTTTGTACCCATTGACCCTCCCCAAATTACCCCAACCCACACGGTGCTTCTCAGCCTCTGGTAATCATTCTTCAACTTTCTGTTTCATTGAGTTCAATTATTTTATTTTTTAGCTCCCACAAATAAGTGAGAACATGTGATTCTTGGCTTTCTGCACCTCACTTATTTTATTTAATGATCTCCAGTTCTATCCATGTTGTTGCCAATGACAGAATCTCATTCTTTTTATGGTAGAATAGTATTCTACTATGAATAAGTACTACATTTTCTTCATTCATTTATCTGCTTCTAATCACTTAGTTTGCTTCCAAATCTTGGCTATTGTGAGTAGTGCTGCAATAAACACAGGAGTGCAGATATCTTTGATACACAGATTTCCTTTCTTTTGAGTATATACCCAGCAGTGGAACTTTATTTGTTGAGCTAGATCATATGGTTGCTCTATTTTTAGTTTTCTGAAGAACCTAAATTGTTCTGCATGGTGGTTGTACTGACTTATATTTTCCCCAACCATATATGAGGGTTCCCTTTTGCCACATCCTTGCTAGCTCTTGTTATTCCCTAATAGATAAAAACCATTTTGCCTAGCATGAGATGATATCTTTATTGTAGTTTTGATCTGCATTTCCCTAATGATACTGTTGTGCACCTTTTCACATACCTGTTTGCCATTTGCATGTCTTTTTTTGAGAAAAGATCTGAATAGGATCTTTTGCCCATGTTTTAATTAGATGAGGTTGTTTCCTATAGAGCAACTTCAGCTCTTTATATATATGGTTTTTAATACATTGTCAGATGGATAGTTTGCAAATTTTTACTCAGTCTGTGAATCTCTTTGTTGATTGTTTCTTTTGCTGTGCAGAAGGTTTTTAACTTGATGTAATCCCATTTGTCCATTTTGATTTGGTTGCCCATGCTTATGGAGTGTTACTCAAAACATCTTTGCCTAGTCTAAAGGACTGGAGAGTTTCTTCATTTCTTTTAAGAATTCCATATTTTAAGGTTGTTGATTTAAGTATTTGATTCATTTTGAGTTGATTTTTGTATATGACAGGAGGCAGGGGTCTAGGTTCATCCTTTTGCATATGGATATCCGGTTTATTTTTAGTACCATTTATTGAAGAGAATGTCCTCTCACAAATGTAAGTATGTTCTTAGTACCATTGTCAAAAATGAGTTTACTGTAGATGTATGGATTTATGTCTGGGTTCTGTAAACTGTTCCACTGATTTATGTGTCTGTTTTTATGCCAGCTCTATGCCATCTTGATAACTACAGCTCTGCAATGTAATTTAAGGTCAAGTAACATGATTCCTACAGTTTTGTTCTTTTGCTCAGGATAGCTTTGGCTATTTTAGATCTTTTGTTGTTCTATACAGATTTTAGGATTTCTTTTTGTTATTTCTGTGAAGAATGTCAATGGTATCTTTATAAGGACTGCATTGAATCTATAGATTACTGTAGATAGTATAGACATGTTAACAATATTAATTCTTCCAATCCATAAACAAATTTTCAATATTTTTTTGCATCCTCTTTAATATTTTACATTGATGTTTTACAGTTTTCATTGTGTCTTCTATTTCTTTGGTTAATGTAATTTCTAGGTATATAGTTTTACTTGTAGCTATTGTATATAAAATAATTTTCCCTGATTTATTTTTCATATTGCTAACCATTGGCATGTAGAAATGCTACTGTATATTAATTTTTGTATCTTGAAATGTTACTGAATTTAGTAATCAAGTCAAAAAGTTTTTTGGTGGAGTTTATGTTTTTCCAGATAAAGGATTACATAATCTGCAAACAAAGACACTTTGACATCTTTCTTTCCAATCTGGATCCCCTTTATTTCTTTATCTTGTCTAATGGCTCTGCCTTGGACTTCCAGCACTATGTTGGATAACAGTGTTGGAAGTGGACATCCTGATCTTAGAGGAGAGGCTTCTAGTTTTTCCCCACTTAGTATAATATTAGCTGTGAGTCTGTTGCATATGGCTTTTATTATGTTGAAGTATGTTCTTTCTGTACCTGGGTTTTAGAAATTTTTCATGATGAAGGTATTTTGAATTTTATTAAATGTTTTTTCAGCATCAATTGAAATAATTGTATGTTGTTTGTCCCTTCTTCTGTTGATACAATGTATCAAATTAATTGATTTGCATATGTTGAACAAATCTTGCATCTCTTGGATAAATCTTACTTGGTTATGATGAATGATATTTTTAATGTGTTGTTGAATTTGGCTTGCTAGTGTTTTGTTATGGATATTTGCATCAATATTCATCAATCATATTGACTGATATTTTCTTTTTGTTTTATGTGTCTTTGCCTGGTTTTGGTATCAGAGTAATGTTACCCTTGTAAAATGAGTTTGGAAATATGTCTTCCTCCTATATTAGTTCTAAGTATTTTCTTTTTCTTCCTTCAACTTAAGTTCTCGTGTACATGTGCAGGATGTAAACATTTTGTAAATGTTTGCCATGATGGTTTGCTGCACAGATTAACCAATCATCTAGGTACTAATTAAGCCCAGCATCCATTAGCTATTCTTCCAATGCCCTCCCTTGCCCTGACCCCCTCACAGGCCCCAGCGTGTGTTGTTCCCCTTGCTTTTTCTATGTGTTCTGATTGTTCAGCTCCAACTTTAAGTGAGAACATGAGGTGTTTAGGTTTTTTTGTTCCTGCATTAGTTTGCTGAGGATAATGGCTTCCAGCTCTATCCATGTTCCTGTGAAAGACATAATCTCATTTCTTTTCATGGCTGCATAGTATGCCAGCATAGTATTCCATGCTATAGCTGCACAGTATTTCATGATGTATATGTACCATCTTCTCTTTATCCTATCTATTACTAACGGGCATTTGGGTTGATTCCACGTCTTTGTTATTGTGAATAGTGCTGCAATGAAGATACACTTGGATATATCTTTGAAACACAATGATTTATATTCTTTTGGGTATAAAAATCTCCAAAATACTTCCCATAGTGGCTTAACTAAGTTATGTTTCCACCAAGATTGTATAGGCATTACTTTTTCTTCACAGCATTGCCAGCATCTGTTATTTTTTGAGTTTTATCTTCACAAAAAATACAAGAGGAGAAAACATTTCTCAATTTTTTCTATGAGACCAATATTATCTTGATATCAGAACCACACAAAACATTACATATAAAGAATTGTATGGATGATTACTGGGTATATACCCAAAAGAATATAAATAATTCTATTATAAAGATTACATGCATAAATATGTTCATTGAATCGTTACTCACAATAGCAAAGACATGAAATCAACCCAAATACCCATCAACAATAGATTTGATAAAGAAAATGTGGGTTTAATCCAAGATAGCCAAATCAGAACAGCTTCAGAGTGCAGTTCCCAGCAAGAACAACACAGAGGGTGAGTGCTCACCACATTTCCAAACAAGTTTTCACTGCCCACAGACCAGGAGATTCCTGGGCCAAAAAGCACCACAAGTTTTCAGCATGGCTGGTGCTGTGGGTTGGTGCACAGAAACTCACCCAAATCTGGGTGGCTGTTTCAAATGGTGCCTGGAACGCCTGGGACACAGAGCTGCCCATTCAACTGAAAGGGATGGGGCTGAGACAGGGAGCCAGGCAATATGGCTTGGTGGGTACCACCCCCATAAAACAAACAATCTGAAATGCTCTGGACTGAGAATTTTGCAGCAAGCACAGCTGGACCTGGGACGGTCCAGCTCAGTGGGGGGAAGGGTGTTCACCATTACCAAGGCAGTCCGCCAGTACCAAGGCAGTTCACACAGCAACTTGGCAAAGTTTGCAGCAGCTCAGCAATGCCTATGCTGCCAGACTATGACTAGACTACTCCATGCAGAGCAGGGCATCTCTGAAAAAAGGCAACAGCACATCAGGAAATTAAAATAAAGCTGACATTCCTAGGTCAGAGCACCTGGGAAAAGAGGTGGTTATGAGTTACACTGCAGCAGACTTAAAGGTACCAGCCCAGCAGCTCTGCTGGAACAACAGAGTTCCCAGCACAGCACTTGAATTCCTATAAGTGACAGACTGTCTCCTCAAGCAGCTCCCCGACCCCTGTACACCCAAAGGCATACCTCATAAAGGAGAGTTCAGACTGATATCTGGCGGGTATGCTTCTGGGGCAAAGATAACAGAAGAAGAATCCGGCAGCAACCCTTACTGTTCTGCAGCCCCCATGGGTGATTCACAGGCAAGAAAGGCCTGGAGTGGCCCTCCAGCAGTCTTGCAGCAGAGGGGCCTCACTGTTAGAAGGAAAACTAAGAAACAGAAAGAAATAGATTCAACATCGACAAAAAGGACGTCCACTCACAGATTCCATCCAAAAGTCACCAACTACAAACACCATAGTTAGATAAAGCCACTAAGATGGGAAGAAACCAGTGCAAAATGGATAAAAACACAAAAAACCAGAATGCCTCTCCTCCTCCAAGGGATCACAACTCCTCACCAGCTAGGAATTAAAGATGGATGGAGGATGAATCTGATGAATTGACAGAAACAGGCCACAGAAGGTGGGTAATAACAAGCTTTTCAGAGCTCAAAGAACATGTGCTAACCCAATGCAAAGAAACTAAGAACCCTGAAAAAAGGTTAGATGAGATGCTAACTAGAATAAACAGCTTAGAGAAGAATATAAACGACTTCATGGAGCTGAAAAACACAGCACAAGGACTTCGTGAAGCATACACAGTTTCAATAGATGAATTGACCAAGCAGAAGAAAGGATATCAGAGATTGAAGATCAACTCAATGAAGTAAAATGAGAAGGCAAGAATAGAGAAAAAAGAGTGAAAAGAAATGAACAAAGCCTCCAAGAAATATGGGATTATATAAAAAGACCTAATCTACGTTTGATAGGTGTAGCTGAATGTGATGGAGAGAATGAACAAAGCCTCCAAGAAATATAGAACTATGTGAAAATACCAAATCTATGTTTGATTGGTATACCAGAAAGTGATGGGAAAAATAAAACGAAGTTGGAAAACAATCTACAGGGTATTATCCAGGAGAGCTTCCCCAACCTAGCAAGGCAGGCCACCATTCAAGTCCAGGAAATACAGAGAACACCAGAAAGATACTCCTCAAAAAGAACAACCCCAAGGCACATAATTGTCAGATTCTCCAGGGTCGAAATGAAGGAAAAAATGCTAAGGGCAGCCAGAGAGAAAGGTCGGGTTACCCACAAAGGGAAGCCCATCATATTCACAGAGAATCTCTCGGCAGAAACCCTGCAAGCCAGAAGAGAGTGGGTGCCAATATTCAACATCCTTAAAGAAAAGAACTTTCAACCTAGAATTTCACATCCAGCCAAACTAAACTTCATAAGCGAAGGAGAAAGAAAATCCTTTACCAACAAGCAATTGCTCAGAGATTTCGTCACCATCAGGCCTGCCTTACAAGAGCTACTAAAAGAAGCACTAAACATGGAAAGGAACAACCAGTATCAGTGACTTCCAAAATGTACCAAATGGTAAAAACCATGGACACAATGAAGAAAATACATCAACTAATGGGCAAAACATCCACCTACCATCAAATGACAGGATCAAATTCAAACATAACAATATTAACCTTAAATGTAAATGGGCTAAATGCCCCAATCAAAAGACACAGACTGGCAAATTGGATAAAAAGTCAAGACCCATCGGTGTGCTGTATGCAGGAAACCCATCTCACTTGCAAGGACACACATAGGCTCAAAATAAAGGGATGAAGGAAGGTTTACCAAGAAAAAAAAAAAAGAGGGGGTTGCAATCCTAGTCTCTGATAAAATCGACTTTAAGCCAACAAAGATCAAAAGAGACAAAGATGGGCATTACATAATAGTAAAAGGATCGATGCATCAAGAAGAGCTAATGATCCTAAATATATACGCGCCCAATACAGGAGCACCCAGGTACATAAAGTAAGTTCCTAATGACCTACAAAGAGACTTACTCCCACACAATAATAGTGGGAGACTTTAACACTCCACTGTCAATATTAGACAGATCAATGAGACAGAAAATTACCAAGCATATCCAGGACTTGAAATCAGATCTGGACCAAGTGGACCTAATAGATATCTACAGAAATCTCCACCCCAAATCCACAGAATATACATTCTTCTCAGCACCATGTTGCACCTACTCTAAAATTGACCACATTATTGGAAGTAAATCACTCCTCAGCAAATGCAAAAGAACGGAAATCATAACAAACAGTCTCTCAGACCACAGTGCAATCAAATTAGAAATCAGAATTAAGAAACTAACTCAGAACCGCACAACTTCATGGAGATTAACAACCTGCTCCTGAATGTCAACAGGATAAACAATGAAATGAAGGCAGAAATAAAGATATTCTTTGAAACCAATGAGATCAAAGACACAACATACCAGAATCTCTGGGACACATTTAAAGCAGTGTCTAGAGGGAAATTTAAAGCAATAAATGCCCACCAGAGAAGTGAGTA
>NW_016107486.1:2870981-2873112 GCF_001604975.1 Cebus imitator | reverse complement strand
AGAGACACACACACAAAAAAAGCCCTACAAAAAATCAACAAATCCAGATGGTTTTTTGAAAAGACCAACAAAATAGACAGATCACTAGCCAGATTAATAAAAAAGAAAAGGGAGAAGACTCAAATAGATGCAATAAAAAATGAAAAAGGGGATATCATCACCGATTTCACAGAAATACAAACTATCATCAGAGATTACTACGAACAGCTCTATACACATAAAGCAGTAAACCTGAGAAAAAAATGGATAAATTTCTGGACACTTGCACCCTCCCAAGTCTAAACCAGGAAGAAGTTGAAACCTTGAACAGACCAATAACAAGGGCTGAAGTTGGCGCAGCACTTAATAGCCTACCAAGCAAAGAACATCCAGGTCCAGACAGGTTCACAGCTGAATTGTTCCAGATGTACAAAGAGGAGCTGGTACCATTCCTTCTGAAGCTATTCCAAACAATCCAAAAAGAGAATCCTTCCCAAATCATTTTATGAGACCGACATCATCCTGATACCAAAACCTTGCAGAGACTCAACAAAAAAAGAAACTTCAGGCCAATATCCGTGATGAACATCAATGCAAAAATTTTCGATAAAACACTGGCAAACCAATTGTAATAACACATCAAAAAGCTAAGCCATCATGACCAAGTAAGCTTCATCTGGGAATGCAAGGTTGGTTCAACATATGCAAGTCTATAAATGTAATCCACCACAAAAACAGAACCAAAGACAAAAACCACATGATTATCTCAATAGATGCAGAGGAGGACTTCGTCAAAATTCAACAGCCCTGTTTGCTAAAACTCTCAATAAACTAGGTATTGAAGGATATCTCAAAATAATAAAAGCTATTTATGACAAACCTACAGGCAATATCATACTGAATGGGCAAAAACTGGAAGCATTCCCTTTGAAATCTGGCACTAGACAAGGATGTTCTCTCTCACCACTCCTATTCAATATAGTATTGGAAATTCTAGCAAGAGCAATTAGGCAAGAAAAAAAATAAAGCACATTCAATTAGGAAAGGAGGAAGTCAAAATGTCTCTATTTGCAGACTGCATGATTGTATATTTAGAAGACCCTATCATCTCAGCCAAAATCTCCTTAAACTGATAAGCAACTTCAGCAAAGTCTCAGGATACAAAATCAATGTGTGGAAATCACAAGCATTTCTATACACCAATAACAGACTAACAAAGAGCCAAATCATGAGTAAACTGCCATTCACAATTTCTACAAAGAGAATAAAATACCTAGGAACACAACTAAAAAGGATGTAAAGAACCTCTTCAAGGATAACTACAAACCACTGCTCAACCAAATAAGAGAGGACACAAACAGATGGAGAAACATTCCATGCTCATGGTTAGGAAGAATCAACATCATGAAAATGGCCATACTACCCAAAGTAATTTATAGATTCAATGCTATTTCCATCAAGCTACCAAAGACCTTCTTCACAACTGGAAAAAACCACCTTAAACTTCATATGGAACCAAAAGAGAGCCTGCATAGCCAAGACAATCCTAAGCAAAAAGAACAAAGCTGGAGGCATCATGCTACCTGATTTCAAACTATACTACAAGGCCACAGTAATCAAAACAGCATGGCACTGGTGCCAAAACAGAGATATAGACCAATGGAACAGAACAGAGGCCTTGGAGGCAATACCACACATCTATAACCATCTGATCTTTGACAAACCTGAGGAAAACAAGCAATGGGGAAAGGATTCCCTGTTTAATAAATGGTGTTAGGAAAACTGGCTAGACATGTGCGGAAAGCAGAAACTGGACCCCTTCCTGATATCTTACACTAAAATTAACTTCAGATGGATTAAGGACTTAAACATAAGACCTAACACCATAAAAATCCTATAAGAAAACCTAGGCAAAACCATTCAGAACATAGGCATAGGCAAGGACTCCATGACTAAAACATCAAAAGCATTGGCAACAAAAGCCAAATAGACAAATGGGATCTAATTAAACTCCAGAGCTTCTGTACAGCAAAAGAAACAATCATTAGAGTGAACTGGCAATCATCAGAATGGGAAAAATTTTTGCAATCTACCCATCTGACAAGGGCTGATACCCAGAATCTACAAAGAACTAAAACAGTTTTACAAGAAA
>NW_016107486.1:2830505-2870806 GCF_001604975.1 Cebus imitator | reverse complement strand
GAGGATGTGGAGAAATAGGAACACTTTACACTGTTGGTGGGAGTGTAAACTAGTTCAACCACTGTGGAAGGCAGTGTGGTGATTCCTCAAGGATCTAGAAATAGAAATACCATTTGATCCAGCAATCCCATTACTGGGTATATACCCAAAGGATTATAAATGGTTCTATTATAAAAACACATGCACACATATATTCATTGAGGCACTGTTTACAATAGCAAAGACCTGGAACTAACCCAAAAGCCCACTGATGATAGACTGGACAAGGAAAATGTGGCATATATACACCATGGAATACTATGCAGCCATAAAAAATGAAGTGTTTGTGTCCTTTGCAGGGACATGGATGAATCTGGAAACCATCATTCTCAGCAAACTGACACAAGAACAGAAAATCACACTGCATGTTCTCACTCATAAGCGGGTGTTGAACAATGAGAACACAGGGACACAGGGAGGGGAGCATCACACTGGTGTCTGTTGTGGGGGGCCAAGGCAGGGACAGCAGTGGGGTGGGGAGGTCAGGGAGGGATAAAATGGGGAGAAATGCCAGATGTAGTTGACGGGGGGGATGGAGGCAGCAAACCACATTGCCACATGTGTACCTATGCAGCAATCCTTCATGATCTGCATATGTACCCCAGAACCTAAAGTACAATAAAACAAAACAAAGAAAATAAATGAGAAAGTGAGTAAAAATTTTGAAAGAAAAAAAAAGAATATAAGTTGTGCTAACATAATGACACATGAACCTGTACTTTCCCTGCAGCACTATTTACAATAGGAAAGATATGAAATCAATATAAGTGCCCATCAGCAGTAGGCTGGATGAAGAAAATGTGGTACATATACACCATGGGATACTACATAGCCATTGAAAAAGAATACAATCAAGTCCTGTGCAGCAATATGGATGGAGCTGGAGTTCATTGTCCTACACAAACTAATGCAGGTACAGAAAACCAAATACATTATGTTGTCATAAGTAGGAGCTAAACATTAAGTACACATGGACATGAAGAAGGGAAAAATAGACACTGAGGCTTACATGAGGATGGACAGTGGGAGGAGGGTTAAGATGAAAAACCGCCCACTGTATACTATGCTTATTACTTGGGTAATGAAATAATTTGTATGCCAAACCCCTGTGACACACAATTTACCTATATAACAAACTTGCACCTGTATCTATGAATCCAATATAAATGTTTAAAAAGTTGAAAAAAGAAAAAAGAAATGTGGTACATATACACCATGGAATACTATGCAACCATAAAAAGTGATGAGATCATGCCCTTTGCAGAGACATGAATGAAGTTGGTAGCAATTATCCTCACAAAACTAGTACAGAAACAGAAAGCCAAACACAGCATGTTCTCATAAGTGGGAGCTGAACAATAAGAACACATGGACACATGGGGGAGAACACAAACACTGGGGCCTAACAAGGGGGTTTGAAGGGAGGGAGAACATTTTGGTAGAGAAAAATAGTTAATGCATGCTGGGCTTAATACCTAGGTGATAGGTTGATCTGTGCAGCAACCCACCATGGCATATGTTTACCTATGTAACAAACCTGCACATCCTGCATATTTATCCCAGAACTTAAAATTTATGCCTAATAAATTCACACATAAAATTATCCAAAATTTTAAGAAACTGAATCTAGCAACATAAAAAAAATTATACGTGATGACCAAATAATATATTTTTGATATTTTATTAATAGCCATTCTGACTGGTGTGAGAGGGTGTCTTATTGTTGTTTTGGTTTGTTTTTCTCTGATGATTAGTGATGTTGAACATTTTTCATATATTTTTTGCTATTTGTATATCTTTTTTTGAGAAGTGTCTGTTCATGTTTTTTGTCCACTTTTTAATAGGGTTATTTATTTTTTCCTGCTGAGTTGTTTTAGTTACTAACATATTCTGGATATTGGACCTTTGTTGGATACATTGTTTGTAAATATGTTCTCCCAGTCTGTAGGTTATCTATTTGCTCTGTTGATAGTATCTTTTGCTGTGCATAAACTCTTTAGTTCAATTAGGTCCTACTTGCCAATTTTGCCTGTGCTGCAATTGCATTTTAGGAATTACTCATAAATTATTTCCCAAGGTTGGTGTCCAGAAATTTTTTTAAAATTATTATTATATTTTAAGTTCTCAGGTACATGAGTAAGTTGTGCAGGATTGTTACATAGGTATACACATGCCATGGTAGTTTGCTGCTTCCATCACCATGTCATCTACTTTAGGTACTTCTCCTAATGTTATCCTGCCCCAATTCCCCCATCCCCTGCTATCCCACCACTAGCCCTCCATACCCCAACAGGTCCCAGTGTGTGATGTTCCCCTCCCTGTGTCCATGTGTTCTCACTGTTCAACACCCACTTATGAGTGAGAACATGTGGTGTTTGGCTTACTGTTCCTGTGTTAGTTTGCTGAGAATGATGGTTTCCAGCTTCATCCATGTCCCTGCAACAGACATGAACTCATCCTTTTTTATGGCTGCATAGTATTCCATGGTATATATGTGCCATATTTTCTTTATCCAATCTATCATTGATGGCCATTTGGGTTGGTTCCAAGTCTTTGCTATTGTAAACAGTGCCACAATGAACATATATGTGCATGTGTCTTCATAATAGGACAATTTATAATCCTTTGGGTATATACCCAGTAATGGGATTGCTGGGTCAAATGGTATTTCTATTTCTAGATCCTTGAGGAATTGCCACACTGTCTTCCACAATGGTTAAGCTAATTTATACTTTTTTAGGTTTTATTTTATGATACTTAAAGTTTGAGTCTTAGATCTAAATATTCAATCCATCTTGAGTTAATTTTTGTATATGGTGAGAATTAGTGGTCAAGTTTAATTCTTCTGCATATGATTAGCCAGCTGTTTCTGTGCCGTTTATTGAATAGGGAGTCTGTTCCCCATTGCTAATATTAGTCCATTTTGTCAAAAAATAGATGACACACAGCTGTATTTCTAAGTTTTTCATTTGTCTACTGGTCTATGTGTCTGTTTTTGTACCAGTATCAAGCTTCTTTTGTTACTGTAGCCTTATATTACAGTTTGAAGTCAGGTAATGTGGTGCCTCCAGCTTTGTTTTTGTTGCTTATAATGGCTTTGGCTATTCAGGCTCTTTGCTGGTTCCATATGAATTTTAGAATTTTTTTTTCACTCTGTGAAAAATAACATTGATCATTTGATAGAAATAGCATTGAATCTGTGGATTGCCTTGGGCAGTATGGACATTTTAATGGTATTGATTCTTTCACTCCGTGAGCATAGAATGTTTTTCCATTGATTCGTGTCATATCTGATTTCAGTGTTTTGTAGTTCTCCTTGTAGAGATCTTTTAGCTGTATTCCTAGGTATTTTGTTTTTATTTTTTGGCTATTGCAGATAAGATGAGTTCTTGATTTGGCTCTCAGCTTCAATGTTTTTGGTGTACAAAAATGCTACTAAATTTGTTACATTGGAGGATAGTTTGACTTCTTCGTCTCCTATTTGGATGCCTTTTATTTCCTTCTGTTGCCTGATCAGTCTGGCTAGACTTCCAGGACTATGTGGAATAGTTGTGTTGAGAGAGGGCATTCTTGTGCTGGTTTTCAAAGGGAATGCTTCCAGATGCTTGGCTATGAGTTTTTCATAGATGACTCTTATTATTTTGGGGTCTGTTCCCTTTGTTGCCTAATATGTTGAGGGTTTTTATCATAAAGGGATGTTGGATTTTATCAACAGCTTTTTCTGTGTCTGATTTTTGTTTTAATTCCTGCTTATGTGATGAATCACATTTATTATCTTGTGTATGTTGAATCAATCATGCATTCTGGCAATGAAGTGCATTGGATTGTGGTGAATTAACTTTTTGATGTGCAGCTGTATTCAGTTTGCTATTATTTTGTTAAACAAAATCTAAAACTTTTTGAATGTTGACATGATATTCAAAGGAAATGCTTATTGAAGTATTTCAGATTTTAGGTTTTGGGATTAGGATTGCTCAACTAGTAATTATAATGTAGATATTCCAAAATTCAGAAAGGTCTGAAATCCGAAACATTTTGTGTCCCTAGGATTTTGGAAAACAGATACTTTACCCACAGTATAATGAACAGGGAATACTGAAGGAAACCTTCCTTCTGGTCAGTGTAGAAGGAAGAACATTGCTCTTCTCTCAGAGTTAGTTGCTTAAAGCACTGTTTTTGAGGCTCAATTGATCCTGATTTCTGAGGTGGTAATAAGATTGAAAATGCTCATTTTTAAGTGTTTCTCTCTCATTTCAACAAGGGGATATTTAGACACAGCATGGACTCCTTCCTTTTCAGAAGGTGTACAGCCCCATTGGTGGTATGACACTATAACTTGTATATCTTTTAGTGGAACTTTTAAAAATGTTTGCTTTCTTTCTTTTTCCAACCGGAAGCCAGGAATTGTCTCATTATGCGTCTATTTTTGGAGTCATGTCTGTTGAAAAACATACAGTTCCTTAAGCATTCCATTAAGTCTGATAAATAAATAAAAGAATATCCTTTTTTTTAAAACCACACTGGGAAAAAACAAACAAACAAACAACAACAACAAAAAAAAAAAACAGAAGATGATTCTTAGAGCAGGTAATGGATTTAGAGTCTTTAGACTTCGTTCATAAAATCTGAACTGGCAGATAACTCCATTTTTTCCTTTAAAAGACCATTTCTGGGCTTTTTCCATTTAGAAATACAGATATAAATTATAGTAAGTATGTAACTTTGAAGAATTTAGAACTTAGCAGGAAAGGTGGGAAGAATAAAGACAGTTATGATAGTGAAAGCATGATGTTAAAAAGGGCTTTTTTTCCAAATCCCAGAGTTTTCTACTGACAAATCCAAGAAGAGAATCTGCATACTTCTAACCTTTGCTAACACTGTTGAGAAATACAAAGTAATTTTCAATTCAACCCTATATCCCTAATACTTCACAGTCTCCTTGAGAATGTATGACAGTCAACAAACAAAAAAGTAATAGCAGACAGTGCATGAGACTCTGAATAAGCACTACAGTATATTGAATGCAAAATTATGCACCTGCATTGTGCAGGAGAAAATAGTTTGGGGTTAAATCAGTCACTCAGTGATGTGAAGATTTTGAAGAACTGGAAGAAATACAAATTCAGTTTCAATAATGAGACTTTTCTAATCCTAAACTCATTAAAAGTGAAGGTGAATTTTCTGACCTCTTGAAAGTCTCCAGTGTTGAACATCATACTGCCATTTTTTTTTTTTTAATGTTCTGGAATACATGAGCAGGATGTGCAGGTTTGTTACATAGGTAAACGTGTGCCATAGTGGTTTGCTGCACAAATCAACCCATCACCTAGTTATTAAGCCAAAGTGCATTAGCTCTTTTCCTAATGTTGTCCCTCAACCCCATCCTCCTCTCTAGCCCTGGTATGTGTTTTTCCCTTCCCTGTGTCCATGTGTTCTCATTGTTCAGCTCCCATTTATAAGAACATGCAGTGTTTAGTTTTCTGTTGCTGCATTAGTCTGCTGAGGATAATGGCTTCCAGCTTCATTCTTATCCCTGCAAAAGACATGATCTCATTCTTTTTTATGGCTGCATAGTATTCCATGGTATATATGTGCCACATTTTCTTTATTCAGTGTATCATTGATGGGTATTTGGGTTAATTTCATGTCTTTGCTGTTGTGTATAGTGCTGCAATGAACATATGCATGCATGTATCTTTATAATAGAATGATTTACATTCCTTTGGGTATATACCTAGTAATGGTATTTCTGTGTCAAATGGTGTTTCTGGTTCTAAATCTTTGATGAATCACCACACACTTTTCCACAATGGTCGAACTAATTTATATTCCCACCAACAGTGTCTCTTGAATACGGCATGCTGGTAGGTCCTGTCTTTTTATCCAGCTTGCCATTCTGTATGTTTTAATTGGGCATTTAGCCCACTTACTTTTAAGGTTAATATTGTTATGTGTGAATTTGAACTTGTCATGATGATATTGGATGGTTAATTTTGCAGACTTGTTAATGTAGTTGCTTCACAGTGTCATTGGCTCGTGTATTTTAGTGTGTTTTTATAGTGGCTGGTAACAGATTTACCTTCCAATGCCTAGTGCTTCCTTCAGGACCTCTTGCAAGGCAAGCCTGGTGGTGACAAAATCCCTCAGCATTTGCATGTCTGAAAAGAATTTTATTTCTCCTTTGCTTATGAAGCTTAATTTGGCCAGATATGAAATTCTGGGTTGGAAAATTTTTTAATAAATGTTGAATATTGGTCCCCAGTCTTTTCTGGCTTGTAGGGTTTCTGCTGGGAAGTCCACTGCTAATCTGATGGGCCTCCCTTTGTAGGTGACCTGGCCTCTCTCCCTGGCTGCCCTTAACATTTTTTCCTTCATTTCGGCCTTGGGATTGATCTTCTGGTGGAGCGTCTTCCGGGATTGTCTGAATTTCCTGAATTTGAATGTTGACCTGACTTGCTAGGTTGGGGATGTTCTCTTGGGTGATATCCTGAAGTGTGTTTTCCAATTTGGTTCCATTCTCTCCATCTTTTTCAGGTATTCTAATCAGTCGTAGGTTCAGTCTTTTTATACAGTCCCATAATTTTTGGAGGTTTTATTCATTCCATTTTTATTTATTTTTTTCCTCTAATCTTGTCTCCTTGCCTTATTTCAGCAAGATAGTCTTCAAGCTCTGATATTCTTTCTTGGGCCTGGCTGATTCAGCTATTGATACTTGTGTTTGTATCATGAAGCTCTCCTGCTGTGTTTATCAGCTCCATCAGGTTATTTGTGTTCCTCTCTAAACCAGTTATTCTAATTAACTATTTCTGTAATCTTTTATCATGATACTTAGCTTCTTTGCATTGGGATAGAACATAATTCTTTAGCTCAGCCAAGTTTGTTATTACCCACTTTCTGATGGTTACTTCTGTCAGTTCATCCATCTCAGCTTTTGCCCTGTTCTGTGCCCTTCCTGGGGAAGTGTTGAAATCATTTGAGGAGAAAGGAATTCCAGCTTTTGAAATTTTCAGCCGTTTTACATTGGCTTTTCATCATCTTTGTGGATGTATCTACCTTTAATCTTTGAAGCTGTTGACCTTTGGATGGGATTTTTGTAGGGTTTTTTATGTTGATGCTGTTATTGTTGCTTTCTGTTTGTTTGTTTTCTTTTAACAGTCAGGTCCGTGTTCTGCAGGTCTGCTGCAGTTTGCTGGGGGTCCGCTCCAGACACTGTTGGCCTGGATATCACCAATGGAGGCTGCAGAACAGCAAAGATTGCTGCCAGCTCCTTCCTCTGGAAGCTTCATCCTAGAGGGGCACTGACCTGACACTAGCGGGAACTTCTCTGCATGAAGTGTCTGGGTGTCTGGCAAACCTGTTGGAGACATGGGATCAGGAACTCACCTAAGGAAGCAGTCTGGCTATCCCTTAGCAGAGCTGGTGCACTATGCTGGGGGACTCCCTCTTGTCTGGATCGCTGGGACTCTTCAGAGCCGGCAGACAGGAGACATTAAGTTGGTTGACCCTGAGACTACAGCCGCCACTCCCCCGAGCTGCTCTGCCCCAGGGAAATGAGAGTTCTTCCTGTAAACTTCTGGCTGGAGTTGCTGGAATTCCTTCAAGGATGCCTTGCCCAATGAGGAGGGATGGGTCCGGGTCCCACCTAAAGACGCAGTCTGGCCATGATCTGCCACTGCGGCTGTGCTACACTGTGGAGAGTGCAGTCCAATCCAAACCGCCCAGCCTCCGTAGCTCTTGTAGGGGAAAACCACTGAGGAGAGCTACAGCAATGGCAGTCGCCCTCCCCTGGGGAACTCGGTCATCTTAGGCAGACTCCACGCCGCTATGCTGGCTAGTCGGGATTCTAATCCAGTGGATCTAAGCTTGTAGGCTTCTGTGAGAGTGGGACCCACTGAGTGAGGCCATTTTACTCCCTCCCTGGCCTTAGTTAGCCCTCTTTCCATGGGAGTGGACGGTACTCATGCCTCACGGGAGTTGCTGGAGTATGTAAAAACTCCTGCAGCTTAGTGCCTGCCCCAACAGCCGCTGACCAGAGCAGCAGCCGAGGGTCTACCCAGTTTTGTGCTTGAGACCCAACGCCCTGGTGGCGTACGGTCACAAGGGGATCTTCTGACCCTGGATTGCAAAAATCCTGGGAAAACAAGTACCCCTGTGCATAGCACAGTCCCTCACTGCCTCCCTTGCCTGAGGGAAGGAGGTGCCTTTGTCCCATATAGCTCCTGGGTGAACTGCCTGCCACCCAACCCTGCTTTTCCTTGCTCTCTGTGAGTTGCACCAACTGCCTAGATAGTCCCAATGTGAGGATTTGGGTACCTCAGTTTGAAATGCAGTAACTCACCTTGGGTGTTTGTCTCAGGAGCTGCAGACTGGAGCTGTTTCTACTCGGTCATCATGGCTCCTCCCTCACCTTTTTCTTTCTCCTTTCATTAACTGTTCTTCTGGATATATCTCTTTTATACAATCACACATCAATTCACTATAGCCTGAGACTACTTCTACAATCAGCTTTCATTCAGGCGATATCAAAAAGCAAAGGTAAACTTTCACCTCAGTAAAAATTATATGTTGTGGCCATCTTTGGTAGTAAAAGGGAAGCATGCCAGGGAGTAGACAGAGGGTTCTTTCAGCATTATCTCCAATAAAAGGTTAAGACCACAGGGAGACAGAGGGGAAGGCATCGTGAGGAGCCATCAACACAGTTTAAGCAAGAAATGTGAACTATCTGGTTAATTCTTATGAGGAAATGAAAAACGACTTGTCAGATTAAACTCTTTCAGGATTTGTGTTTTTATGTGATCAGAGAAAGAAAAATTGAGAGATCACAAAGAGAGGAGACAGATGGATAGAAGAAGGTGGGAGGGGGCACAGGAAACAAGGAAAAAAACAGGCTGAGGTGTCAACCCACAGGACAATGTTTTTGTCAGTTTCATTTTTTTTTTTTTTTCTTCAGACAGGAAGAAAGTAAAGTCCAGTACTTGGATGCTAATTTGCTGACGACAATGCACTTCCTGACAATTAGTCTGGAAAGCTTTGAGCAGCAGTTTCACAATCTGTGATTACATGTTTCCGCCCTTTGTAATAGGAAATACACAGTTTACTTTCATTTTTGAGTGTGAGCCTCTTTTCAGCGAAGTAGGAAAGGACAGAGGCTGTTACCTATGGCAGGTGAGTTCTTTTCTGACTAGAGCTTGTGAGTATGATTTTAGAAAACACTTGACTTATTGCTGTGTTATCAACACAAGAAAGGAAGCTGATAGCATGAATACTGAACTCTTTTGCTTACTGGTTGTGTGTAGTGTGAATCACGTGTCCTGGCGTTAGAGACACTGAAAGAGATAATATGTTTCCAGATGTCTTTTAGACAGAAAGAAGTTAATTCCTTTCTCTTAGCTTCTGGTAATCAAAAGGAGGGTAAAGAAAGCCAGAGGAAGTTATTTGTGTGAGACAATTCTAGAAGGTTCAAAATGCACTCTGAAATCTTTTCTGCTTTATCTTGATTCCAAATTAATTGCCTACATCACAAACCTCTCTCCCATAATTAGATCTGAGAGTCTCTGAATTATTACCCTTTTTGCCATCTCTTACTGTGAATTACATTCATAGTCTGTTTAAAGTTATTCTGTTTTTTTCCCCTTTCTCTTTAGTCCTGGTAGTGACTACTTTAATTCAGTATTTCATGGGTTACTATCACAGTTGTTTTGTTTTGCTGTTGTTGTTGTTGTTTAATTGGTCTCCCTCTCTCCAGGACTTAACCCTCCAATCCATTCTGCACACAACTTTCAGGTCACGTGTCTTATAAACAGAAGCTGGAAAAGCCTAAGGGATAGAGTCATGAGTTACTTAGGCAGCTAGTATTCCAATAGGTCGTATCACATCTTTGGTTTCATTCTCCTCATAGGAAAAAAAAGAAATTGGACCAGATCAGTGGATTCTAAACCTTATAACATATCACAGTAATCTGTAGTCATATTAAAAAAGTCAATGACTACCAATGACTAAAAAAGTCAATGACTACCCTATTTCTCAATCTGAATAGCTCAATCTTAAACACCTTACAGGCACTTATTCCCTTTTGAAGCTCTGCAGATAATTCTTATGAAACTGACCTGGCATAAGTTTGTCTGTAGATTAGTGTCATTAGGAAAGTTGACCAGTTAGTTAACTCTCTCTGCTTACCTGCTAGTGATCTATTAATGTAATTTACTTTGCTCAGGGACATACAGTGGCTTTCTATTGCCTTAAAAAAATACAGTATATATGAATATTCAGACAAGTTTTTCTACCTTTTGAAACATGTGTATCTATTTTTTTCCATTAATCCCTGTAAAGCATGATTTCAGCTTCATAAAAAAATTACTATATTTACTTCACTCATATTTTCTTGTTGTTGAGTTTCTTTACTCCTTTGATTCTTGCTACAGAACAATTCTCTCCTGGATTTATGACTCACCTCACAACATTTAGCTTAAGCTCCTGGAATCAAGGAACCTTAGATAATAGATAATATTATATAATAAATTAGATAATAGAAATATTAGATAATAGGAGAAATTGAAAGCCACTAGTCAAAAACAAGTCATGGTTTGATAATTATAAGCATCCAATATAGTCAGCTATTGTTACCTTAAACTCTTGAGGAATTGTATCCCATAATGTGTTTGAACATTGCACCACTTTGCCTGGAACCAAAACTGTGGTCCTGATGAGTTTTTTCCTGTAACTGATTCCTCCCATTTTTATTATCACTGCAGCTTTCATTCAGTGATTATTATAATAACAAAAAATCTATAATAATGATTTCTTTAAAAAATACCATATAATAGCTATTTTACGCACTCTCTCTGATTTAATATTTTAAAACCAATCAATACAGTTGTGCTATTGTTACCATATTAGAGTTGAAGGGAATACTTAGAAAATGCCTTCAAATATGCTTTAGGTAAAAAGTCTGTTGAGAGGAGTGATCTCAGGTTGGCATGACTCTCAGACTCTGCCATTACTCTAACTTTCTGCAAATATCTTAAATATTTGCCCTGTCTCTCATCACTCCCACTTCAGTCCTTGCTTCACACTTCTATTCCTTCTAAAGCCCAGCTCTCCCAGTTTTCTGGTTACATCAGACACCCTCAAGCCTTTGTGCTTCTTCCCACACCGCTCTCTGCCAAGAGACCAACCCCCAGTTGTCCAAGGGACAAATTCCTACTAGTCCTTCAGGTCTCAGTGCCAAGCTCTTTCTTCTCAGGACAGCTATCTTCCATCTGAGCCACACTTGGCTTATGCTTTTCTTGAGCATATGCTCATTATTTACATCCTTCTAATATATTTCATCTTACTTATTTGCTTATGTCTTTCTATTTGACTGTAAGCTCTAATGTGTAGGAACATCTTTCCAAAATGGCACCCCCAATACTAGCAGAGTAAGTTTCAAGAATTGATGCTCATTAAATATTCCTGAATGGATAGGGGAATGAATGTGTCTTCCTTCTGTTTGAAACTTCCAATGTGCACTTATCGGCTGTTAAATGAAATGAAACTTACCTGGTTTGCTATTAAGAATTTGTAATCACCCAATGGGTTCACCTTGCCTACTGCTTAGACAGAGCTGATTTATCATGACAGGGGAATTGCAATGGTGAAAGAGTATTCACACAGAACCAGCTGTGCAGGAGATTGGAATTTTATTTTTACTTAAATCAGTCTCCTAGAGCATTCAGAAATCAGAATATTTAAAGATAATTTGGCAGGTAGGGGATTGGGAAGTAGGAAGTGTTAATTAGTCAACTGGGAAATGGAATCATAGGATGTCAAAGTGAAGTTTGATTGCTGTCTTCTCTTCCTAGCTTTGATGTCAGAACTTGTTGGGACAGATTACTGGTCTAAGTGGTGTCAACTGATTCCACTGAGTACAGTGTCTGCAAAATATCTTAAGTACTGACCTTAGGTTTTACAATAGTGATATTATCCCCAGAAGCAAGTTGGGGTGGTTCAGACTCTAGGAGTGAGAGGCTGCATGACCCCTAAATTGTAATTTTTAATCTTGTGGCTGATTTGTTAGTCCTGCAAAGGCAGGCTGAAACCCAATCAAGAAGGGAATCTTTTTGGAAAAGGGCTGTTATCAATTTTGTTTCAGAGTCAAATCATGAACTGCATTCCTTCTCAAAGTTAGTTTGGCCTATACTAGGAATCAACAAGGACAGCTTAAGGGTCAGAAGCAAGATAGAATTGGTTAGGTCCGATTTCTTAGGTTGTCGTAATTTCCTCAGTTATAATACTGCAAAGGTGGTTTCAATCCCTCCCTTTGGGTTTTATAGCAGCTTAATCTTAAGCTGTAGGTTATGAAGATGGAAAAAGGCCATTGATCATTCTGGCTTCTACCTGCTGACAGGGGACATAGTGGAAATTGAAGTGAACCCCAAGGTGAGAAGAGCGGAACTGCTTTGCAATTGTATGAGCATACTCATGCAGGCCTGGCTGGGCCTCCAGTGCTTGCATGACAAAACATTAGTACTCTCCTCTGTTGTATTACTGCAGTATTTATGTGAAGAGCCTCCTGTCAGGTAAATAATGAGTCCTAGGATGAGGAGTAAAATTCTAAATTTTAAAGACAAAGATTGAAAAGCTTAGTTTGGGAACTTCTAATCCACAAAGACTTCAGGATTTATTCCAAACTGTAGAAAAAAACTCAAGGACAGCTAACAACAGGTATATTATAGGTTTTCTTTTGAAGCATAATTTTTCTCTCTCCAGACTCCATTTGTATTAAAAAAAATTATGAGAGAACTAATTTGTTTACAAAAATAATCTTTAGTCTTACTGTACTTGGCCTGATTATTTGCATAAAGTGCAGCAAGAATAACTATTTTTCATTTAGGCTGATTTTTGTTTAACTTGGCCTTGACGGAACTCTGTTTCATGAGGAATCTCAGATAAGACTTTTTAAGTGCCAAGCCCTGTCATGTGTTTGTACCCTGAAATACCTATGAATTGGGTAAATTCCTCTCCTTTCAAGATTCCAAGATAACTTGGAGCTCCTGAACCTGTTAGAAAGTGACATAGTGACATTCTTTACTTATTACAGATCAAGAACCTGTACAAGGAATCTGCGTAGGCAAGGTATGAGGCCAGATTCCCCACAGCGCTTTTATTGGCTTTATAATTCAACTTTGATTCTTTAAAGGAAACATGTTACTCCAGTCAAAGCCTTGGTAAAATAGCAGTTTCTCCAATTGTGTCCTGTTACAAAAGAAAACAAATTCTTATTGCATTTATGCAATTAACTGTACTGTCATAAATTGAGAATACTAACAATAGTTTCCAAATTCTGATAAATCAGGTAGAGAGAAACAAATATGGTTCAAAATATTTTCACAGTTTATTTTACTTACTGGTTAAAAGTTGCAAATAGCTCTAAAGAAATAAGTTATCTTGACTCTGAAAACAAAAGGATTAGCGATTTTTAACACATCAGCTCTCCATGAGAGTCCTAGAAGTTTCATTTTTTCCTCTATTCCAATAGCACGATTTTTAAAGTTATCTTAGACCTGCACTCAGAGTCCTATATCTGATTATAAACTGCCTTTTGAAAAGGACCAAAACAAGGCAAAATGTGTGTGGATCACAAAAGTCTATAGACACTGTTAAAGCTACAACTGACTAGGAATTTTTCTTACTTCTATGGCATCCAACAATTTTACATAACAATTATAATTACTAACAATGTACACAGAATTATATCAGAATTATAGAAGTTTATATAAATATAAAAACAAAATTCAGCACTTGTAATGTTTCTATTTGCCAGCTTTTTAATTGGATTACTAGCTTCAGGATGGAGCCCTTGGAGGAACAGGGCCGGGAAAGGACGCATTTTTTTCCCAGCTAAATAAGCAGGCATAGCTGAAGGCAAAGACAGATCTCCAAACTTAAGGGTGCAATTTTGTACTAGATCCTGGATCCCCAAAGGAGGGAAATACTACTGGAAAAGACAGTGCAGTCCCTCTACCCTGCATTTTATTGCAAGGCAACCTAAAGCTGATCAGCCCATTTTGAAATCAGCCTATTCTCCACGGGAGTCTCATCTCTCAGTAAGGGATAGGGATGTTTCCATATTTTCCAGGTGGCCCAGAGCGTGCTTCTCTTATCCAAGTGTGCAAAGGGCCAAAAATCCCTCCAAAAATACTATTAGCCATCCCTTAAAGTATATTTCCTACCTAGTTATTACATACCAAAGCTCTCTCACAATGCAAAGTAATTTCTGATACCCCCAAAACTCAAACTGTCAGACAACACAATGCAAAACAGAACATGGCCTTTGATTTTGAGAGGGATTTATCTACTTTTAATTCATAGGGTTTCATGAAAAAAACAGAGGGATTTTTTTGTTTTTTGTTGTTTGTCGTCCCCAAAATGCAGTCTGTGGTGCCTCTTCTATTTTCTCTGTGTTTTTGCATGGAATCGCAGGCTACCAGAATTTCTCTTAGGGCCTCTCAAGTGTGCTTTAAGAGTGGCAAGACAAAATATTGAGAAAAATAATTCAGTTGACTGAGAAGAAAATAACCTTTTACAGAAAAGCAAGATCCAAGAAGAGAAAAACATAAAGGCCTTTTAAATGTATCCATAGCTTGTTTATTCACTTTTAATTAAGCTGACTTTTAACCATAGTGATCTTTAAAAAATCCTTTTAAATTTCTTATTACCCAACTTTAGCCCTACGATCAATATTTCTGGCTTTGGTAAGCAGTTTCTTTTTACAAGATTTAGAATTTCCCCAAGGTAGTTCAGAGAAAGGAAAATTCAAGAGAGGAAATCAGAAGCTAACCATGGGGGTGTGGGGGAACCTCAATAAATAGAAAAGTTATGCAAATAACAAACCAGAAAGAAATTTGAAAAGCTAAGAATAGAGCCCATGCTGCTATTGTCAAAAGGCAAAGTCTTAGCTACTGAGTTACAGCATTGAGCAGTTTCTATTGCTATTCCCAGGATCCTACAGAAGCCAATTTTAACTTTGCCAAAGCTTCTACCTGCTTAAGAAAAACTTTTAGGGCCAGATGATGTAAGCCAAAAGAAAGTATCCCCATATGGTCACAAGATTAAGCTCTTAAGGAAACAAAACAAGCCAGAGAAATTTCATACAGTATTGGTTTCAGGGAAATGTAGCAAAGTTTATAATTGGCCAGCCTGCTGAGCTGGCTTGAAAAGGAGTCTTATAGGGGTCCTAAAACCATATTCTATCCTGTGATACCCCTCTTTCCATTACAGAACACAGAAAGGCAAAGACTTAGCACAAAATACACCAGATTTACTACAGGCTAAGACTAGTCTTGTGAATTCTCTTATCTAGTAATCAAACCCTTGCAGAGAAACAAATAGTGATGTTTCCTGTTTACACAGATGGAGAAAGAGACCAGAAACTTGGTTGGTAAGAATTTCTTACCCTTTTTGCTGGCATACCAGGTTTCTGGATTCCCTTTCTCTGCAACTTGGAGAAGAACAGAATGGCTTCTGATGACCCTGCTCACTTCCCCATAGCTGTGGGATTCAAGCCATTTTACAAGAGAAAATTACCCTTTTCTGTGTCATGGAACCATATGCAACATTCTTAAAATGCAAGATACTTCCCAACTGGCTATGTGGGGAACCCAATATACATTTTCCATCCCAGCAGAATACACATAACAAAACAGCGATTAGTCACCTTGTTCAGCACCCAATATCAACCTGCAAAGCTCAAAGCTTTTCCTGTTGGTCCCTATTGTCTTTGATTCACTGCAGGTGGGGAGGGACTACCTCAGAATGATAATTCACAACGGGGTCTCTGGGTAAGTCGAAGAGCAGATGGGCACCATGAGCTAGGCCTGTTAAGCTTTCTCCAGGCTCACTTAATGTAACCAGACAAATAAGAGTTCCCTGAGTTAGGCCTGCTGTACATCCTTTGGTAATTCCTTCTAAGATCCCCTTCACATATACAAACACATGCAAAGATGAGACAGACAGAAGGCGTTCCAAATCAGATGATCCCAAACCAAGAACTCCAAGAGTATTCCTTCCAAACTATCCTCCTATTCTCTGTCTGAGAAATCTCGAAATATTCCTGATTGAGGAGAATTTTCCTGAACCAAGACTCTTCCTACTAGCTAGAGCCAACTGAGACCCCTAAGGAGCTGAACAGACACCCCTTGGTGTTTCTCAGCCTACTTATCACTACCCACTGTTAGATTTTATGTTCTGTGAGGACAGAGGCCATGAACTACATTGACTTCACTACTGATTCCATAAATAATCAATAAATATCCCCCAAATGCCAAAAATAATGCAGGTGTAGTTCACAGCCCCTGTCCTCACAGAGCATAAAATCTAATAGTGGATAGTGATAAGTAGGCTGGGAATCACAAAAGAATGGGAAAAATTTTAAAAGACTGGATTCAGTGGCTCACGCCTGTAATCCAATCCCAGCACTTTGGGAGGCTGAGACAAGCGATCACCTGAGGTCAGGAGTTCAAGATCAGCCTGGTCAACATGGTGAAACCCCGTCTCTACTAAATATACAAAAACTAGCCAGGCATGGTTGCGTGTGCCTGCAGTCCTAGCTACTCAGAAGGCTGACGCAGGAAAACTGCCTGAACCCTGGAGGCGGTGGTTGCAATGAGTTGAGATATCACCACTGCACTCTGGCCTGGGTAACAGAGTGAGACTCTGTCTCACAAAAATAAACACAGGCATAAATAAATAAATGGAAAAAAAAAAATGCTATGCTAAGGAGATACAAGGTGCCATAGGAGTATATATCTCTGACACTCTCCTCTGGAAGAATCGGAGAGGATTCCCTGAAGAAAGTGTCATCTCATCTGAGACTTGAAGGATAGACAAACAGCAGTAAGAAAACAAGAAGGAACCAGAAGGTGGGGGCTAGAAATACAGAGATCTCTAAATACAAGCTTTTCAGAAATCAAGTGAAGGGCAGAATGTTTTGAATGTAATAAACAAGGTGGAACCAGTATCAGAAGATGAGTGAATGAGAAGGCCTAGGATAGAATAGGCTGAGCGGTTTCATGGTCAAATCTAGATATTAGAACACTCGCCATAGTGAAGAATAGAATAGAAGGGATGAAGAGCAGGTTGATAAGGTTCTTATGAATTTTTCTTTTTTTAAAAAATTATTTATTATACTTTAAGTTCTGGGGTACATGGGCAGATCATGTAGATTTGTTACATAGGTATACATGTGCCATGGTGGTTTGCTGCGTCCATCACCCCATCATCTACATTAGGTATTTCTCCTAATGCTATCCTTTCCCTATCCCACTACCCCCTGCTATCCCTCCCCTAACACCCCCACCTCCAGAGACACCCTCATTTGTGATGTTCCTTTCCTTGTGACCATGTGTTCTCATTGTTCAACACCCACTTATGAATGAGAATATGCAGTGTTTGTTTTTCTTGTGTCAGCTTACTGAGAATGTTGGTTTCCAGCTTCATCCATGTCCCTGCAAAGGACATGAACTCATCCTTTTTTATGGCTGCATAGTAACCCATGGTATATATGTACCACATTTCCTTTATCCAGTTTATCTTTGATGGACATTTGGGTTGGTTCCAAATCTTTGCTATTTTGAACAGTGACACAATAAACATACACGTGCATGTGTCTTTATAATAGAAAAATTTATAAGCCCATACTCAAATGAATTTATTTCTTAAGAAAGAAAGGATGTTGGCCTGAATAGAAGTAATGAACAATCAGAATTGAGAGAAGTAGTCAGATTCTGAAAATGTTTAGCAAATAAAATCAATGCAATGTGAATTAAGAAGGGAAATAAGATATAGGGGAAGGCCAAACAGGCTTAATATCTCCAAGTTTTGCTGCTTTTTTGTACTTTGGGTGAAGGTATTATTTACTAGTATATGGAAAAGAGAACAAAGGATGGAAATTTTAAAAATGGGCAGTTCATCTTTATAACTTGAGTTGAATGAGTTTGTAAGATATAGTAGAGATGTCTCATTGTCTATTGGATGTATGGGTTTCAATACTGACATCCATATCTGGGATGAATCCATAAATTTGAGAGCAGTTTATTTATTATTTTAAGATTAAAGTTAGTGTCATCAGAATGTGTAGATTACACCTCAAGCCACATTTCTAACTGCTTAATTAATTTATTTGACAAATAAAAATTATATATATTTTCTGTGCACCACCTTCTGCTTTTGTGAGTTTAACTTTTTTAGATTCTATATATCACTGACATAATATAATATTTTGTGCTTTGGTACCTGGCCTGGCTTATTTCACTTAATACAATGTTCTTTATCTTCACCAGTGTTGTCAGAAATGATAGAATTTACTTCCTTTTAAAAGCTGAATAGTGTTGCATTGTGTATGTAAGCCACATTTTCTTCATCTATTCATCTATTTACAGATACTTAGGTTGATTTTGTATCTTGGCTATTGTGAAAAATTCTGCAAAGGAAATAGAAGTTCAGATATCTCTTTGAGATACTGAGTTTCATTTTTTTGATATGCACTTAATAGTGGGATTGCTTGATAATATCTTTAGCTCTATTTCTATCTTTCAGATGTGTCTCCATATAGATTTCCATAAAGACCATGCTAATTTATATACATATGTATGTATATATGTTTTATTTTATTATTTTGAAACAGTCTCACTCTGTTGCCCAGGCTAGAGGGCAGTTGTGGAATCTCCGCTCGCTGCAACTTCTGCCACCAAGGTTCAAGCGATTCTCCTGCCTCCGCCACCCGAGTAGATAAGATTATAGGTCCCTGCCACTATGCCTGGCTAATTTTTATATTTTTACTAGAGGTGGGATTTCGCCATGTTGTCCAGCCTTGTCAAGAACCCCTCACCTCAGGTGTTCCACCCGACTTGGCCTCACAAAGTCCTGGGAACACAGGCATGAGCCACTTCTCAGGGCCTAATTTGCATTTTTATCAAGAGTGTACAAGAATTTCTTTTTTTCTACATCCCTTCCACCATTTGCTATCTTTTGTCTTTTTGGTAATCGCCATTCCAGCAAATGAGAAATGATATCTCATTGTGGGTTCAATTTCCTTGATGACTAGAGAGGTTGATCATTTTTCATATACATATTCTCCATATGTCTGCTTTTGAAAAATGTTTATTCTGGTCATTTGTTTATTTTTAAATGTTTGTTTTCTTTCTGTTGAATTGTTTGTATCCTTTATATTTTGCATGTTTAATTCCTTATCAGATGTATGGTTTGCAAATATTTTCTCCCACACTGTTGATTATCTCTTTAATCCTTTGATTATTTTTTGGCTGTGTGAAAGCTTTTCAGTTTGATTTAATTTCATTTGAGTATTTTAGCTTTTGTTTCCTGTCCTTTTGTGTTATATCCAAAAATTACTGTCTAGACCAATGTCATGAAGTTGTTCCCCTCTGTTTTCTTCTAGTAGTTTCACAGTTTTGGTTCTTACATTTACATATTTAACCCATGTTGAGTTTATTTTTGTATATGTTGATAAATTTTATTCTTCTGCATGTGGCTATCCAATTTCCCCAATAACATTTATTGAAGAGTTTGTTCTTTCCCCATTGTGTTCATGAAAACTTTATTGAAAAGTCAAATGAATGTAAATAATTGGGTTTATTTCTGGGTTTTCTGTCCTATTCATTTGCTCTCTGTGTCTATTTTTATACTATTATCGTGCTATTTTGATGATCATAGCATTGTAGTCTCTTTGAAGTCAGGTAGTGCGATGACTGCAGCTTTGACCTCTTTACTCAAAATTGCTTTGTCTATGCAGGTTTTTATTTTTGTGATTCCATATAAATTTTAGGACTTGTTTCTATTTTTGTAAAAGCTGCCATTAGAATTTTGATAGGAATTGGATTGCACCTTTAGATTTCTTTGAGTATTAGGGATGGACATTTTAATAATAGCAATTTTTCCAGTCCATCAACTGAAAATGTATTTCTACTTATTTTTGTCTTCTTTAATTTCTTCTATCAATATTTTATAGTTTTGGGATTTGATGTTATTGTTATTTTTGAGACAGGATCTTGTTCTGTAGCCTAGACTAGTGTCACAGTTATACTCACTATAATCTCAAATTCCTGGGCTTAAGAAATCCTCCCACCTCAGACTTCCAAGAAGCAAGGACTATAGATATGTGCTACCATGCCCAGCCAATTCTGTTAATTTTTTGTAGGGACAGGGTCTCACTATGTTGATCGGGTTGGAGTTTGTTTTTTTTCTCATTTATTTATTTTATTGCATTTTAGGTTTTGGGGTACATGTGAAGAACATGCAATATTGTTGCATAGGTACACACATGGCAGTGTGATTTGCCGCCTTCCTCCCCATCACCTACATCTGGCATCTCTCCCCTTGCTCTCTCTCCCCAGCTCCCCACCCCCCACCGTCCCTCCCCTATTTCCCCCCAACTGACCCCAGTGTGTAGTGCTCCCCTCCCTGTGTCCATGTGTTCTCATTGTTCAACACCCGCCTATGAGTGAGAACATGTGGTGTTCGATCTTCTGCTCTTCTGTCAGTTTGCTGAGAATGATGGTTTCCAGGTTCATCCATGCCCCTACAAAGGACACAAACTCATCGTTTTTGATGGCTGCATAATATTCCATGGTGTATATATGCCACATTTTCCCTGTCCAGTCTATCATTGATGGGCATTTGGGTTGGTTCCAGGTCTTTGCTATTGTAAACAGTGCTGCAATGAACATTTGTGTGCATGCGTCCTTATAGTAGAACGATTTATAATCCTTTGGATATATACCCGGTACATGTATATGTTTTTTTACCTACTTAGTTAAATTCATTTTTATGGCAATTTTAAATGGAAATGTATTTATTTTTTAAAGATGGTTTATTGTTATATGGAAACACTACAGATTTTTATATGTTGATTTTTTTATCCTGCAATTTTCTTGAATTTGTTTATTTGTTCTAAAAGATGTTTGGTGGATCCTTTAGGGTTTTCTATATATAAGACCATTTAATCTTTAGACCATTTAATCTTTAGACAAGCACAATTAAACTTCTTCTTTTCCTTTCATTTTTGATGCCTTTTATTTCTTTATGTTGTTGAATTGTTCTGGCCAGGAGTACATTCAATAGAAGTGGTGAACATGAGTGTCTTTGTCTTCTTCTTGATCTTAGAGAAAGGGTTTTCAACTTTTTACCATTGACTATGATGTTAGCTGTGTGTTTGTCATATGTGGCATTTATTGTTATAAACTCTTCAATTTTATTGCTCATATTTTTTCACATGTCATTTATTCAGTCAACACTATATTAGTTTACTGTGCACACAAATAAATAAAACAGAAGCCCAGCACTTGGGCAAATTGGATATTCCACCAATTAATCTGTGTACTATTTGCAAATCACACTCTGTTCCAACATCTGTACATGGTATTGCAAGACTAGTATTTTTGCTACCCCTTCTAAGAAGCCTTCGTGATCTTACCTGTTAGAATGTACTAATGTTTTCTGAGCCCCTTGAGCATCTTGCCTGCATTCCTTGAGAAGCTCTTCACCAATTCTCAAGCAAAGTAGTTTGATGAATTAAGAATGGGGGCTCTGGATTCTGGCCCCCTAGATTTCAATTCTTGTTCACGGTTACTGTATACTCTGTGTTCTTTCACGTTATTTGAATCAATTACATATTACCTTTTCTTTTCCAATTAAGAGAGGTTAATATATGCTTTAGATGGAATTTTTATGATATTTCAGTAATGCACTTGGCATGATAGGGGCTCTATGAGTACTATTTCAATTGAAACCATGTCATGCTAACTATATAGAATATGGTGAAAAAACAAGATTTGAATCTTAATTCATGTGATATGAAGCAAGTTATTATTTAAATGGTAGATATAAAATAGGGACTGTAATAACTATACCACTGGCTTATTGTGAGGGTCCAGTGTATTAACATTTGTAAAAACCTTGGCACAGTGATTTGTAAATAATAATGATAATTATAATGGTTTATATTGCTTTATATGCATTCATTTTTTTAATTCATAATGAGTACATGGGAGATGTTATCTTTTATTAAGTTAATTTATGTTAGGTGTCTTTTTTCCTGGTTTGTAAGTCTAATGTCTTTCTCATAATAGCTGCCTAATAAACATTTATTAAAATATTAATTCAAGATAACCCAGATAATGAGGCTGGTGCTTCTGTGCAAAAGCTCTTGTGTAACGTTCTGACATATTTTCTTTAGATGCCATTTTGTGTCAACAGTATCCTTACATCTACAAGGATTGTATAACTGTCTTCATAGTATTGACTGAGAATTGATAAGATATTCAACATCACTGTGTAAAATCTGCCCAAATCATATCTGTTGCATTGAAATAAAGGATGCCTTATTTTGATATCTATATTTCCTTATAAATATTCAAATTATGCTAAGTAATACATTAACGTGGTGTCAAATTAAATGTATCCACCACACTGGAAGATTAGTAATCAGATTACTTTCAATTTTGAATTTTCATTGAGTTCAAGATTCAAAAGAATTATAAATAAGGATGAATTCATCTGTTTATTCTTTATGTATTTAACAAGAATATTAAGCACTTTTAAGCATTTTGAATACAAAGATGTTGGATAGGGTGTATGTTTAAAAGATGCAAATTCAAAAATATAGTTCTTTCACCAAGAAAACTAAATACAGAAAAAAATAAAAATCATATAGTCTAGTAGGAAGAATTTAAGACAAGAGCATTGACTTTCCTGGGAATATATGTTTTAGGCAGATCGTTATCACTATAGGCTATAAACCACTGAAAGAGAAACACGAATACAGTGGATGACCAGGTTAGGTCCAATGCCACAGAGAGAAGATGAGAAGCTAAAAAAAATTTTTAAAAAAGGGTGAGAGAGAGAAAAGAAAAGAAAAAAGAACAAAAAAGAAAAAAAGTATTAAGTGGTAGGAATTTGATGGGTGACAGAACTCTACAGATACAAGAAGACAGATGGTGAAATGGAACATACTTCCAGGAGTATTTCACATTATAAAACTATGTATAAAGTGAGGGTAAAACTCTTTAAGCTGTACCCATAGTTAAAGGAGTTTTTCTATTTCTAACAGAAGGCAACCAAAGACAAAAACCACTTAAGTTGTTGGAATCCTTGGGCAAAGATTTTCTCAATGGCGTTTTGGATAACTTGGTGGAACAAAATGTGCTGAACTGGAAGGAAGAGGAAAAGAAGAAATATTATGATGCCAAAACTAAAGACAAGGTTCGGGTCGTGGCAGACTCTATGCAAAAGAAACAACGTATGGCAGGGCAAATGCTTCTCCAAACCTTTTTTAACATAGACCAAATATCCCCCAATAAAAAAGGTAAGATTGGGTCTTTTACAATGAATGCCTCAATTTTTCCAGAATCTGCTTAATGCCAAGGTCTAAGCAGTGTCTTCTGTGATTCCCTTATCTTTCCTTTCCTAACTTATCATTTTTACTAAAGCTATCATTGTCCTTTTAGGACCACTTCTTTTGTGAGGTGGAATCAAGTTTCTAATCAGCTAAAAAGCTTAGTCCTCGTGTGTAGACTGTCACAAAAATAGTTAAAAACGAGACCTTGTAGTAAGGGATACATAAATCTAAACCTAGATTCTGTCGCCTGTGACCTATGCAACTTCCTGCAAGTTGCTTAACCTCCCCAGCTGCCTGGTTATCAGTCTTACCATCTGTGAAATGGGGACTCTTCCAGTACTTTCTCATAAGATTGTCTAAGCCTAGAAACATTATAACAGCAGGCACCACATGCCAACAACTCCAAGATATTAGCTTTTATCTGGAACTCTCTCCTCTGAGGTCCAGACTCATTTAGCTCTAGCGGAATATTCAGCATGTCTACTTCAGTCTTTCACTGGCATCACAAAACAAATACAGCTAAAACTATACACTTTGTTCTCCAGAACAAAACTGTTCAGTTTTTATTCCCTTTTCATCTCAGTAGGCAAAAAGAATGTCTACCAAGATTCTCCAACCAGAATGCAACTGGTTTCTTCACCAATTAATAACAGTAATCAGTAGTTTTCTTGGGACATAGTGGATGCCTAGATAATGTAGGATGAATAAATAAATAAAGTATATGCATACAATAAATAGTAATTTTCATAATTCTTATGTGGCTGCTACAAATTAGACTTTTCCAGTTCTTACTCATTTCTGTGAGTTACAAAATATGATCAGGAGAATCTATATAAAATGTCTAAAATTTTAAAACTTCTTTTAGGAACTTTTGACTCAGATTGAATTATGTGTATTATTAGAGCTTAAATATTCTCATATTGAAGTTCACTAGTGACAGACTCAATTTTCCCCAGAATTAAGCTGAAATCTTCAGCCATGAAGTATTACAGATTACCAGTAATGATAAATAGTAATAAACAAAAGGCAACATAAATTGTTGAGACCTAACTAAATCAAATGAGCTTTTCAATCAGCACTCCTCTATGAAGAAGAGGTATTCCCATCAAAAGAGAGGACATGATAGTATAATAGTTGTCCAAGTTTATAAGACTTGGACAGGTTGCATTCTCATTAATATTTAAACTGGTCCTTTTGAAGGTGTTTTGTTGTTTTTCTCAAACCTGGTACGGCATGGAAACAATCTCCATTTTTAAAAAGTTAGTGATAATGCAACTAATGGGAATTAGAATTGAAGTAATAGGGGCTTCACAATGATTTTAGCAACCCCAGATATCACAATGAGCATTCAATTCTAAACTGAAGTAATCTATCTGATTAGCAGAGGCTGTGGCAGGAATGAGGCAGCTGAAACCCCTTACAGGAGGAGTCCAGGGGCTCCCTGGGCTCTGTCTGCACTTGGAGTCTCCAGAGTGATTTCAGGAAACTTTAGATATACTACCAGTATACCTAGCATGTACCCAGCCCTCCTTGGGCAGCAGTCTGCACTATAATATGTACTATATTGTAATGAAATGATTTGCTTTAATGCTAATTTTACTATTGGATACGATAAAAATTCTGCCTAATTTCTAATTTTACCTGAAAATACTGTATCCACACATAGACACATAATGATCGTTAGGAGATGACTAAGTTAGGAAGCTCTCGAAGCCTGTAAGTGAACTGGAAACAGAAGACTTGGATGAAAAAACATGCCCTCTGACCAGGGAATATCCAAGGTTCCAGCATGTCTTCACCTTGGTAGAGTTTTCTGAAATGGTATGGAAGCTCATATATCACTGTGTAATCTATGAAAAGAGATGCCCAGTAGGTTTGATATTCATGCACACTTTTACAACTTGTTGCAGATCCAGAGCTCAGGCTTTTATCATACATTTTAGCTAGACATTTATTTTAAAATATTATTTAAAAATAAATAATTGAAGTAGAAATAAAATTATAAAATATTACAAACAAAAAGTTTTACATAGGAAAGTAGTATTTTTTCTTATTTCATCAGAGAATGTCTTGGTTGGCTCACATAATTAAACAGAAATAATATAACTGCTCCTTTTTTTCATGAAGAGACACTTCATTATATCGGACCTTGGTAAACTTCATTTCTAAGATGTCTTTTAAAATTTCTCTCTTTCTCCTTCAAGGGAGGATTCTGAAATTTCCCAGTCTTGTGCACGATCTCAGTCAGAAGGGGTCAAGCGTTGTCAGATAATGTTAGATTTCTCTAGGAGATTGATCAGAATGAATCCGAACCAAACTTATCCACAAGAGATATATTATTTCCTCACATTATAAAACACAGGTTGAAAATTTAGTGTTCATTGTTCAGCACTTTGGAGGCAAGGCATCCAGAGTTATGTCAGAATGTCTGACAAAATAATTGTCTCTGACCTTGGACACAGCATCATTGTTACTAGACAGCACTTCTTCATTAAATAGCTGGCTTTACCATTTCAACAGGGATCATTGAAGTTCATTTCTTCTAGAATCATTAAAAATTAAGAGTAAAGTTGCTTAAAAAAATAATGCCTTGAAAGTACAAGACTCAATATCCTGTGGTTTAGTGTATGTATGTATCCGTATGCAAAGTGGGGGTCAGGAGGGGATGATTACTCCAAAATGAGATGTTGTCCCATCCTGTATGGTAGCAATATGTAGCTATTAAGCACTTGGCTTGTGGCTGAAAACACATGTTAAAATAATACTTTTTATATGTGACGCTAAATAAATGTTATTAGAATTAATTTTACTTAATTTTACTTTTTACATGTGATAGTAGAAACTGAATATTGGTTATAGAACACACATTAAATTTGTAGTAGATAGCACTCTGACAACTATTTACTCAGCATACTCTTGTACAGGCATAATAGAAAGTCCACATGGATAAGTGAGTGTCCCAGAATAAAACCTTTGGAGAAATCAAATTCTTTTGACTATATAAGGAAAGGCTAAATTTAACCCAAACATCATCAAAATGTTTTCCCCAAAATGATCAGAATCTATGATTGCATGTTTGGCTGGATTTGCTTTTCTCTCTTTTCCAGTAACAATACATCTCCTGATATAGAATACTAGATATGAGATACAACTATAACCCCTACATATGGAGAAATCTTCTTCCCAGGATATCTTCTCTCTCAGTCTTCTTAGGTGATAAACTGGGTCACAGAGGCAGAAATAACAGTTTTTATTATGTTATATCCTGCAGCTAATTTGAATATGGAGGTTGGACCACCTGAGACAGGAGAATCTACAGATGCGCTCAAGCTTTGCCCTCATGAAGAATTCCTGAGACTATGTAAAGAAAGAGCTGAAGAGGTGCTGTGCTATCTGCATAAAGCATAAAAACAGAAGAGAAATCACTGCTTTTCTTCAGTGCACCATTTCTTACAGCACTAAATGAATGATGGCGGGGGGGGGTCAGATGGCAGTAAACATTTTCATAAATGCTTTGAGTAAGGAAAATATTATGTGACTTCACAATGATACCAATCTTCTCTCAACCCATGATGCAGATCATTTTATCATGGGTTAGAAGAAAATTGGTATTTCTATTGCTCCTGTATTCATTCTTGCAATTATCTGGATTTTATGACAATTGCAGCATTAGCCATGGAGTAAAAATATTTCTAAGATAACATAGCTGAGTAGTAATTGTTCACACTTTAGTTGAAAAGTCTAGACATAAAGGATACTTGGGAAATATAATTAAAGTCTGAAAAACATTATAAGTTGATGTGTTAAAAATAGTACCAAAACAGCTATGTTTCCAAAGACAAAGACTTTTGCTGTATTCATTTTTCACTGGAGCCAATGACAACATTTCCTGTGTTTTATGAAATTTGACTTGAACTTTGAATGCTAAGAAAAATTTGAGTAGGTAAAGATGAAAAGGGAGAAGAAAGAGGTAAGAATTATCTAATTTCCTCAAGATTCTTGAATAATCATTTCAGATATGTCCTGGTTCTTTCCCCAGGTTCTTGAGAGAGAGAAAGTCAGCGTATTTTGATGCAAGTTAGGGAAGAGAGCAGTTGCATGAAGACTTAAAAAAGCAACATTGATAGGTACAAGGGGGTTGAAAAGACACTTGAGTAAATTAAATTCACTGCATCTCCATCTCCTGCAGATCTATCCAATAAAGGAGAGAAAGGACCGCACACGCCTGGCTCTCATCATATGCAATACAGAGTTTGACCATCTGCCTCCGAGGAATGGAGCTGACTTTGACATCACAGGGATGAAGGAGCTGCTTGAGGGTCTGGACTACAGTGTGGTTGTAGAAGAGAAGCTGACAGCCAGGGTAAGAACCCCTCAGCCACCCCAAACTCATACATATTCAACACACATCCTTCTAATAACTAGTTAGTTTTAAGGAGCTCAACAAGATTTAACCGCCTCTGGGTGTGTGTGTACGTGTGTGTGTGTGGTGGGGGTGGGTGGGTGTGTGGTTGTGTGTCTGTGTGTGTGCACAGGCAAAATGAGAGTACTAGATTGGTAAATCTATGTCTCTTTTGTGCTCCAAATATCCTCAACTCTGAAACTAAACATGATTGGCACATGTTTTCATGTTTCTTATTGAATTCCAAAATCGTGTGATGGGAATACTCCCCAAAATTATAGGGTAATAAATTTTAAATAGGAGTACACTTGTAAAACAAATATTGAGTCCTAAACTTGGTGCCAAGAGCTACTCCTAACATTGGGAATTGGTCTGTAAATGAGATAGGAAGTTCCCTGCTGGCATTCATCTAGGTTACAAAAGAAAGAAACAGTGAAATTGTAAGAAAAAAGACAACTTGAGACACCAGATGTGCATGTGTGTGCCTACATAACAGTGACAAAAAAAAACAAAAGTAAGCAAAAAAAAAAAAAAAAGAAAAAGGAAACGTGAGACAGAATTATAGGGTGGGAGCAATGTTTTTGGGTTGGTCAGAGACGGCTCCGGAAAGACATGAATGCGGTGCTTTCAAAGTAGGAGAAGCTACCTGTGAAAAGGCTGAACAGAAAAATCAACCTGGCACAGGAGAAGCACAAAGAGAAAACTAGTGTGACTAGAGTTTGAAGGAAAAGGGACATAGTACGAGGGTGGAATATGGTCAGGTCAGAAGTTTGATTCTATTCTAAGCAAAGTGGGATGAGTTTTACAAAGAAAGTCGTGTGACACATTTATAGCACATGACTCTTGGTAGGTAAGTAGAGAAAAGATTGAGATGGAAAAGAAAAAGAAAAAGTAACATGAGTAACATAAAAATATATAGTATATTATGAAGACAGTATGTCAGCAGGAAGAGAAAGCAGGAACCCATAGCCCCATTGAGAAGGAAAAATAAAACCATAAAACAGCTGTCATGATTGAGTAAGCACTATGTGAAGCACCATGACCAGGATATGTAAAATAATGTTTCTTGTTTCACTCATGGTAAATCTAGGAAGTCCCATTCATTGCTTCTCCAACTGAAGCTAGACATTGTTCTTTTCCAGGATATGGAGTCAGTGCTGAGGGCATTTGCTGCCCGACCAGAGCACAAGTCCTCAGACAGCACTTTCTTAGTGCTCATGTCTCATGGCATCCTGGAGGGAATCTGTGGAACGGCGCATGATGAGAAAAACCCAGATGTGCTGCTTTATGACACCATCTTCCAGATATTCAACAACCGCAACTGCCTCAGTCTAAGGGACAAACCCAAGGTCATCATTGTCCAGGCCTGCAGGGGTGGTGAGTGCTGAGACTGAACATCTAACAGTTATGAAGGTGTATGCAGAGGATTGTGATGTTTGGTTTATATTTAGGGCCAAGTTTTAGACCCCATCCAGTGCAAATAAAGTACACTGAATTCTGGAGAAACTCTTCCTAAGGGGCCGGTATAATAAGAAATTGTCTCATCATAATTAGCAGGAAAATTTCTGTACAATTTTATCCACAGTAAGTGGTGAAGGATATCATCAGAATCCCTAAATCAAAGTTAAACAGAAATACTCAAACTTTGGAATGGAATCATTTTCACAACAGCTTGATTTGTAAATATTTCACAGACACTTTGACATTGTGTGGTTTAAGAAGAATTGCATTTGAAACTGAGCCATTATGTAAAACACTATCCCTTTTCAATATAATTTTTTTAAGGGGAAAATTATTAAAGAGATCGGGGGACTTTAGAATATTGCAGTTCAACTTTTGCTCCAGACTTTCAGTTGCCTCATGGCTGGCTGAGGATGGTGGCTCATGCCTATAATCCCAGCACTTTGGGAGACCAAGACAGGAGGTTGATTGATGCCAGGAATTTGCGACCAATTGTCTCATAGCCCTTGGAACCTATTTTTCAAAAGAAAACAGATTTTTTTCTCTAAAAAATGGTAAAGTAAAGATGATTTCACTATCAGTAGGCACACTGTTGAATGACACTGGAGAGAAAGTAAGGTGGTGTGTGTGTGGGTTTGTATGTGTGTGGGTCTGTATGTATGGAACTAGTTAGAATGAACATTCAAAATGAACAAGGTGGGCAGTTGTGATAGCCATATTGTGGGAGGCACAGCAGTGTACAGAAAGTTAATGTCTCTACAGCAAACCGCGGGGATCTGCTGGTCCCAGATGCTCCAGCATCTTTGGCAGTGGCTTCTTCACAGTCACTTGAGAACCTAGAGGAAGATGCTATTCACAAGACCCATGTGGAGAAGGACTTCATTGCTTTCTGCTCTTCAACCCCACGTATGTATCTTTTGGTGGCAGTAAGGGATTTGTGGGCCTGAGGCTACCTTTGAATGATTCTACAAAATCAAGAATCTCTATGAAACAATAATCTGATAGAATGTTGTGTGCTCTTCACATACTATATATGATCTTATGTGTGCTGCGAGAACAGATGCCTACCCCTCCAAAACACACAGTTTTGAAAATTGTACTTTTACTATAAGTATTACACTTTACAGTCAGAGGTATATCAAATATCAAAACAACACAATACAAGGAACCCCATTCACCACTCATCATTTAAACATGATTAATTCTGTTTTTTATTAAACCCATTTAACATTTTGAATAGTGTTTTATGGATTCCAGGAATGGCTTCCCTTTCTCAAATGATCAACTTCAAGTCTTCTTCTCCGTATTTCCCACCTTATTCTATGAAGAGCAGTGCCATTGCATGCCCCACTAGGAATGTGGATATCTTTTAAAACAAGTTGAAAATGATAGGGTGGGGCTGATTCCGTCTAATCTCAGGGAACACTGGTTAGTATTTTACTTCTAGGTAATTATCTTAAGTAGCATACATTTATTTAACTGTTTTTAATTTATCTATTTCTAGATCTTATTTTTTAAAAGCACTTTATTGAGGAATGACTGACATACATAATGGTACATATTTAATGTATACAACTTAATGAGTTTGTAGATAAGGATTGACTCCTGAAATCATCACAACTATACCGTAAACATATCTCTCTCCTCCAAAAGATTCTTCCACTTCTCTGTTTATTATTATCATCCTTCTGTGAGTCTGTGAAAAGACTATTTGGCATAAAATCTACTTTTTTAGCAAATTTCAAGTACATAATACAGTATTGCTTATGATTGGCACTATCCTGTAGAGTAGATTTTTATCACTTTTTTTTTTTTCATCTTCTATAACTGAAACATTGCATGTGTTTATTTTACTATATGGTGAAACACAGTGTGGCATAATCTGCAAACAACTTTGGAGCCTGGTGGCAGTTTTTTGTGGCTTACTCACTGTGTGAACACGGGGAAGTTCCTTTGTCTTTCTGACCTTCTATTCCTTCCTCTGTAAAGTGGGATAATTCCAGCTATTTCTGAAGCCCCTATAAAAGTCAAGAGAATGAACATGGGGTTTATAGTAGAAAGTCAGTCCCAAGAGGCCACCTTTGAATGATTCTACAAAATCAAGAATCCCAAGAGTCAAAATACAATCACTACACAATCTCTTGTAATGCTTACAAACTGTACCTTTTGATCACCTTTTGCCAGGTTTTCTGTTTAGTTTTTGTGGAAAGTGGATAAATGTCAGGTTTTAAGTGCTTCCTACAAATCTGCAAAGATAACTCCCACGCTATGCTTTTCTTTTTAAAAACATTCTCAAGACAAAAATATAAACAAAAACACAGCTCAAGGTATACCAACCTTTATCACCATAGATAACGTGTCCTGGAGAGACAGCACAATGGGCTCCATCTTCATCACACAACTCATCGCGTGCTTCCAGAAATATTCTTGGTGCTGCCACCTAGAGGAAGTATTTCGGAAGGTAAGCATCTCTTTCTTTCCTAGTTATTCATTTATTTATTCAGGAAGAATTTGTCATGACTCACCTTTCACTTCACAATGACAATCTTTGTCAGGCAAGTGAAAGAGCGATACCTAGTTTCTGTCATTCAGCTTTTTAAAATACGGTTATGGAAAAGACATTTCCGATATACCCCAGAAGGAGATCAAAGTAAAACAAAATAATATCAACCATAAGCCTTATGTTATGAACTGTAAGTTCTTAAGTTTTAGAGAATGAAAAATATTTTGAAAAATTTTTATTACTTAATTTATTAAATTAATAAAATCTGGGTGCTCTGCTAAATCATGGAGTTCTTTCTGGTGACAGAAGGGTAAATGAGGCCTACATGACTTAAGCCTACCTCACATTTTCATGGGAGATATGGATACTGAAAATGTGGTTAACAAACAAATATGTGCTTACAGATTATTATAGGATCCATAAAGGCATACAAGAAGAAACAAAAAAGAAGTCATTCTTTCAATAAAAATGTGCAGAAGAAAAAGTTTGCTACTCTTTGAACTACTTGGGACATTCCTTATTCCCACTACTTTCTACGTTATTTTTCCCCATAGCTCATACCTCCACTCACTAAGCATATAGTAATAGTTTATTTATGTGTCTGTTTATTTATTTGATTTTACTCACTAACATGCAAACTTCAAGATGGCAGGAATTTACTAAGCAACTCAACAAACCTGGCCTGTAGCAGATATACAATTAATAATTATTGAATCAATAGATACATAAATAAATAGATAAATGCTCCCTCTTGTTTAAAGAGAGAATGGGATTGTTATTAACACATAATAGTATAGTTATTTATAAAGTAAAAATGGTAGAGATCAGTAAAACTCCTGTGGGAAAATAAAGATACACTGGCGTTTAAAAAAGAAAGCCATCTGGGACCAGCACAGTCATTCATTCCTGTAATCCCAGCACTTAGGGAGTCACAGGAGCGTGGAGTGACTTGAATCCAGGAATTTGAGACCAGCCTGGGCAACATGGAGAAACTCCATCTCTACAAAAAATTAGCAGGGCATGTTGACAGGTGCCTGTAATCCCACCTACTTGAAAGGTGAAGTGGGAGGATTGCTTGAGCCCAGGAAACCCAAGATGGCACCACTGCACTCTAGCCTGGCAATAAAGTAAGATACTGTGTTTAAAAAAAGTAATAAAAGAAGAAGGAGAAGGAGAAGAAAAAAGAAGGAGGAGGAGGAGGAGGAGGAGGAGGAGGAGGAGGGAATGCAGCATAAATTGAGATAGAGTTCCTGTGAATAGAGATCTAGGACGTTAAATATTTTAAATCTTTTCAGATAATTAGGAGTTAGAGATTGTACTTTCAAGGGTATTCATAGAAAAAGGAACTAAAAATTCTGGATTTAGGATAAGTAGACTCTTATCAATTAGCCCATGCAAAAAGGCTTACAAGTTCAGCTTGGTGGTAGAGATATGAAAGTTGTTCAGTGTTCAAGTCTTTAAGATACTGGGATTTACTTTTCCTTCAACTGAGGAATCAAACCTGATGGGATTTGGGAGTACAGAATCCTTCCTTATCCAATTTTCATGAACAATTTCCAAGGGATAACCTGATTGTTATATCTGTAGGTCAGAAATGGAATATAGACGAAATGAAGGTTGAAAGGCCTTAGATTAGATATGAGGTGTTCATTTAGATGTTAACAGTACAGTCTGAGATGAAATGTCAATTCTAAGAGGTAGGGTACAATGTTGAGGAGTTAGAATGCCAGTGGGCTTGGTTCTATGAAATCTGAAAGCTCTTTTCATTCCAGGCATTTTCCGGTTCATGGTGCAAGATGCTTTCTGAGACTTCAAAAGAGCTGTATCTCATTTACAGCCTATTTTCTTTTTTCAGGTGCAGCAATCATTTGAAACTCCAAGGGATAAAGCCCAAATGCCCACCATAGAACGATTATCCATGACAAGATATTTCTACCTCTTTCCTGGCAATTAAAAATTGTTAAGTATTGAGAGTTGGTGGTGGTATGTGAAATAAATGAGAGCATGATATTGGTGGTTAGGTCCAGTGATGGCTGAATACTTGAATGGTCAAACTGGTGTTTTTGTTGACATAGCCTGGTGATTATCTGCTATTTTTTTCCAACTTATATGCATTTGGATTCCCTCAACTCTACAAATAATCAGTCAATTAATCAATCAAGGAGGTAAGGAAAATCATGGCAGAATGTGATAATGAAAAACCAAGGGTAACAATTATTAAAATAGAAACATTCTAATGCTTCCATTACTATTTATATTCATTTACCTCTCATACTCTATTTTTTTCTTCCTTTCTTACACACACACACACACACACACACACTCTCTCTCTCTCTCTCTCTCTCTCTCTCTCACTAAGTAACCAAACATTGCATCGAACCCTGAACAAAATAGAGTAAATAAAGGAGCTAACTTTGGAGAAAGCAGCACTTTGATCCTCTGAGTGAAAATATCACAGCAAATACCACATTACTGACATTCAGCTACCATTACGAGATAGTACAAAATACATCCTATAAGGTAGAATTTGTATTGATTCAGTCTCTGGTTCTCAGACTGTTCTCACAATGCAGATCACCAGTCACTCAGAGTCTGCTTTCAAATCCTCAATCACACTCCAGAAGTTCCTTCAAGCTCCCATGTAACTTTTTTTATTATTTTGATTAAAATGTTATAGATTGGGTACATTAAGTCAGGACCAAATGATTACTTTCTTCACTCATAATAGCTTTATTTAACACTATATTATAAGCCTATTATCAATATCCCTTTCAGATACACACTTAAAATTATATTTTATAGTAAAATGTATAAAGTTGATCTCAATACTTCCAATATTCACCACATATTTTTTTACTCTCTTGGTTTCTGACAATCCAATGTTTACTTTTTTACTCTTGGTTTCTGACAATCCAGTCAAAAGATTGCATCATTTTAGCATAACAGCTTCCAGTGCCTAATCCATCCAATGGAGCTACATTTGGACATTGAATTGTTTGTTGAATAATACTTGCCAACACTAACCATGCACCAGGTTCTGTTCTAGATGCTTGGAATATGCCAATTAACAAAGTAAACAGATTTCTTAACTCAGAAAGCTTATAGTCTAGTGAGTTGAAACAGAGTGAATACATAAACAGGTAAATATATCAAAGGCCAGAGAGCAAAAAAAGATAAAAGGAAAAATAAAGGAAGACAAAGGTAAACACAGAATGATGGATGCTGTACTCGTAGACATATTTCACTGGGGAAGGCCTTCCTTGAAATAATGAAATCAGAACAAAGAATGGACAGAGTTGGGGAGTGAACCATGTGATTCTTATGCAGGAAAAGTGTCATAGCACAGAATATAGCAAGTGCAAATGCCCTGGGGATAGAAATACACTAAACATGTTTAAAGAACTGCAATGAGTGTGACCGAAAGAGAAAGTGAGTGGGGAAAATGGCAGAGACATATTAGGAGAAGCAGTGAGAAGCCAGATCTCATAGTTCTTGTCTATCACAGGGTAAATCTTTAAAAATTATTATCTAGGTGAGACAGGAAGCCTTTCTAGTGCTCTAGAAAAGAGAATTAATATGCTTTAAATTAGGTTTTACAAAGATCACATGTTGGTGAATAGGCTAAGAGGTCACAGATGGAAGTCAAGGGAAGTGGCTAGAGCACATAGAAGAGGTTGGAAAAAGAATCATGATGAGGGATGAGAGGAAGGCAGCAAGGGGTAACCATCTTGACCTTCTGTTCTTTCTCTCCCCTGCAGGAAGCCACAAGTAACCAAGCCCTCCTTTATCAACTTCAAGGAGCACCTTTATTAGTACAGCTTGCATATTTAACATTTTATGTTTCAATAAAAGTGAAGACAAAATGAACTGTATCGTTTTCTAACAAAGAATATAATTTCAATGAAAATGGTGGGTGAATAGAAATGAAGTGGAGGAGGCTAACTGGATTTTCGAGCTATATGGCTCATGTAATATCTATACTTGGCTGATGAAGAAAACTATGACTTACCCCCAACAATAGGATGAAAGAGGGTGGTGCCTAAAACTATAGTGAGATACTGCCTCATACCTATTTGAATGACCCCAAAACAAGCAAACAAAAAACCCAGAAAATAACAAGTGTTTTCAGGGATGTAGAATAATTGGAACCCTGTGATGTGTTGGTGAGAATTTCAAATCGTACAGGCACCTTGGAAAACAGTATGGTAGTGCCTCATACAATTAGAATTAGAGTTACCATATGCTCCAGAAATTCCACCTATAGGTACATCCTAAAGTAACTGAAAGCAGGGTTTCAAATATATATTTATATACCTACATTCACAGCAGCATTGTCCATAATATCTAAAATGTGGGACTATCCAATAACTGATAAATGGATAAGCAAAATGTGGTATATACACAAAATGGAATTATATTCAGCCTTAAAAAGGAAGAAAATTCTGGCATTTGTTACAATATGGATGAACCTTGACAACATTATGCCATGTCAAAGTAGGCAGCAACAGAAAAACACATACCACATACCGTATGATTTCACTTAAATGAAGTACCTAGGGTATCAAATTCAGAGACAGAAAGTAGAATGGTGATGGTCAGGGGCAGTGGGGAGAAAGAAATAGGGAGTTATTACTTAATCATATAGAATTTCAGCTTTACAAGATAAAGAGGAATTCTGGAGATAGATGGCGGTGACTGTTATTATGAATGTAGTTAGTATCACTGAATGCTACATTTAAAAATGTTAAGATGGTCAATTTTGTGGTATATATTTTTACCACAATAGGAAATTGGGAAAAAATGGTGTAATTGGAGGTGAGAAAAGATGAAATAAATTGCACGAGGGAAACTCCGATCAACTTACACAGAGGAGAATTAAGGTACTATGCAAAACTGATGAAAGAAGAAATGAGAGTTAAGTATATTATTTATTATTTCAAAATGAATCAAGGAAATAATAGGAAATCACACTATGATTAAATATTAGAATAGGAGAGAGAGAGATTTGGCAGTGTGAATGAGCTGCATTTCATTTTCCATGTGAGACAGCTAAGAGCATTGTTTGTAATCTATACATCATGAAATAGATAAAACAGACATTATTGGGAGTTGCAAAGATTGCCACCAAAAAAAAGCAAATAACTTAGGGAAATTACACGTAGTTTATGGGAGCAAAGTAAAAAATCATAAAAATCTGATCTTTGTTGTTGCCTTTTCTGTACTACTGGATAAGCTGCCTTGTGAATGTTATTACTTTGACAAAACTTTTTTTTTGGGAGGGGATGGAGTCTCACTCTGTTACCCAGGCTGGAGTGCAGTGGCCCGATCTCGGCTCATGGCAACCTCCGTCTCCCAGGTTTAAGCAATTCTCCTGCCTCAGCCTCCCGAGTAGCTGGGACTACAGGCGCATGCCACCACACCTGACTAGTGTTTTATTTTTAGTAGAGACCGGGTTTCACCATGTTGGCCAGGCAAGTCTCAAAATCCTGACTTCATGTGATCTGCCTGCCTCACCCTCTCAAAGTGCTAGGATTACAGGTGTGAGCCACTGCACCCGCTCAAAACATTTTAAAAATATAATCTATCAACACATTAAATACTATACAGCCATCAAAAATCAGATAATGTTTCATGTGTTGATTTTTAAAAAATGTTTGTCAGACATTGTGAAGTTAAATAAAGCAAATTATCAATAATATAACTAAGATAATACCAGTATAGGAAAAAAAATTCTGCGGGTAATTACAGGCCTGTTAGTTATCTATTGTTCAGTATCAAAACACCCAAAAACTCAGTGGCTTCACACAAGAAGCATTTATATTGTTCATGAGGTGGCCAGTTGGCTGAACGTTTCTTTTCATCACTGCTGGCATTGTGTCTGACATCATCTGTGTGTAGCGTAGGCCTTTCTGCTGACAAGGCTGGGATATCTCATATGTTGGGAAAACACTTGGCTGGAGGCTGGTCTAGCATGGCCTTGGCTGGGATAACTGGGCTCTTCTCCACATGATGACTTTAATCAGCTAGCAATCCAGCCCAGGCCCATCCTCATTTAGCTTCAGGTGTTCAAGAGGGAGAAGGGCAAAAGGATTTGTAAATGGATTTGTAAAACTCAGGCTGGAAACTGCATCAGATCCCTCTACTGCATTACCCTGGCCAAAACCAACTAATATGGCCAGTTCAGAACTAACATAAAGGCCAAAAATGCTAGGAGGCCAATGATTAGAGCCATGGATAATATCATTTTTGTATTAAACGTTTTATAAAATTATAGAGAAAATTACACAAAGATGCAAGCTAAACATATAATTGTAGTTACCTTGTCATGTGAAATTAAAGAACTTAGATGATCTTTTCCCATTTTTATAAATTTTTCTATTGTTCGATTTTAATTGCACATATATATCTATCTCAAAAATAAGTGAAAGAATATTTTGTTCATTTAATGAACAAAAATACTTTCATCTCATGGATAAACAACATCCCAATTTAAAAACTAGTGGATCAGGAAAGACAGCAGAAAAGAGATCATTTGTGTGGGTTTATCAAATAGTGAAGGGAGTATCACAGCTTAGCAATCCTCAGTCAGCTTCTTTCCCTTATCTTCCAAATTCACACTTCCGAGGTTAAGTATCAGTGAAGTAAAGACTCCTGACCATTTAGAGGCTGATGGCGGCAGAGAGACAAACAGAGGTTTAATGTGATTTATTAACAGTGTTAAAAATAAAAGGAAAAACAGAGCACAGAGACTTGTTCTCGTGAGAGTGTGCATGTTTTCATTCTGATCACTTTGTTATATCACAAAGAAAACACACCCTCTGTTTCCTATTTTCCAAAGGGAAGAAGTTGTACATTAGATCAGGAGTCTAATTGTATCTTGGCAAAGAAAAGGAGAATTTGAGGACCTGGAGTTTTCCATTTAGGGTAGTATCAACAAGCTGGTCCACTAAGAGGAAAGCAAGCCTGTTGAAATTGCTTTAGTTTTCACTCGCTTTTTCCCGTCCAGGAAGCAGGAGCAGCCATGGCTGGTGAGTGGCATCAGTTTTTCTGTTCTTTATGGCTATACTTTGAGAAAGTTATAGTTTAAGGGAAAGAAGAAGGCAGACTGGAGGGGGATCTCCCAAGACCTAATCATTTTACTCTGGGTATGGAGGGAGATACGGGAGCTTGGGGCACAGCACTAAAAATGCCAACCAAGTGTCTTAGTTAATACGTTACAACTTCTCAAATAAAAGAAAAATGTAAAAACATTTGGATCTCTGTTCTTAAACTTTTCCTTTGATTTTAGACTCTTCTTTTAACTCATACTGACCCGAAATTCTCACTCATTTCATAAGTGTTCCGTTATGGGGAGGGTGAAATCCAGGCAGTTGAACAGGGTAAACTTGCATTTCCTCCATATTTCTGCTTTCTGTGTGACCTTTCCATTACAGCAGCAAATGGATCAGCTACAATATGTGCTCTAAGTCTCAGCATATGGAGCTTCCCTGCCAGCCTTGATAAAGAAAACAAAAGAGGTGTTATTTTACAGATGAATGTATTTATGTTTTACTGCTGCACATATTGAATGCAATGTCCTTTCAAACTAGTTATTAATAAAAGTAAAGAAAATAAGGAGATCATAAGAGATGCAAAGACTAAACTGAGTCAACTGTCACTAAGTTCCTTAGTGAATTCACTAGGCTTCTCTGATTCTATTTCACCATCTAAGAAAATGGAGAGAATTGAACCAAGATAGGAGCTTTGCTACCTGTGGTCCTTGCAACAGAGGCCTTAGCATGACCTGAGAAATTGCTAGAAATGAAAATTCATTTCTATTAAATTTCTCACCTATTAAATAAAATTTTTTTGGAGTAGGGTGCAGGAAGCTCTGCATACTAAGCTTTCTGGGTGATTCTTACGCACATTAAAATTTGGGAACCACTACCCTAGAATGGGGTATCTAAAGTTCTGTCCATATGTAAGATTCTATCATTCTCACAGGAAACCATCCATAGAGAATTTGTTCAACATGATGAAGATGCTGACTGGGAAATTTCTAAGTGGCATTTCTGATGAATTGATGGAAAATAGTCCATTAGATGCAGAAGAGTCATGGATTCTAGTAGTAGGTGTGAACTTCATTCTGAAAAATGCTGGAAATCTTCTTCATAATAACACTGAAACAGCTAAAGTGACAGATAAAATATTTAGGGACCACCTATTAAACCCCCAAAACCAATTGAGTTTAGGTGAGTATTGTGGGGCTAAGAGCTACTAACTCATTCTTTCTGTACTATTCTTCTTACTTTTTTGTCTTCTTTATTTTTCCTTCTCCAAATGGAGAATCAACTATCCCCATCTTAGGACCTTCTTCACCTATCCTTTCCTTTCCTTCCTTCCTTCCCTCCCTCTCTCCCTCCCTCCCTCCCTCTCTCTGTCTCTTTCCTTCCCTTCCCTTCCCCTTCCTTCCTTCCTTCCTTCCTTCCTTCCTTCCTTCCTTCCTTCCTTCCTTCCTTCCTTCCTTC
>NW_016107486.1:2804870-2830477 GCF_001604975.1 Cebus imitator | reverse complement strand
TCTCTCTCTCTCTCTCTCTTTCTGTCTGTCTGTCTGTCTGTCTGTTTCCTTCTTTCCTTCTTTCTTGGCAGAGTTTTGCTTGCTCTTGTCACCCAGGCTGGAGTGCAATGGTGTGATCTCATCTCTATTCAACCACTGCCTGCCTGGTTCAAGCAATTCTCCTGCCTCATCCTCCTGAGTACCTGAATTTACAGGAACCCTCCACCACACCTGTAATTTTTGTTTTGTTTTTTGGAGATGGAGTGTCCCTCTATTGCCCAGGCTGAAGTGCAGTGGTCAATCTTGGCTCACTGCAATCTCCTCCTACCAGATTCAAGCGATTCTCCTGTCTCAATCTCCCAAGTGGCTGGGACTACAGGCATGCACCACCACACCCAGCTGCTTTTTATATTTTTAGTAGAGATGGGGCTTCATAATGTTGGCCAGGATGGTCTTGATCTCTCTTGACCTCACGATCTGCCCGCCTCGGCCTCCCAAAGTGCTGAGATTAAAGGTATGAGTCACCGTGCCCAGCATTTTATTTTATTTTATTTTTTAGTAGTTGAGATGGGGTTTCACCATGTTGCACAGATGGGTCTCAAACTCCTGATCTCAGGTGATCCTCCTGCCTTGGCCTCCCAAAGTGCTGGGATTACAGGCATGAGTCACCAGGCCTAGCCTCCTGTTTATCTTGTTTAATGCCAAGAAAAAATACTAATCCACCCCAATTACTTTTATACTGCTGCATACTTTTTAAACAATACTCACTCTCATCGCTCCATACAATTTACTTACTCATTATATCATTATGTCTCCCTCTGCTGAAAAGTAAGCTCCACTTTGTGAGGGATCTTTGTCTGCTTTGTTCATGAATATATCCTAAACACACAGAAATGATACCTGATACATAATAAGTGCTTAGTAATTATTGTTAAATGAATGGTGCTGGAGACATTAAATTCAGTGATAGCCTTTGGCTATTCTGGGCTACTCTGTGGCCTTTAGAGTTATTCTCAGATACAGAATGTATAATAGGGGAATATCCATTATCTTTTGCTTAGCTGTGGCTTTTCCCCAGAAAGAAATGTCTGGAAATCTAGATTTCTATTTAAGGAAGGAATAGGTAATTCATGGGTTAGTGGGGTGTAGATGTTTCTTTCTCTCTGGAGCACAGATTGGCACACTTTTTCTTTGAGAGGTAATGAATATTTCACTCTTTCTGGACCACGTGGCCTCTGTCATGACTCAAATCATCTATTGTAGCTCAAAAGCAGCAACAGACTATAAGTACATGATGGGTGTGTTGATGTGTGTCCCAGTACAACTTTATTTATAAAAACGGGTATTGGCTGAATCTGACCCACAGACTATGGGTTGCTGATTCCTAATCCAGACTGTAATATGTAAATGAGTATATTCTCAATTCTTGGACATGCATCTGGAATCATTTTTGTTGTAGATTGACTATTTTTTTATACATAGATGTACTTTCCTTCCTCAGAATGAACAGTGCTGTTCCATAAAAACTTTGATTAAAGATTTTGATTATTCCCTGAATTCTGTAAGCAGAAAGATAACAAATTCTTCTTTATTTTATAGAAACTTTGTCTCCCTTTTCACTTGGCAGAATGTCATATTCCTCTAGAACAAACTTGATGCTTAGAAAATGGGCCAAATCTTCATGCTTCATAGAGTAGCCCCATGCTAGCATAGTCATCTACTCATTAGTGCAAAGGAGAGTGTGAAGTGTGTAGGTTCTTGAAACTTAGTTCTGCTAACAAATCTGTTTTTCATATTGTTTCAGTATATCATTCTGAGAGTGACAACAGTGAATCTGAAGAAGGCTCTGCATAATCTTCCTTTTCCACAGGTAACTGCCTCCAAACCCCATATTCCAATGGAAAACTCTTCGACCTCTACTGTTGTGAGATGGTATCTCAGTAAAGACCTGGGAAACCTGTGTTCACAGTCAATTTTAATCTTTGGAAATGGCTTTCAGATAGAGTACTGATCCTAAACCTTTTCTTAATTCTATTGCAGAATCTGAAGAAGAAAATGAAGAAAGTAGAGATGAAGAAAGAGCGGCATCAGCCCAGTCAATGGCTGTTTCTCCAAAAGGTAAATTGACACCAAAAAAGTGGTTGCTAGCCTTACAAGGAGTCCTGTGTTATAGAGGAAACACCATTGCATTAAGGTTCAGACCACATAGGTTATCTCTCACCTGTCCTTGTAACAAAGTATCTCAAAAACAAGATTAGCACTTACATGCCTGCTCTTCGGTTTTCCTCAGAACTCAGAAATGAAAGTGAAAATGAAGAACCTGAGCAGAATGCTGTATTGGTCCGAGCATCAACTCTAACATGGACAGGTACTATCTATCCATGGACATATAATCACATTATTTGAGATAGGGCAGAATTTTAAAAAGACTTATAGGGTAATGCATAGAGAACTGGGGTAAAAGCCAAGAACACTGTATATGCTGAGCCCATCACTGCCACTACCTATGTGCTTTGATGTAAATATCCCCACCTTTCTGAGACTCATATTTTTAAATGGAATTTAAAATTGAAGAGTGGGGAAGTAAGTGCTAATCTTGCTTTTAACATCTTTTAAAAATGTGCAAAACTACAGATATATAAGAAACTACTAACTGTACAAAACAGAATAAGGAAGCGGTTAAGAAAAGCACATACAAAGTAATAAAAACTGCATATGAGTAACACATGCTATGTAGTCACCAAGGAAACTGATCAATTATCAGGCTACATTAAAGAATTGTAATGTCTAGAATGGTAGATGAGCAGAAGTGATAATATTGTCTTTCGAGTACCATAATTTCAAAAGTTCTGAGCAAACTTAAAAAGGAATGAAAACCTGTAACCTTTTATCATGGTTTTATCCATTTGGTAACTATTAATTGAAACTCTACTGTATGCTGTTCTATCTACTGTATGTGTATGGCAGTAAGCAAGAGAGACAAAGCTCCTACTCTCATGGAGTTTGCAATGTAGTGGAGGTATGTATATAATAAACATGTAAATAATAAATGGTATGATTTCAGAGAATGCATAAAAGAGGATTAGACTATAGAACGAGATGGTGTTTGTGTGTGTGTGTGGGTGGGTGTGTGTGTGTGAGCCAGGGGTGGGCAAAGGAAGGCCAGTGAGCCAGGGTGGTTAGCCATGACCTCTCCCCAGAGGTGGCATTTCAGTACATACTTGAACGTGGGGATGGAGTTGTGCCAAACTCTGAAACAAAAACGTTCTCTGGAAAGGGAAAACAAGAGCAAGGACCCTGAGACAGTACTGCTCTTGCTGTTCAGAAAAGTTACAGACAATCTGACTGGAGTAGAAAATTAGGGGGAGTATAAGTAGCAGAGCTATTAAAGAGTCAGGCCGGGAATTTTATTTGCAGTAGAAAACACTGGGTAGTTGTTTTGTTTTTTTTTTTTTTTTTGGACAACTGTTTATTAGTAGTTGATGATCCTTACAAATTCCAGGAGGGTTGCATAGCCTCGGCTCTTCCTAGCCATCTGTTACAGTTAACGCCCATTGCTAAAACAAGTGCTTAAACTTGTATAAGTATTAAAGAATATTTTTGTGTAAGCTAAGTTTTTTAAATAATAACCTTCAAGGTGAAAGAGAGCTGTTAATCTCCCACTTTTCTTTCTCCATCTCTTTTATTTCCCGTTTTTTACCATCTGTTTTATTTTCTTTCCCAATGACATTCTTTTTCTTGTTCCTCTGTTATTTCCTCTTCTCTTTTTTCTTTTCCTTTTGCCTAACATTTACTTTCTTCCCTTTGTACTCTCAATTCTTCCTTTAATCTCCCTGCCAATGTAGAAATCGTTACATGCTAATAGAGCCAAGTAAATTGCAACTGCAAGGACATGGCCTAATGTCTACCACAGAAAAATTATAAATGATGAATTTTGCCTTCATTTATACTACCTTAGAAGTTGTTAAACGAGGATAAGTGTAGCATCAAAAAGGCCCTTTGAAAATGATTTAAATATTTCAGTTAGGAAGACAATAGCTTTTAGACTGGGTTTATGGCAATAGCGTTGATGAAAGGTTGTTAAATTTGGGATACATTTTTGGCAGCTGAATCAATGAAAACTGACTAATGGATTGAATATGGGATGTGAAAGAAAGGAAATAATAAATAATGACTAGGTTTTTGGCTTGGCAACTGGGGTAAATGGTGCCATTTACTGAGTCGGTGAAAACAGATGTGCAGGAGACACAGGTTTGAAGGAGTGAACAGGAGTCCTGTTTCTTATGTTTAGTTTGGAACATGTGTTACCTCGAAGGGTGGACATTGAATAGGCAAATGGATGGGAAATCTGGACTGGGAAAAACCTGGAGATTCATCAGCATGTAGATAGTATTTAAGAAAAATACCAAAGATATGACTCCAGGAGTCTTCTACATGTGTAAAAGATCACATTCTCAAATATTTTGATGACTTTTATTTGCAGATAATGTTTCTTGGAGGCATGAAGCAAATGGCTCTATCTTCATTTCCAAAATTATCCACTAATTCAAAAATTATTCTTGGAGTCATTATCTAAAGGAAATTTTTCGAAAGGTATAGGTCCTCTTTTATTTTCAATGTTATGCCCCAGAAGGCTTTGAGAAACCACTTGTGAATTTTTGTAGGGAATCTTAAAGCTCTTAAGTCATTTTGATGATCCTTCCTGTACTCCAAGTTTATTCAAAGAGGGAGTGTTATGAAATGGTACATAGAACCATTGTGGGTTTTCCCAATAACTTGATTCTGATAGCTTGGCTCACCCAGGGAATTCTTTTTAGAGTAACAATTCATTTGTGTATGTGCTATATCTAAGGAAAAGCTAAAAATATCTTCTGTTTACATTACCTAGCTACAGCCTTAATACAAAACATGAATTTTCTTACTCCTGAAAGAGTCAGATTTTCCTTTTATAAAATCTCTTTCTTTACTACTTTAGGTTCAACACTCATTTGAGAGACCAAATGTACTGACCCAGTTGAAAGAGTGTCCATGACATGATATTTCTATCTCTTTCCTGGGAATTAAAACTCATAAGAAGCAACTCAGGTAAATATATTCTAGAAGTGAATTTGAGTGCTCCCTGCTCAGTCTATTCAGAAAGCCTGGATAGAATAGAACAATGATGGCCTGTCAGCTGCCCACTAGTTATAGAGGCTCATGTTATTTCCCTTTTCTTAGCAACCCTCGTAAATCCCTGGTTTTATACGACAACAGCCATAGTATCATGGTTGTATAATGGCAGCCCAATAGAATTCAGCTAGAAAACCCTTCATTTATAATTTCTCTCAAGGAACTACTCAGCAAGTAGGGAATATTAGATTCTGATGCATGCAGAAAATAAAGTCATTGAAAATGTGATGCACAGCCAGTGTTTGTCTCTCTTTACCCAAAAGTCAGTTTTTCGGAGTCACATTCTCCTCTGCTTGTGATGAGGCTTTCCTATACCGTATGTCTGACTAGCTGTTAAATCTGTGCTGAGGCAATGAGACTCTAGTAGAGATCTTCCCATTTGGGGATGACAGGTCCATAGCCTTTTTGTGAAGGTATTTCTCACAGTAGAGATTAGTTATATTTATATCTCACCTCTAATAGCCAGATTACTCATGTTCTTTTCTCTCTACTTTCTCTAGGAAAATGAAGGCATTGTGGTGTCTATGAATCTGCTACTTGAAGAGGTCAATTTTTGATTAAGAATATTTTTATTCCAAACTGCTTAGCTGTCCACCTTTTGCAAATACCACACTAAAATCAATCTCATGTTTTTGCTAAATTAAGGCTTAATAAATTTGTTTATAAAGTTGTGCTTGTTTTCTCATTTTCTCATAAAATAAGTCATCCTTATAGAATAAAAAATACATATTAAAAAGCATAAAAAAGAAAAAATAATCATTGTCAAACTTTTTAAAATGATTCATAAAAACTCAAGTTATTTAAAGAAAAATGTGTGTTCACATTTGAAAAGCGAAGTTGTTAACAAATCAAAGGTAAGAGAGGAGCATTTTAGGCAGGAAAGGCAGTGTGTATGGAGAACTTACAAATAAAAAGGAGCTTAGGAGAGAGGACTGGGAGGCTGGAACACAGCATCAGGGGAGATGCCAGTGGGGAGGCTGGAGAATGAGGCAGGCACTGAAACATCTGAGGCCTTATATGGTCCTTCATACTAGAAGTAATAGGAAATTCTACTGGGCTTTAAGCAATTAAATGATAAGATCTTTGTTATTAAAGATCACTCTGGAGGTTTTGTGGGGAATAGACTGTAGTACAGCAAGAGTGGATATATGAGGACAGGTTAAATGCTAGTGCAATATTGTAAGTTAGAGATGATACTGATAGTCTTGGGATGTAATAAGTTGTATCTAAGAAACAATTAGTACACAAAAATAATATGACTATTTATTTTGCATATCCAATTTTGCGTTCTTTTTATTATATTTTTATAACATTACTACTGGCAATAAAAATGTCCTAAACATAACTTTTAATTTTATAATATTAATCAGGTATATATAGTACATACTATGGTAACTTTCTCCTTTTAGATGTTGATTTCAATATTCATTTGTTTTATTTTATTTTTGTTTATTTCAATAGGGTTTTGGGGAACAGGTGGTGTTTGGTTACATAAATAAGTTATTTCATGGTGATTTATGAGGTTTTGTGCACCCATTACCCAAGCAGTGTACACCGTAACCTAATGTGTAGTCTTGATTATCTAGAACTATGTTTTTCAAATTCATTGTCATGCATATTTTTAATTTTTGAGCAAATGTTTATATTTTTCTTTGTATAATATCCTCAAATTTCTGAATCAGGATATATCTAGACATTTCGTATCTTGTTGCTATTTTGAATAAGAATGTTTTTCCTCCAACATTTCTAACTAATCATTACTGTGGCTGTAAAGAAAAATAATTTACAGATTTCCTTGATTCTTAAATATATATAAATATATGTATATATTTATATACATGTGTCTATTTTCAAGCTGCTGATAAAGACATAGCTGAGACTGGGCAATTAACAACAGAAAGAAGTTTAATGGACTTACAGTTCCACATAGGTGGGGAGGCCTCACAATCATGGCAGAAAGTAAGGAGGAGCAAGTCACATCTTACATGGATGCAGGCAGGCAAAGATTTGCAGGGGAACTCCTCTTTATAAAACCATCAGATTTCGTGAAACTCATTCAATATCATGAAAACAGCACGGGAAAGACCTGCCCCCATGATTTAATCACGTCCTACCAGGTTCCTCCCACAACACATGAGAATTGTGGAAGTTACAACTCAAGATGAGACTTAGGTGGGGACACAGCCAAATCATATCACTATGTAAATATTTATATATATAATATACACCTATATATATATATACAGTATATGTAAATATCAAATTTTATATCCATATTAGCAGCTTTATTAAACATTCAATTCATGGATCTAGAGAATTTTTTGTTTTATCCTTTGAAAATTATATACATAAAATTTTATTAACCACAAATTCTAGATGTGTTGCTTTCTCACCAATATCCACAGTTTTTATTTTATTTTCATAAAGTTTTATATTTACTATATGTCTAGATAATAGCCAATTAAAATAATGATAGTGAGTATTCTTAATTATTATCTTAATAGGAATGCTTACAGTTTCCTCATTAAATATATATCCTGTTGATTTTTAACTAGTATTTATAATAATGAAATGTATAATTACATTGCTGTTTTTCATATGATTCGTCTTCTCAGTGTTATTTGAGGTCTTCATGTAGAAGAGATAGAAGAAATGGAAAGTATAATCTTTGTATCTGGAATACTGATATGATTATATTAGCCAGTGGTCTAATACAAAGCAGTGATTGCTTTCTTAGTGTGACATCTTTGTTATGTAGGATTATTTATTTGTTTTATAATTAAAATAATTTTACTAATGCTTGATTTTGAAATCCCACATTTATATTTGTAGACAGGATTCTCATCTAGCTTGATTTGCTTTTCACTATTTCATAGGATATTTTTAATAATACAGTGTTTTTACTGAACTAAAAATATTTTTTAATAAACCAAGAATACTTGAACATGTTTTATACCTGACTTCACCTACAAGTTAACCTATAAACACATATAAGAGCCAGCATAAGGTTAATACTTAATAGTTACTATTAAAAACTATCAAAATGATGTAAAATTTTTAAATTAATTACCAACATATGTTTGCACATGTGTAGTAATTATTTTAACTTTTCATCTAGATGAAAGCTTAGTTATTCAAAACTAAAAAACTCTTTATTTTGTTTTTATCTTGAGAACATTGGCAATTATGTAAAAATATTCAAATAGAACTGAAAATTATAAAGAGAGAAGTGAAAATCATCTATGTTCCACAAGATGCCTTATGTTTTCTCATTTTTACCTTTCTGTCTTTCCCTTTCTCCTCACATACAAACAAATATATATTTAGAGGCATACTGTACAAGCCACTCCTTGACCTGCTTTTTAATTTTTCTTAAAAATAATCATCTAGGATTACATTGAGTAACAGATATGTGAAGAATCAGTGACATAAATGGAATAATTTAAAGTCTTGGGGATGATAATCTATGGCATAACTTGAGGGTGCCACATTTACATGATTTTCTGAACTTTCTCATCTCCTCTCTGTTCCACCTGCCCAATGCCACCACCTGTCCTTTTTGTCACTCCTCCATGAGTGCCTGCCTTTCAAAGGTCCCTTTTGGTTCAAGGTGGCTACTGGAACTTGAGTCATTAGTACTAGAGTCATTACTACTACTAGAATCATTACTACTATTAAAAGCACATTCCAGCCAACAAGAAGAAAGAGAGAAAAAAAAATTTACCCTCCCTTTCAGGGAATCATTTATACTTATAAGCAATTAACCAGAATTTAGTAACAGTGCAAGAATTTAGTAACATCTTAGCACTGAGATGAAAAGTGATATATTCATTACACATTACCACATGACTAGCTAAATATTGGGGATTCTATTAGGAAATGAAAAAAACAATATTGGATCTTAACTTTCTGTCTCTGCCATGCATTGTTTCCACATTTAATAGCTACTCAATATTCCTTTTAATAGATATACTAGAATTTATTTTATGACTTTAGATAATTTCTAAATTTGTTATCTTAAGAATTTCTGTAAGAAAAATTTCCTTGTACATATAATTTAAGTTTCTGTCTTATTAAATTATTGGAATAACCTCTCAGAACAGAAATAACAGAGTCAAAAGCATTAAATTTTAACTCTTCTATGTAAAAGATTGTTAACAAAATTGTCCAAATGGGTACCTCTGTGAGCAGAAAGTGACAGGGCCCATGTTTCTATAGTTTCACCAATGTGATATATAACTAATCATGTTGATTTATAAAGCCAAAAACAAAATCACCTTAAGTGTTTTCTTCATAAATTCGTTAAGTATCCTTCCATATGCATATTGGTCATTATACACAAGTTACATGTTAGCTGGTGTCTGCTATGGCCCACAGGTTCTACACAGCTTTGCTTTGGACCTAAAGGAACTGTCTCCTGGGCTATACCTCTCCAGTTTGAAACCCCATCAAGTTTTCCTCTTACTTGCTAGGCACATTCTCACTTTAGAATTTGCTACCATTACCATCACTGCCTAAAATAATATCCCTTCTCATCACCATACACATATGATGTGCCACTGCACTTATTTTAGCCCTTACCGGCAAAATCTAATCAGCTAGCCAACCAAGGAAAAGTAGGGTTTACGGAATTCCAAACCTGAAATCATAGAGACAAAGTATGGATGGGTGAAATTAAAGTTGATAAATAATTGTTTAATGATTGGTACAGTACACAACTGTGTCTTATGTAGCTCATCGAAATCATTTGGCTCTTCTTAGTGTTACAGTAGCATTACCATAGAAATGGAATGAGATTGTTTCTACCTGTATCATTCAGAATTTGATCAGAGAAACAGAATTCTCTGGAAGCTGTTTCAACGGTCTGTGTGAGACTGGTGCTTCTTTGTCTATGACTGGAGCCTGCAGTTCACAGGGTAAGTAAGAGGTGAGTGAAAACAGACTTGATAGGAGGGAAGCAAGGCAAGCTAAAACCTGTATGAATCAGCTAAAAGCCAAAAGACTGGACTAAACTCATTCCAGTCTCTCACTGTTGCTACACTTCCAGTTTTGGAGGGGGTGTGTTCTACAGAGGAGCTAATGTTAAAGTTATACCTGGATCTAAGTCATCATCTGATCGAAGAATTGAAGAAGCTGAAGGAGAAAACTGACTGGAACCGAGGGAACTGTGGGCCTGGCTGTTTCCCCAGCCAACCACATGAGTGGCAACAGACCTAAGTTGCAATGTGGCTCATGTTCTTCACCAACCTTCCATGTCTAATAAAATATGGTTGCTGCTTTACTCTCATCTTCCAAATATCATGAAAAAGTATCGCTTGTGAACTAAGCTAACCTGGAACTATATAGGAAAGGAATTCAGAGAAACCTAGTTTCAGCTTAGTTAAGTTGACACACAAAAAAAACTAAAAAATTGGCCTGAATATAGTACACTATAAATATGTATGCATAAATGGTTATATATGTTGATCCACTGACTTCTCTTATCACTTCTACATTCTCTTCCTAGTTGAAATCATGTAATTTCATTGTATTTAATGTCATCTATATGTCAGTACCTTCCCAACTTTGTATATACTCAATAGATTGTCTTCCAAGTTTCACATCAATATTTAACAAATTGCCAACTGGGTAAATTCTTGGGACATAATTTCAAAACTGAATTTATACTTATGATGTCCTTCCACTATTCAGTTAACTCTTCTTTCATTCTTCCTACACTTCTTAGTGAGTGGTACTTACACAGAACCAAAAAGCTTGGAATTATCCTTGATATCTTTTTCTCCTGCATATCCCACATAAAATCGGTCACCTAGTTCTGCTACTTTTCTCTCAATTTCATCCATTTTTTACATCTTATGTGGTAGGCCTAGGACAAAGCAAAAATCATCTCTCACTTGGACTTTGACAAATGTCTCTTAATTTCTTTAATAAATGCAAACTCTCATTTTTTGTATGGAAAAATATTGGGGAATAGAATGAACAAATTTTGTGATTATAACAATAATCAAATTAGATGGATTGGATAATGGCATTCTGTAATGGGATTTTGCTGTACTGTTGAGAATATTCAGTTCCACTCTAGAAGTTAAAAAATTAGGATGGATGGAATTCTTAAGAAGTGCTAAACACAGACAATAATATGCTAGAAAGTAAGCATATGAGATATTGGCAAAACCCATAGAATAGGTTTATTACATAAAATGAAAAAGAAGTAACTTGTGAGACATAGGTAGAATTCAGATAATTTGGTAAAACAGTAAGTTAGTAACCTGTACAACAACCAGAGATAGAAAAAATGTAAAATGTAATGGAACAAAAATATGCTACTTAGATGCAAAGGATAAAAAGACACACATCTCGAGGATGCCAATTCTTGACTAAGAACTTTATAAACCTCAATTAGCCACCACCACATATTGACATACAACGTGGTTCTATTCTAGTCCTACCCAAGAAATGCAAATATGGTTCCCAGTATGATTCTATTCTGGTCCTGCCCAGAAAGTGCAAATAAGACCAAAGGCTGTTCAACAAGTGAATTGATGGCTACTCTCTAATCAAGCACACTACTCCTGCCTCTGTCTGAAAGAGAAGGTTTGTGTCCTTGGCTCAGGATGTCTTCCCCTGTGGCCCTTCTTTGTTCAGACATTAACTCTGGATGTTTCTTTACCATTGAACTGTCACCCGTGAAGGCTGGTGTTTCAAAAGAGAAGCAGGATTTGTGAACATTGTGAACCCTAGGACTCAGGGAGTGTAGTCCCTTCATCCAGTTTACACCTATCTAAGTGAATTACCTTATCCCATTTCATTTTCTTTGTTTCTTGCTCAGTATTTTAATCAATTAAAGAAACTATGTGGTTTGGTCATTTTAATTTGGTCTGAAAGCCTTTCTGTTCCTTGACCTCTGGGTCAGCTCACCACTTAGTGCTTCCACTGCATCAAGGTAATTTCCCATATAATACATTCTCAGCTAATGTAGTGGTTTTTTTGTCTTGAAAGAAGACTTAGGAAGGAGTCTTCAAATGCTTTTCAGCATCAAAATATGAAGGTTATTATTTTTCAAGTCAGGTCAAAGTCTAATTGATAGGATAAATTTATATTCCTTAATGAGACTGAACTATGTGTGCTTTAGAGAAAAGCGTAATACACTTGGAACTGGTGTTCTGCCCTTAAGTAATTTAAGAAGAAATCTATCTTTAATCTTTACTGTTGGAGAAAATGAAGAAAATTTCCCAACCCAAGAGAATAGATTCCCCAGCTTTCATCAGTGTTAGCAATGCCTGAGCAGAAGAAAGCTTCCACTGACATCTAGCCACAATTGAAGGCACCAGACTTTGAATAACTCAGGAGGGAAAAGAGAAATCAGGACTTTCATGAGATATTGGCAAAACCCATAGAATAGGTTTATTACATAAAATGAAAAAGAAGGCAAGTAGAAGTGCCGTTATTGAAGGTGGACCTTTATAAGAAGACATGGATTTTGAAGATAAACCGAAATATTATAAGTAATTAAAACTTATATTTGATTCTTAAACTAGTGAACATATAAGTGAGCTTGTGTGTGTGCACACGCACATGTGTGCGTGCACACACACACACACACACACAGAAGCATGAGAACAAGAAGTCATACCTTTTTCCTTTTCCTTCATCTCTTTTCTTTTACTTTCATAGCCCTTGATTCTCAGAATTGCTTAATCATTTATTGGAATTTAGTATGTCTTTGGTCTGACATGACAATACTCAGCAAAATAACACTCCTATTTACTAATTACTTCAGAAATAGAAAAGCAGGGTATTGGCCTTCTGAGATTCAAAAAAATTTATATTGATTATTTCTAGTCTCATGCCCTCAAGCAATCACTCAACTCAACACATTCTGAAACTAGATGTATGGGGGTCTTTCCCCACATACCAAATAATTCTCTGGCAGACACTAGCTGGATGTCCTATAATTCAATTTAATTCTGAAACTACCGAGATAGATAATGGGGTACAGATAGTGTCTGATATGGTTTAGCTATGTTCCCAACCAAATCTCATCTTGAATTGTAGTTTCCATAATTCTCACATGTTGTGGGAGGGATCTGATGGGAGGTAATTCAATCCTGGGGGCTATTTCACCCATGCTATTCTGGTGACAATAAGTTCTCATGCGATCTGATGGTTTTATAAGGAGCTTCCCCTTTCGCTTAGTTCTCATTCTGTCTCCTGCTGCCATGTGAAGAAGGATCTGTTTGCTTCCCTTTCTGCTAGGATTTTAAGTTTCCTGAGGCTTCTTCAGCAACGATAAACTGTGAGTCAATTAAACCTCTCTCCTTTATAAATTACCTAGTCTTGGGTATGCCTTTATTAGCAGTATGAGAGTGGACTAATATGGTGTCAGATTCCACAGGTTAAAGGCTTATTCCCATAAAACATCCCCCCACTTCAGAGACCAATTGCAAGTAATAGGTTATCAACAATACTTCCTACTAACCAGCTATAAATCATGTCCTGCATAGTGGCTCACAGAACTCAGAGAAACAGTTTACTTAGGATTACTGGCTTATTAATCATGAACATAACCAAGGATACAGATGAACAGCCAGATGAAGAGGTACATAGGGTGAAGTCTGGAAGGATAGTTTCTGTCCCTATGGAGTCAAGGTGCACCATCCTCCCAGCACTCAGATGTGTTCACCAACTCAGAAGCTCCTAAACCCCATAGTTCAAAGATTTTTATGGAGGCCTTATCACAGAAGTAATGACTGAGTCATTTGCAGCCCTTCTCTTCTCTTTGAGGAATGGGGTGTGGGGCTGAGAGCTCCAAGCATATAATCATGGTTTAGTCTTTCTGATGACCAGCCCCATCATAAAACCCACCAAGTCATCTCATTGCAACAAAAGACACGTCTATCACCCAGAGAATTCAAAAGGATTTAGGACCTCTGCCAAGACCCTATATCAAAGACCAAATATTAGAACAAAAGATTCACCTACCACCTTTATCTACAAAGGTACTAGGACCTTTGTCTCAGAAACCAGGGCAGAGACCAAACATTAGAACAAAAGATTCTCTTAGAACCCCTATTGCTCAGGAAATTATAATAGTTTTAGGAGTTCTGTGCTAGGGACTGAGGTCAGAGACCAATATGCATATTTCTTACTATTTCACAGATCTTTTTCCCTGCCTGAAGAAAATTATAGAAAAGAAGATGTTCCCTGAACATGAGAAACCAAGAGATCAATTTTTCTAATTTTTATTCATTGGGTAGCAAGTGAAATCTTCACAGGATAACAAGTGACAGAAAGGTGAGGGTCTGCTAAAGTAATATTAGATACTCCATCTCTTTTGCATCCTCCACAATCCCACTCCTGCCTCTGATTCATTCTCAAAACAAGCCTGAGTGATCTTACAAAACACAAAATCTTAAAACACAAGATCCTTAAAAAGCCTTTCTGATGTCTCTAACTTCATTTTATAACATTTGTTTTTTCTGAACCACATGTAGTCAAGTAATTTCTCACTTCAGGGCTTCAGGGCCTACAGACATTCACGTTATTTTTTCCTTCTTGAAATACAGTAATTTTCCTTTCATTGTCCATTGGAAATATGCCTTCTTCAGCCAACATCTTAAGAGGAGCTTCCTCTCAGACTTATCTGATCCTCAATCTAAACTGGATGTCCTGTTATTTACTGGCATAAAAATAAGATTTTAAAAAATCTTTCAATGCACTTGTCACAATTTGTAATTATATATTTCCCACTTCTTTTTGGTTTAATGTCTATCTTTTCCTAAAACTATAAGCTTTATTAGGGTAAATAATGCCCATTTTATTCTCATATGCACAGAACCTGCCAAAGTATGTAAAATAGAATTGGTGTTCAGAAATATTTATGGAATGAGAAAAATTCTCAAATAAAGTGTATGTTCCCAAAAAGTACATGAATCCATCATGTTAAATATACTAGGAATTAGGCTATTTGGAAAAGAAATCAAATAATTTATAGATAAGAATTTAAACATCTTCTAGGATTCAAGTTCAAAGTGTTTTATCTGCATGCTGAAAGAGTAGATGCATTTACTCCATAGTATTCTCAAGAGTGTTAAACATTAATCAGAGCATCAAAATAATCAAGTTTCTCTCCCTTCTGTTTAGTTCTGAACAAACCAAGAAGTCCACGCTCTATTCAGATAGCTAGAAATGAACATAGCTGCTTTACTATTGATTAAATTGGTGTCCTAATAGGATTTTGAATATCTTTTGCCTGAAAGTGAGGCAGCCTCCCATAAAAGCACCCTTCCCCGGCTGCATTCACGACTCTAGGGTGGTAAATTTATTTCATAGCACAGAAGAGCATGAATACAATTAAAGCAGGAGCTGCAGGAAACAAACCTCTGGAACACCAAACTGAGGAAGAACGTGGCTTTTTATTCAGCTGGGAGCTGCGGGAGGCTACAGCATCATTCACTGAGCTCCCCAAGAAGTAGCTTCTTTCCCCTTTTATAGGTTTACAACACTAAAGGGTTACAACTGAGGTGAAACTATGTAATTGTCCATTTGCTGGACATCCAACCTTACAATCTTTTGGCTTCGTTGATTTGCTAATTCATATGCAACATAAGCAGGAACAGGCAGGGGAGGGGGCTTACAGAGACAAAGCAAAGGCAGTAAACTATTAGTTGGCAGAGATATTTCCAGGAGGGAGCCTGGGTAGTTCAAACATGGGGTGTAACCCATTGCTGGGCTTTGGCCAGTAGTGATAACATTCATTTGCAAGCAACATTCTTTTTCAAGGCTTATAGATAGCAGAGACACTGGGAACCAAAAAGGGAATCATCTTCTCAGCTCTTGGGTATTTTATTTCTTTTTTTTTCACCCTCCTTCCCATCTGAAGGGGAGGAGGAGGTGGAGGCCAGGAAGCAGGAGGAGGGTAGGGGGTATCCCCTCTCACAATAGTCCCCCAGTATCCCTGGTTTGTTTTCTGTGGTTTCATTTACCTGTAGTCAACTATGGTCTGAATATTACAGGATTTGGGGAAAGTGAGAAAGACCATAACTACATAGCATTTTTACAGTATCTTGTTATAATATTTTATTTTGCCATTAGACGTTATTATCAATCTCTTACTATATCTAATTAATAAATTAAACTTTATCATAAATGTATATGTACAGAAACAAGCACTATATATTTAGTGTCCAGTACTAGCATAGATTTCAGGCTTGCACGGACAATCATGGAACATGTCCCCCAAACACAAGAAAGATAAGAGGGGGCAACTGAATTTTCTAAGTATATCCCCCTCCAAAAAGATGAGGAAGAGGTCAAACTGATTATATGCAACATATTCTTATCTTACAGATTAGATAACTTACTTTCTTTCCCATTATGAGAAGTGAACAGAAGGAGAGGACAAAGGGCAGAAGTCCTCTTCCTAGTGTTGGCTCTTCCTGGGTAGTAGAACTGATGCTTCCTTTGCAGGCTGAGGTACAAATTTAGGAAGGAGACCATGGTTTTGGTTACCAACTTTCTTCTCTTTTCCTAGGTATTTTCTTCTCCTCAGTTTATAGTTTAAACACTTCTTCCTAATATAAGCTTCCTTTCTCACATAGAAAATTCAATGTCATAGAAAAATCTATGTCACTTCACCTAAATCCACAAAATGCTAACTACTGCCATTTAAAAAGAAAGTAAATGAGAAAAAAGTAACTAAAATTTAAAGGATTTTTAATTATATGAAGAAGAAAACTGCATAACACCCTAAACACAGAGTTAAGAAAACGATGATATTCAGACATTTTATACAATTTTATAATATTAAAGGAAAACACAAAGAAAAGCCAATACAAGTAGTTTTGTCATGTGTAAGAAAGTTATGTATAAGGAAGTAAATATGTGTGTGTGTGTGTGTGTACATATACATACACATATACATATACACAGCAAGGTTCCTGATTTAGTAAATATTAAGAAAAGCAAGTTAGTCTCTCATCCTTTTTTAAACAATATCATCCATAGTCACAAAATTCTTGTTTTTCATCCCAGTTCGAAAGTAGCTACGTTTGGACCTGGACCATTCCCAGGCTCTTTTTGTTTGTGTTATCCATGTCCACCTGAAGGGGGAGCACAAATCAGAGGACAGGCCCTGGTCCCAGGCCACATGCACTCCCAGTAGCACCCTAACTTATTGCCTTGGGTGATGATGATGCCATTCTCAGTAGAGAAGGTGTCTGATGGCAATCCTTGGATGTTCCAGTCCCAGACTTTGGAAGGATAGGACAGGAAGTTATCAATGGCAAAGTGAGGGGAGAAAGGAGCCTGAAGCTCCCAGATCAACACCAACTATGATGTCTATGAGAAGATATACAAGGAGCTGGGGATTGAGTACACCTTCCCACCTCTGTATTACCGAAGAGCCCACCGCCGATTCGTGATCAAGAAGGCTCTGTGCATTCGGGTTTTCCAGGAGACTCAAAAGCTGAAGAAGCAAAAAAGAGCTTTAAAGGCTGCAGCAGCAGCCCCAAAACAAGCAAAGCAAAGGAAACCAGACAGCCCTGCCAAAGCCGAACCAGAGATACTCGGAGACAACCAATAAATTCTGTTCAATCATTGCTTTCTGTCTTGAAGAATGATAGGAGAGACAGTGGGGCTCTTTTTGGTCTAAGGAGGAGGAGAAATTTATTCTTTGATTCAGCTCTGGGATCTCAGAGTTGTGTGAGGCAGAGTCCCTGCCCTCACCCACCAGGGGACACACACTCGTGACACACCTCTCACACTCATACAAACAATTACCTGTCATCGAGGCGATATATGTTTCAGTGGAGGCAAGACAGAGTACATGACAGCACAGTGGAAGTGTGGCTGTATGGGTGAAAAGAACAGCTGTAAGAGATGCCTTCTGTACTGGGCTCTAAAGCATAAGTAGGAGTTCACTGGATATAGACAGGAAGAGAAAGGCTCCTGGGCAGAAGGAATTGCAAGTACAAAGGCAAAGAAGTCTAGAGAGAGAGGCATGCTGTATTCAGAGACTGGGGAGAATAAAAAATAAAGCTTGAAAAGCTGAAGCTGAGGTGTAAGAGGCTTTATATGCTAGGCTGAGAAGATTGTACACTGTCTACGAGGGAGTGGGGAGACAAAAGTTTTAAAACTGAAGGAGTAGCTGGGCGCGATGGCTCACACCTTTAATCCTAGCACTTTGGGAGGCCGAGGTAGGCGGATCACGAGGTCAAGAGATCGAGACCATCCTGGCCAACATGGTGAAACCCCGTCTCTACTAAAATACAAAAATTAGCTGGGCGTGGTGGCACACACTTATAGTCCCAGCTACTCAGGAGGCTGAGGCAGGAGAATTGCTTGAACCCGGGAGACGGAAGTTGCAGTGAGCCGAGATCACACCACTGCACTCCAGCCTGATACCTGGTAACAGAGCGAGATGCTGTCTCAAAAAAAGTAACTGAAGGAGTGATGATAATAACAGGTCTGTGTTTTAGATAGTTAAGCAACAGCTGTGTGGAAGGTAGATGGGAGGAGGAGATCAGAGCAGTGTATTGGGCGTGGGGGATCAAAACTACAAGTCCTACCCCCAGGAACATGTACATACACAAAGCATTGCTTATAAATTCTAGGGAGTTATGGATACCCGCATCCCCATAAAGCCCATCCATTTACACCAGGTTAAGTACCAACGCCTTGAAGCCTGAGCATGCTTGGTATGTTTGAAGAACCCAAGGAAGACTGTGTCTAAAACAGAACAAAGAGAATAGTGAGAAGATAGGAGGTCAGAAAGGTAGGCAAATACCAGGTGATGTAGAGCTTTCTGGGTGTTTTAGTCTGCTCAGCCTGCCATAACAAAATACTGTAGATTAGGTGACTTAGGATTTTTATTGTGAGTTCATTTTTTCAGTTCTGGAGGCTGGAGATTCCAAGATCAAAGTACCAGCCAATTCAATTTCAGGTGAGGACTCTTCCTAGCTTGGAAAGGCCACCTTCTCAATGTCATCACATGGCCTTTCCCTCCTTCCATGCACTGGGGAAAGATCATGCTCTCTTACAAGGCCCCTAATCCCATCATGAGGACTGTACTCATGACCTTATCTAACCCTAGTTACCGCTGAGAGGCCCCATCTCTAAATACTGTAACACTGGAGTTAGGGCTTCAGCATATGAATTTAGGGGCACACATTCAGCCCATAACACTGCAGAAAAACGTTGGACTTCACTCAGGGAAGGGAAGCCACTGAGGAAAGTCAAAAAGGGAGAAAGGTGTATTAAAGTGCTATCCAAAGAGCAACTGGAAATTTAGATCTAGGACTCAGTAGAGGGGTCTGGACTAGAGAGGTTTGCGAGTTGAACCCATGGGTGTAAATGAAACTGCCCGGGGACAGAGTGTACAAGAAAAAATGGGCCGGGCGCAGTGGCTCACGCCTATAATCCCAGCACTTTGGGAGGCCAAGGCGGGTAGATCACAAGGTTAGGAGTTTAAGACCAGCCTGGCCAAGATGATGAAACCCCATCTCTACCAAAAATACAAAAATGTGGCAGGCGCCGGTAATCCCAGCTACTCAGGAGACTGAGACAGGAGAATCGTGTGAACCCAGGCTGCAGAGGTTACAGTGAGCCAAAATCATGCCACTACACTCCAGCCTGAGTGACAGAGTGAGACTCCATCTCAAAGCAAAAGGGCCACATCTGGATGAGGATGAGTCCTGAGAGCTTAGCCTGAGTCAGAAGGAGCAGCTGAGCTGGAGGAGAAGGTGAAGGAGAGGTAGAACAGAGAGCCTAGGAGTCTGCACATGCAGAAATGAGAGGCTCAGAACTAAAGATGAACTATTCAGGTATCACTTCCAGGAATTGTAGGGAAGGCCTTTAATGGGGCAGGACTTCCAAGTGGCCAAGGCTAATTGGAGGTACTGTGTCAGAGGGCCAGGTGCCAACAGTTAAAGGGGCTAGCCCAGGGGAAAGAAAGAAAAAGGAACACATTTTAATGGATCAGGCCCTACTGCAAAGGCATTTGTGTGTTTTGGTTTGGTTGTTTTTTTTAGAGACAGGATCTTGCTCCGTAGCCCCAACTGGAGTGCAGTTCACTAACTTCAAATTCCTGGGCTCAAGCAATCCTCCTACCTCTGCCTCCTAAGTAGCTAGGGCTATATAGGACTATATTAAGCCACTGTGCCCAGTTAATACTTGTATTTGTTGTGGAGACAGGGTCTCACTTTGTTGCCCAGGTTACCCAAACTCCTGGCCTCAAGCAATCCTTGGCCTCTCAAATGCCTTGGCCTCTCAGAGCACTGGGATTACAGGCCTGAGCCACTGCATCCAGCCAAAAGGCATTGTTTTAAGTGCTGCCTTAGGGACATTATCTAATATTCACAGCCACCTTTACTCCACACTTTGGCTAATTATCCTCATTTTAGCCAGGAGAGATGAGAGAGCCCTGAGCCATGAGAGAACTGAGACTCAAAGAGGTGGGGTAACTTGTCCAAATTTATATAGCTGGGAAGATCAAGGTCTAGGATTCAAAGCTGACTCTGTCTTGACTTGGAGCCCATGTCCTGTTCACTATACCACACTGCTTAGGGATCAAGAAAAAGGTCTGAGAAGCTAAAGGAAGAGTCTATACTATAGCAAACTCAAAAGCTTTTAGGAGGCAGGCAGGCAACAAAAACGCATGAAGGCCTAACATGAAGTAATGATGCTAAGGTGTTTATTACATTCCTGTCCTAGTTGTATTCCCTTTTATTTAGACAGAGTTTTTGCTCTGTTCCCCAGGCTGGAGTAGTATTGCAATCTCAGCTCACTGCAACCTCCCTGTCCCAGGTTCAAGCAATTATCCTGCCTCAGCCTCCTGGAGTAGCTTGGATTACAGGTGTGAGCCATCACACTCGGCTAATTTTTTTGTATTTTTAGTAGAGATGGGGTTTCACCATGTCGGCCAGGCTGGTCTTGAACTCCTGACCTCAACTGATCCGCCCGCCTCAGCCTCCGAAACTGCTGGGATTACAGGTGTGAGACACTGCGCCTGGCCTGTATTACCTTTTAAAACAGAGCACAGAGCAGGCAAAATAACAAAATTAAACAAAGCCTTAGGCCACTAGTAGTGGGATACTGTATAATCCTAATGATGAGATATCAGTTACGGGAAGGACTAAGAAGTATTCATGGTGAAGCAGTTTCATTGGGGTTCAGGGAGGGTAATACCAGTTGCAATGAGGTGGGGAGTGAGGATGTTAAGGAAGTTCCAGTTGTGAGTGTTGTCAACTTGTTTAAAACACTTCACTGGAAGGAAAGGAAGGAAAACAGACTAGCGGGGATATGAGATGGAAGGAGAATGTTAATATGGGGACTTGAGCTTGGTTATGTCAGGGCAAGACTTTCCAGTGGTGTGGTTGAGGAAGAGGCAGCCTGCTAATGAGTTCAACTGTACAGCAGAGAGGAGGTAGCCAGGTGCAGGAGACAGCTCTAAAAAGGTAGTTGGCGGGCCTTTAATCCCAACAACTGAGTCTGAGGCAGGAGAATCACTTGAGGCCAGGAGTTCTAGGCTGCAGTAAGCCATGATGTTGGGAGTTCAAGACCAGCCAGACCAACAAGGAGAAGCTCTGTTGCTACTAAAAACACAAAAACCTAGCCAGGCATGGTGGTGCATGCCTGCAATCCCAGCTACTTGGGAGGCTGTGGCAGGAGAATTGCCTGAACCCAGGAGGCGGAGGTTGCGGTGAGCCGAGATCGCACCACTGCACTCCAGCCTGGTCGACAAGAGCAAACTGCGTCTCAAAAAAAAAAAGAAAGGAAAAGAAAAAAGGAAAAAAAATGGTTGGGAGGCCTTCGGAACAGCGTCGAGGAGGTAACTTCCCGGAGTCCCCAGCGCACAACCTCTGGGAGCTGGACACACGCGGACGGGCCTGGGCTGCTTCACCGAGTATAAAACCAGGATGGCCTTCAAGAAAATTTTAGGGAGGTGACGTAAACGACTCAGAACTTCTGATCCTTGCCCCGTCTAAAAGAAAAGTCAGTTACCATTTTTATTGAGTGCTTTCGGGGCGTTTCCATGGTCTCACTGATTCCCTTCAGCCGTCCTGTGATGAGTGCCAGCTCCATGTTACAGAAGAGGAAGCCAAGGCTCAAAGCCTGTCCCAAGTCACACAGCAACAAATCACGAGGCGTGATTCCAACCCAGGTCCGTCTGACCCGAGCCTGCTCTAAAGCTGTTCTGCCTGGGCTTTCCTCTCTCATAGGCACCTGAGGCCCCGCGCCAGCGCCCGGGTCCCGAGCTCCAGGCTGGCTGTGTCAAGTCCACCCGCAGACACTGGCCCGGCCCTCGCCCTTACGAGGGAGGAACTAGACCCAAAGGTACACCTCCTCAACTGCGGCCAACATCGCGCCCGAGTTCGGCTCGGAACAGTCCACCCGGGACAGTCCACCACCCAGACCAATTAGCGCCCGTCCTCAGGGCACCTCCCACCAAACCGCCTTCTGATTGGCTTTTTTTTTCCCGTCGCGGCGTTGCCCTAGCAACCAGACTGCTGGGACGCGGCGGCCTGGCCTTTAGGCCACTGACTACCGAACCCTGGGGCTCTTCACCAGCCCAGCTCGCTTCCAGCACCATGTCGGTGCGGACGCTACCGCTGCTCTTCTTGAACTTGGGCGGGGAGATGCTTTACATCCTGGACCAACGGCTGCGGGCCCAGAACATCCCGGGAGACAAGGCCCGCAGAGGTGAGAGGCCCCCGGCCCACTCAGCCAGACCCACAACCCTCAGCCCGGCCCTCTCACCATCACCCTAACACCCACAGCCAGACCCGCACCCCTACACACTTCACTCTTAGAACCAGGGACCTTTCTTACAAGCCACAAACCCCATCCAGTTGGAGCCCGTCAGGAGTCAAATCCCCCAAAAGCTTTTTTCACAGCAGAGGAATTTAATACGCCCAGTGGACCTTAGGATGCCTCATCTTCCTAATTTCCCCATCTCTTCAAATGCGAGAGGTGATTTCCCAATCTCTTATATCAATCAGTGCCTTCCAAATGTAGGAGTCCCAGCTGCCCACCATCTGGCGTCATACCCCTTGCTAGTCCAAACACATCCTCTTTACCCCCAAGGAAGAGGTTCTGATTTGTTTTTTGTTTGTTTGTTTTGTTTTGTTTTTTTGAGACAGCGTTCCACTCTGTCACCCAGGCTGCAGTGTCGTGGCACGATCTCGGCTAACGGGGCAACCTCCGCCTCCTAGGTTCCAGCTATTTTCGTGCCTCAGCCTCCCAAGTAGCTGGGATTACAGGCATGCACCACCACGCCCGGCAATTTTTTGTATTTTTAGTTGAAATGGGGTGTTGTCATGTTTCTCAGGCTGGTCTTAAATTCCTGGCCTCAAGTGATCGACCCACCTGAGCCACCCCAAGTGTTGGGATTACAGGCGTGAGTCACCATGTTGGGTCCAGGTTCTGATTCTTCATTCCTTTATGGTAATATCTTTCCACATAAGCTGGAGATTGGTCTTACTCATGTCAAAAGCTATTTCTAGAAATTTGGGGTTCTAAAATAATATAGCTAAATACAAAAAAGTAAGGAAGTTATAAATCTTTCTCCTCACAAGTCTTGGAGGGGAATACAATTGTGAAAATAATTATTTGAGAGCTTTGAAAATGCAAAATCTGGGCTGGGCACAGTGGCTCACACCTGTAATCCCAGCACTTTGGAAGTCCGGGGCAGGCGGATCATGAGGTCAGGAGTTTGAGACCAGCCTGGCCAATATGGTGAAACCCCATCTCTACTAAAAATACAAAAATCAGCTGGGCATGGTGGTGCACACCTGTAATCCCAGCTACTCAAGAGGCTGAGGCAGGAGAATTGCTTGAACCTGGGAGGCGGAAGTTGCAATGAGCCGAGATTGCTCCATTGCATTCCAGCCTGGGCAACAGAGCAAGACTCCATCTCAAAAAAAAAAAAGAAAGAAAGAAAGAAAATGCAAAATCTGGCTCCCGTGGACACCACACTAATCCCCAGAAAAATGACAACTCAGAACACTCTGTTCCTTTTCCTCTTTTCCTCCCTTCTCAGCAAAAACTGCTTATACCAAATTTCCTAGATTAAGTATGAAGGAAATATTATATTTCAAAGCAGAAGAGGAAAAGTGGAAAAGGCAATTGACATGGCCACTAATTAGAACATTCTCTCCACTAATCTTCCCCCCCCCCGATGGAGTTTCACTCTTGTTGCCCAGGTTGGAGTGCAGTGGCACGATCTCAGCTCACTGTGACCTCGGCCTCCCAGGTTCAAGCAATTCTCCTGCGTCGGCCTCCCGAGTAGCTGGGATTACAGTCATGCACCACCACACCTGGCTAATTTTATATTTCCAGTAGAGATGGGGTTTCACCATGTTGGACAGACTGATTTCAAACTTCTGACCTCAGGTGATCCGCCCACCTCAGCCTCCCAAAGTACTGGGATTCCAGGTGTGAGCTACTGAGCCCGGCCCTCCATTAATCTTTATATGCTCAATTAAAAACTGAGCATACATTTTCAGATATTAACTATTTTGTGTATGTGACTGAGTCCAAGTTCGTGCATAAAGAGCTAAAAAGGACTCCCTATAGCATACCCCCTCCATTCATTCTGCACATTACAGCCAGTGAGCTTTCTAAAATGCTTATCTATCCATACTTGCCCCTGCCTAAAACCCTTTGTCACCTTTCCACTGCCATCTGGGTTAAGACCAGTTCCTGCACAGGACATTTCAAGGCCCTTCCTAATCTGATCTCTGTCTTCCTCTGCAGTCCTGTCTTCCACCACTGCCTGCCTTCTATTTCCCAATAATACCAAACTGCTTGCAGATCTCCACTTAAACCATGTTTGTTCATGTTTCTGTGCTAGTAATTCCCATCCCTACATTCTTCCCCTTCAGTCCTACATTATTCAGCTTAAGAATTATCTCCTTCAGGAAGCCTCCCCATATGCAGAAAGGGCCTGCACATGCTCTCATAGCACCCTGTGCTCCCATAGCACCCCATGCCTGCCTCTCGCGACCTTATCCCTGGCCATACTATACTGAAATGACCTGTGCGTCTGTCTCCCACTTGATTGTCTTATTCATCTTTATACTCCAACACCTACCATAATTCCTAGACCAGAATAAATTAGTGATCAGTAAATGTTTGTTGAGCTGATTACCTAAATTGGCAGTTTTATATAGCACTGTCATTTTTTCTTTGAGAGGATTCTGTTTTCCTTGGTGCCTGTGTGATCTGACTTCACTTAGGCTAGTGGCACCAATGAGGTAACATGCTGGCATCCTCAGACTGGTAGGTAGCCTGCATCTTGGAAGGTAGCGTCAATTGGCGATTAAGAACATACTTTCTGAGGGCCGGGCGCGGTGGCTCAAGCCTGTAATCCCAGCACTTTGGGAGGCCGAGGCGGGTGGATCACGAGGTCAAGAGATCGAGACCATCCTGGTCAACATGGTGAAACCCCGTCTCTACTA
>NW_016107486.1:2711663-2804621 GCF_001604975.1 Cebus imitator | reverse complement strand
AAAAAAAAACCACTGGTTAATAAGCTAAAACTAATACTGAAAGATTCACTGTGTATTAGGACTTTTTTTGTGTTGCTATAAAGAAAATCTGAGGCTGGGTAATTTATAAAGAAAAGAGGTTCAGTTGGTTCACACTTCTGCAGAGTGTACAGGAAGCATGGTGCTGAAATTGTCTTCTGATGAGGGTTTGGGGAAGCTTAAAATCATGGTGGAAGGTGAAGCAGGAGCGGGCATGTCACATGGCAAGAGTAGGGGTAAACCAGTGAGGGACAAGGTGCCATACACTCATACACTTAAGCTACCAGATTTCATGAGAACTCAGAGCAATAATTCATTTATTACCAAGAGATGATGCTAAACTGTTCCTAGGGGATCAACCCACATGATCCAATTACTTCCCACCTCCCTGCCTCCATCACTAGGAATCACGTTTTAACATGAAATTTGGAGGAGACAAACTTCCAAACCATATCAAGGTGTGTGTATATATATATGCACATTGCACGTTGTATGGTATATAAGACTGAGACATCCATGCAAAAGCTAGTATAGCCGTATATATCTTGGGTGAAAAAGGGTTTGAAAGTAAAAGGGAAGACCAGAAACTAGAGGCCATATGGGGCCTAAACTCTTCAACTTCTGAAGGTTTTCTGCCCAGAAACCTTTTTCTAATTTTCTGCCCAGGGACATGTCCTAAAAGGGGTCAACTGATAAACTTTTATTAGTCAAACTAGGTTCTAATACAACAACAACAACAAAGTTTTCAGTTGTTGTCCAAAGTATCAGTGCTGAATACACATTGTATCAAGAGCAACAAAGACAAGTTATGGGAAAGGAGGTTTGCAAATTGACACAGACAAAAGAGGAGATCCTGGTGTTCCAGTGTCCCTTCTAACCCTAGATCGCAGCAAGGAAGTCATGGCCAGAGCATCCTACACTTTTAAACATGGCCCAGCTCCACTTTTGGGTGTGTGTGTTTGCATGTGTGTGTGCACCTGTATTAAAATTTACATAACCTAGAATTTATTCTTTATCCATTTTAAAGTGCACAAGTCAGTGACTTCTAGTTTATTTACAGTGTTGGACAACCTATATCACTGTCTGATTTCAGAATATTTTCATCACATGAAAAGAAAACGCCTTGCCCCTTAAGCATTTACAATTCGTTTGTTCCCTTCTTATAACCTTTGGCCACTAATTTTCTTTTGGTCTCTATGGATTTTTCTATTCTGGAAATTTTATGTAAATGGAATCTTATAATACATGGCCTTTTTGTCTGGCTATTTTCACTTACTGTAAGATTTCCAATGTTCATCCATTTTGTAGTATGTACAAGTACTTCATTTCCTTTTATGACCAACTAATATTCCATTGTATGGATATACTATAATTTGTTTATCTGTTGATCAGTCACTCTTTGGCTACTGTGACTAATGCTATGATGAAAATTTATGTGCAAATGTTTATTTTATTTGAATTTATGTTTTTATATTGAACATACATGTTCAATTCTCCTAGGAAATACCTAGAAGTGTAAATTCTGGGTCATATGGTAATTCCGTGTTTGACTTTTTGATTAATCTATTGCTTATATCAACTATTATCATTTGCCCCAGGAAGTAGCAACTATTAAATTTGTATTTAAATGTTTTTGTCATTAAGTACCTTCCTCAGATCTGAGAGAGTTATAAGTTACTCAAAGAGGCTTTCAAGGGGCCATCACACAGGTTTAAATAAACAACCACAATTCTTTAAAAATAAGGCCAACCCTGGACCCTCTGGTATTAGATACTCATACCAGGAATGAAAATTGGCATTTTCAAGGCTATCACCAAGGAAGTAACGGAGGTTAAGTTAAAATGCTACAAATCTCTCTTACTGAGATTCAGCTGTCTTTTACTCAAGCATTCTAAAATACTGTAGTTGATTATTATAGTTTTTGCCAGTTTCTTTATTGATTAATGGGGAGACAGATTTTGGAGTTCTCTACTTTGATATTTCTAACATTGACTTTCTGTACCATTTTTTGTAACTTCCTTTGAGTCTATATTTGCTTTAAAATAAAAGCTAAAAATCCCTGAATCTTCCATATTTTTGATAAATATTGAATAAACAAAGGGTAATAAGAAATAAAGTAAGTTTAGTTATGGCTCAATATGTCCCACTAGGCTCACTGAGAGAAGTGTCTTTACCCCAACCCAAAACGACTGATTACAAATCTCTTTGATCCTTTCTCTCCCCTAAACTACATTCCGTACATACTCCCTGAAACACAACTTTATAATTTCTATTTCTAATACACTTCAAATAAAAACCACAATGAAAAATCGTAAATACTACAAAGTAAGAAATAAGTAAAAACTACTATTTAGAAATCATTTGCTTTTGCATCCTTCCAACAATCAAAACGATAAACTAGAAGTATTTTATCCTTTTTCTTAAAACATTTAATATGGTATGGTAGCATAAATACATTAATTATGTTAATTATTATTAATTTAATATGGATTTATTCTACTTTTTCTTTAATATCATGAAGACATGAAGTATCAGCTATTATCTTCAAAGTAGGTAAGCGTGGCTTTAAGTACAAAAATGATAGTTTTTTGTCTCTGTTGATGGTAATAAAAAAGTAGGGCATACATTTTTAAAGGTAAAAATAGATAAGACATTTTGAACACAGCAATTAGCAGTTTATCAGTATGTTTTTATTTTATTGCCTTTTGAGACAGTGTGGTTTTCTATATCTGTATGAGAAATATTTAAATTGTAGTTTCTTTAAAGAGGCATTTATTTCAAGTGTGTAGTAAGTGCTGATTCTGCAATTATTGCTAATTAGAGAATTTCCAAATTGACTGAAGTGTTAAGAGCCTCATTATTTTGCCATTATTGCTTTCTACTTTTACTTCAAATTTGTGAAATGAAAAATATACTAAATTTAAATTAAACTTTCAAATATATAATACTATTGCTAAGCTCTCTGTTTTTTTAGCCACAATATATTACCACATTATAAACTTTCTATGTTTATAATAGAGTTGGTACAAACTCAGTAGTTACAGCTTTTATCTCAATTACTCATCTATGCTAGTTTATTGGAAACATGTAAAGATTATTTGTGCTACTAAATTTTGCTGTCCCCCAAACAAACAAACAAAAAACAGTTTTTAGTTAAAATATAAATTTAAATATATGCATTAGAAAATTAAATCACAATCTATATTTTAGCAGAGAGAAGATATTTACTTTAGATAGGACTTTCATTTTTATTTTCACAGATTGTATATTAATTAAAATAACAATGAAAGTAAATGGCAATAATTATCATTATCCTTTCTGTAACTTCATGGAGAATCACATAAGAAAATGTGGTACTAATGAGGGTCAACTTATGAATAGGTCACATGGTAAAGTGCTTCCTTTAAAATTTCTAAAAATAGGAAAAATAAGTCAAAAAGGTTGAATCAAAGATGGGGAATTAATAAAGATTACTGCTTTCTTTCTTAGAGGATCTCTGAGATTTTCTCCTTATTATCACAAGTTGGGCCAGTCCAACTTACATAAAATATAGCAGATGATATGGCTACTTCATATTCAAAACCAATCCAATTTTCATATTAGTAGATATATTTAATTAATTCTCAATATCTTAGTAAATGTGGTAAAAATAGGTCATTTAAATATTAATTCCATTTACTCAGAGAACTGTATGAGATAATGAAGGTTAGGGAAAAGAATAAAAATGACATGTCTCATCACATAACCTGAAATTTAATGGATTTGCATATAAAACTACATGAAATTTAAGGTAAACATGAAATTTTATCAGTAAGGACTATAAGTTAACCCCATGGGGCAGATTTTTTTGTTTTTTTCTTTTAAAAAATACTTTGTTTTCTTCTGTGTACTCAGTACCTGGCATTTACCAAATACTGAATACATGTTTGTTTAATCAGTGAGGTTAAACAGTTAATTGCGTGAATTTTGATTCTTAAAAGACTATTTGGTAAAAGTTTTATTTCCCATGTTTTATAAAATTAAATTATACTCCCAAATAAAATGCGAATATAATAAATAAATATAATAAATAAAACAAATAAAACAGTTAATAATACAGAGAAAGAATACATGCTCTTACAAACATACATAAGGACAAGACACTAAACATTAGTAAGGGTGTAGTATGTGACTATTAATGAGAATTGTAGAAAGCACCAGGAGTTTTTGAATATTCATGCCATTCTTTCATTTTTCCCTCATTTTCTGCTTAATTAGGGCCCGCTTGCTTTTGTATAAATCCTGTGGAACTATTTTGTATGACCACAGATTCTTCTCTTTTGATGTCTCTTAATTATCGTCACATTTCCTTCACTTTAAAATTCTAAAACTCCCACCCATTCAATAGCTTGTTGCAATTTATAGCCTTCATTTTCTAATGTCTCACACATATCTAAAGCTACTGTTGTGTGACTCCTCTCATAATTACTTTACAGAAAATGCTCTTGACAGGAGCACCAATTGTTCATAAGCCAAAGTAAAATGTGTGTTTATTTAACTTCTTTCAAGCAAATACCACTGCAGATGTTTCCTTCCTGTAGTCCCTGGATTGTGAGGCACTTTATTCATAGAACCCTCACAGGCAGGCTCTTATCCTGCAAATCACTTTATATTACACTTTCTCAATCCCTCATTTCAAGTCTCTCTTGCTATGCTTTACATACTTTACCTGGGATATCTTATTTATTTCTAAGGATTCAGTGTTCATGTATATGGCTATGACTACAAAGTCTGTATTTTGTGAACCATAAATCCAACCCCTCATTCAATGCACCAGTGGATGTATTATGAAAACAGATTGAAATGTGATGTCAACCCGTTCCTGTGTAGCTAATTTGTAATGTATATTGACTTCTCCTTGTAGTGAATGGTACCAGCATCCAGCTCATTGTCAAAACCAGAAACAAGGAGCTCTCCTTGACTTCTTTCTTTTTTTGTATATCCACATCAAGTCAACCTCTAAATCCTATATCTCTCAAAACTCCATTATTTTCATTTTCATTTTTTAGTATTTTTCTAGTTTTGTTGAGCATAATTGACAAAAAAGTACCTATTTAATGTGTACAATAGAATGGTTTAATAAAACTGCACATTACAAAATAATTACCACAATTAAATTGATTAATATATCCATCATCTCAGACCCTTACCATTGAGTGTGTGTGGGGATGGTGAGAACATTTAAGATCCACTCCTTCAGCAAATTTTAAACATATAATACAGCATTAAATATAGTCATCATGTTATAGATTAGATCTCCAGGATTTGCTCACCGTGCATAACTGACACTTTGTACCCTTTGACCAACATCATTTTATTTTCCTACACCCCAGATCCTGAAGACCACCATTCTACTCTGCTTCTGTAAGTTTGACTTTTTTAGTCCCACTTATGAGTGAGGTCATGCAGTATTTGTTTTTCTGTGCCTGGCTTACTTCACCTAACAAAAATGTTCTCCACGTACATGTATGCTGACACAAATGACAAGATTTCTTTGTGTTTAAGGTTTCTTTGTATTTAAGGTTAAGTATGGAAAGCATGCTATTCTGTGTGTTACACACACACACACACACACACACACAGAGCATATATATACAAAGGACCATTTAACTAGCCAACAAAAGGCATTTTTGGCACTCAGTGCACATTGACCCAGTTCTCTGTATACATACATACACATACACACATGTATATATATTAGCCATTCTAACAGTTGCAAAGTAAGATCTCATGGTGGTTTTAATTTGCATTTTCCTAATTAGTAAGGCTGAGCAGTTTTTCATACACCTGTTGGCCATTTGTATGTCTTCTTTTGAAAGACGGCTATTCTGGTTCTTTGCCCATTTTTTAATCAGTGTATTTGCTCTCTTGCTGTTGAAAATTTTATGTTACTTAGGCATTTTGGATAGTAAACTCTCATCAAATGCATGATTTATAAATATTTTCTGCAGTTCCATTGATTGTGTCTTCTCTCTGTTGTTTCCCTTACTGTGTAGAAGATTTTTGGTTTGATATAATCCCATTTGTCCGTTTTCACTTTTGTTGCCTGTGCTTTGAGGTCCTATCCAAAAAACCGTTTCCCAGATCAATGTCATGAAGTTTTTTCCCTAAGGTTTCTTCTATTATTTTTACAGTTTCGGGTCTTATATTTAGGCCTTTAATTGACTTTGCAATGATTTTTCTAAATAGTATGTGATAAGGATCCAATTTCATTATTTTTGTATGTGAATATACAGTTTTTCCAGCATGATTTATTGAAAAGACTATCCTTTCCTCACTGTGTGTTCTTGGTACCATTGCCAAAGATCTATTAACCATAAATGTGTGGATTTATTTCTAGGCTTTCTGTTTTGTTCCATTAGTGTATATCCCCGTATATATGGTAGTACCATACTGCGCCAATTACTTTAGCATTGTAGCATATTTAAAAATCAAGCAGTTTGATGTCTCCAGCTTTGTTTTTCTTGCCATTCTTACTGCTTTGGCTATTTAGTTTTTGTGATTCCATGTGACTGTTAGGATTTGTTATTTTTTTTTTTTAATTTCAGAGAAGAATGCTCTTAAAATTTTGATAGAGATTACGTTGAATTTGATAAGATTGCTCTGGGTAGTATGAACACTTTAACAACATTTATTCATCTGATCTATGAACAGAGAATATCTTTGCATTTACTTGTATCTTCTTAAATCTCCTTCATCAAGATCAGAATTTTCACTATACAGATATGTCATTCATTTTATTAAATTTATTGCTATGTATTTTATTCCTTTTTGATGCTATTTTTAATGACATTGTTTCCCTAATTTTTTTTAGATCATTTGTTTTTAGTGTGTAGGGATGCAATTGATTTTTATATGTTGATTTGTATCCTGTGACTTTACTGAATTCATTTATTAGCTCTAACAGTGTTTTGGTGAACTCTTTAGGATTTCTTAGTATACAATCATGTTATCTGCAAACAGAAAAAAAAAAAAATTACTCCTTCCTTTCTATTGTGGATGTCTTTTATTTCCTTGTGTGACCTAATTCTTCTAACTAGGACTTCCAGAACATTGCTGAATTGAAGTTGCAAATGTGGAAATTCTTGTCTTGCTTTTTGTTATTAGGAAAAAAGCTTTCAACTTTCAACAAGTATGACACTAGCTGTAGGCTTGTTGTGTTGAGGTACATTTCTCCTGTATCTAATGTTTTGAGAATTTTTAACATGAAAAGACATTTTACCAAATACTTTCTCTGCATCTATTGAGATGATCATATGATTTTCATCCTTCATTCTATTAATGTGGCATATCACATTTATTAATTTTTATTTATAGAACCATCTATGAATACCAGGGATTAATTCCACTTGATGACAGTATATCAGCCTTTTAATCGTCTGTTGAATTCAGTTTGCTGGTATTCTGTTGAAAATTTTTATATCTATGTTCATGACAGATATTGGCCTGTAAGTATAGCTTTAAATAATATTTCTGCCTGGCTTTAATATCAGGGTAATACTGGCCTCGTAAAACGAGTTTGAAAGTCTTCTTTACTTTCTGTTTTTTTGGGAGGGGAAGATTTTGAAAAAGATTGATATTAATTCTTAGTTAAATGTCTGGTAGAATTCATCAGAGAAGCTATCAGGTGCCAGGGGTAGGGTAGGGACAAACCTCAGCTTCGTTGTCAGGCAGGGAAAGGAGGCAGGAAGGGAAAATCACCCAGCTGTGCTTCTTCATCTGGGATTTTACTGTTTCCTCCTCCTACTTTGAGAACTAATACTTTTTCCTGGCTAGGCTTATTATTCATTTCTGATTTTATTTATCTGTGTCTTCTCTATTTTTTCTTAGACTAACTAAAGGTTTTTCTTTTCCCTTTTTTTTTTTTTTTTTAGTGTTTTTTTTTTTTTGAAAAAAATTATTTATTATACTTTAAGTTCTGGGGTACTTATTATCCATTTCTGATTTTATTTACCTGTGTCTTATCTATTTTTTTCTTAGTCTAACTAAAAGGTTTTTCAATTTTACTCATCTTTTCAACAAACGAGCTTTTAGTTTTGTTCATCTTTTCTATTATTATTCTAGTCTCTATTTAACTAATTTCTCCTCTAATCTGTCTTATTTGCTTCCTTCTGGTAACTTGGGCTTAGTTTGTTTTCCTTTTTCTAATTCCTTGAGGTGAAAAGTTTGGTTATTTATTTAAGATCTTTCTTTTTTAATGGGAACATTTATTGATATAAGCTTCCTTCTTAGAATTGTTTTTGCTGCATCTCATACCTTTTGGTATATTGTATTTCCACTTTTATTTGTCCCAAGATATGTTTGGATTTCTCTTTTGATTTCTTCTTTGATCCGTTAATTTTTCAAGAATGTTTCAATTCATTTCTACTTATTTATAAACTTTTCTATTTTCCATTTTCATTCCCAACATCTCCACTAAAGCTAAAATTATTTCTCTCAAGGATAATTTCTCATATATTCTTACTAGACACCCTGTCTCTATATGTTTTTTTGCTTATATACTCAAATCTTTTTCCACTCTCCTTAGGATAAAATGTTTACTTCCAGATTTGATTATAAGGCCTGTCATAGTCAAGCCATGACTTGCCCAGTTTTAGCTGCACTCTACCTTTTTCTCTATGACCTAGTCACAATCAATCCCCTTCATCTCTTCATTGTTCTTCCTTTTCCGTGTGCATTCAACATACCTCTGCATGGGATGGCCATTTGATGTGCTTGTCTACTCCCTTTTAGTTTGGATAACTTCTTACTACCATTTTGTTTTTAATGTCAATGTTTTTATTATTTTCTGGTAGAAACCTTCTCTGAAACTCCAAAGTTATCTATAGGGCATTTGGGTATCAGCACCTGCATGCTGCCTATTATAACATTTATCACTCTCTATTTTAACAGTTGCTTAATGGTATATCTGTTGTTAGACTAAAAACATAAGGAAGACAATGTCCATTCCTGGATCCATTACTAGTATAATGTCTGGAACAGAATATAGTTTCAATAAACATTTGTTGAACAGATGGATACCTTAGTGACAAATGGATGAATAAATAAATGTTTTCTTTTCATTAATTTGTACAGAATTATCTAAAATATACATACAAGTATGCATATGAAAGTAATGTAATAAGTACTATGCTGATTTATGCATTAAAACAAAATGGAAAACATTTTATGTCTGAAGTATTCTTTTATGTGCTGCAGAAAAAAATTAGAGAGAGGTAATTTATCTCTTCCCAGAATATAAATTACTGATCAATAACATGCTTGTGAAACAGAATATTTCATTCTTCCAAGACTGAGCCAGGAAAAATATTGAATTCCTGAACAGACCAATAACAAGCTCCAAAACTCAATCAGTAACAAGTAGCCTCCTATCCAAAAAACAGAACCAGAAAAATTAAGAAATTGAGAGATAAATTCTATCAGATGTACAAAGAAGAGCTGGTACCATTCCTGCTGAAACTATTCCAAAAAACTGAGGAGGAAGCTTTCCGCCCTAATTCAATTTATGAGGGCAGCATAATCCTGATACCAAAACTTGGCCAAGACATACACAAAAAAGAAAACTTTAGGCCCATATCCTTGATGAATAGCAATGCAAAATCCTCAAAAAAAAAAAAAAAAATACTGGCAAATTGAATCCAGCAGCATATCAAAAATCCTATCCAACACAATCAAGGAGGCTTTATCTGTGGGATGAAAGGTTGTTTCAATATACATCAATCAATAAATGTGATTCATCACATAAACAGAACTAACGATGAAAAACACATGATTATCTCAATAAATGCAGAAAAACTTTCAACACAATTCAATACCCCTTTATAATAAAAATTCTCAAAACTAAGTATTAAAAGAACATACTTCAAAGCAATAAGAGTCATCTATGAAAAAACCACAGCCAACATCATACTGAAAGGGAAAAAGCTGGAAGTATTCCCCTTGAAAGCCAGCACCAGACAAGGATGCTCTCTCCCCCCACTTCTATTTGACATAGTATTGGAAGTCCTAGCCAAAGCAATCAGGCAAGAGAAAGAAATGAAGGGCATCCAAATAGGAAGAGAGGAAGTCAAAGTATCCTTGTTTGAAGACCACATAATTCTATACCTAGAAAACACCATAGTCTTGGCCCAAAGCTCCTTCAGCTGATAAAAAATCAACAGTTTCAGTTTGTACAAAATGAATGTACAAAAATCACTAGTATTCCTATACACCAATAACAGCCAAGCCGAAAACAAAATCAGAAAGGCAATCCCATTCACAATTGTCACAAAAAGAATAAAAAACTGAGGAACACAGCTAACCAGGAAGGTGATAATTACAGAACACTGCTGAAACAAAACAGAGAAGACAGAAACAAATGGATAAACATTTCATGCACATAGATAAGAAGAATTAATATCATGGAAATGGCCATAATGCCCAAAGCAATCTATAGACATAGTGCCGCTCCTGTCAAACTACCAACAACATTGCTCATAAAACTAGAGAAAACTATTTTAAAATTCATATGGAACCAAAAAAGAGCCTGAATAGTTATGGCTATCCTAAGCAAAAAGAACAAAGCTGGAGGCATCATGCCACCTGACTTCAAACTATACTACAAGTCTACAATAACCAAAGCAGCATGGTAGTGGTACCAAAACAGGCACATGGATAAATGGAGCAGAATAGAGAGCTGAGATATAAGACCACGTAACTATGACCATCTAATCTTCGACAAAGCTGACAAAAACAAGCAATGGGGAAAAGACTCCCTATTCAATAAATGATGCTGGGATAACTGGCTAGCCATACGCAGAAAATGTTCATTGCAGCAGTATTCACAATAGCAAAGACATGGAATCAACTTAAGTGTCAATCAGTGGTAGACTGGATGAAGAAAATGTGGTACATATACACCATGAAGTACTATGCATCCATTAAAAAAATGACATCATGTCCTTTGCAGGAACATGGATGGAGCTGCTTGCCATTATCTTTAGCAAACCAACAGAAGAACAGAAAACCAAACACAACACATTCTCACTTATAAGTAGGACCTAAATAATGAGAAAATATGAACACATAGAGGGGAACAGATACTCGGTCTATTGGAGTGTGCAGGGTGGGAGAAGGGAGAGACTCAGGAAAGATAACTAATGGGTACCGGTCTTAATACCTGGGTGAAGAAATAGTCTGTGCAACAAATCCCCATGATATGAGTTCACCTATTTCACAGGAGTTTCCATGGTTGGTAGCTCCCTTCTTAAAGCACTGAATAATATTCTATTGTTGGAATGTACTAAGGTATGTTATCCATTCACTTGATGAAGCACATTTTGGTTGCTTCCAGATTTTGGCAGTTATGCTGCCAAACATCTATCAACATCAGTGTGCAGGTTTTTGCATGAACATAAGTTTTCTACTCTTTTGGGTAAATAAATGCAAAGAAGCATACTGCTGTACTCTATGGTAGAAATATATTTAGTTTTGTAAGAAAGTGTTTTGTCTTCCAAAGTAGCTGTACAATTTTGCATTCCCACCATCAATGAATGAATGTTGCTATTCCTCCACATCCTTGTCAGTATCTGACACTGTCTGTGTTTTGCATTTAGGCTATTATTATAGGTATGTAGTGGTATCTCATTGCTTTAGTTTATAATCTAATGAAACATGATGTTGAAAAGATAGGAGCATCTTTTCATGTTTATTGTTCATCTGTATGTCTTTTTGGTGAAGTGTTTGTTTATGTCTTCAGCCCATTCTTTAATCAGATTGTTTGTTGTTACATTGATGAGATTTAAGAATTCTTTGTATACTTTGGATAGAAGCTCTTTGCCAGACATATTCCTTGCAATTATTTTCTCTCAGTGTATTGCTTTCCTTCTCCTTCTCTTGATAATGCGTTTCAAAGACTAGAAGTTTTAATTTTAATAAAGTTCATTTTTTCAATTATTTTTTTCATATATCTTTCCTTTAGTGTTGTATCTAAAAAGTTTTCAATATATTTATCATTTAAATTTTCTCTATATCATCTTCTAGAAGTTTTATATTTGCATTTTATATTTAGGTATAAGATCCCTTTTGAGTTAATTTTTTTTGTGAAGTGTGTAAGGCCTGTATCTAGATTTATTTCTTTTTCTGCATGTGCATATCCAGCTGTTCCAGCACCCATTTGTTGAAAATCCCATTTTTTCTTCATTACATTGTCTTTGATCCTTTTCAAAAATAAGTTGATTATGTTTATGTAGATGTAGTCCTAAAATCTCTAATATTTTCCACTGATTTGTCAATTTTTTTTTTGCCAATGTTACACTGTTTAATTACTGAAGGTTTATAATTAGTCTTTAAGTAAAATAATGTCAGTCCTCCCAATTTGATCTCCTCCTTCAATATTGCATTGCATTTCTGGTACTTTTGCTTGTATATTAACTTTAGAATCAGTTTATTGATATCCACAAAATAACTTGCTGGAATTTTTATTTGGATTGTTTTGAATCTAAAATTCAAACTGGAAAAAGAAGTGACATGTTGGAACCACTGAGTCTTTCTATCCAATAACATGAAATGCCTCTCTGTTTATTTAATTTTTCTATAGTTTTTAAAATCAGAGTTCTGTAAATGTTCTTATATAGCCTTTGCACAATTTTTTAGATTTATATTTAAGTACTTCATTTTCAGGGAACAGGTATTTTGAATGGTAATGTGTTTTTAATTTCAAATCCCTTTTATTTATTGCTATTACATAGGGAAGCAGTTGACTAATTTTTATTGTGGTAATAAAACACATAACATTACATCATTAAATGTCTTGTCTTAATCATTTTTAGTATATAGTTCAGTAGTGTTAATTATTACATTGTTGCATAGCGGATTGCTACAGCTTTTTCATCTTACATAACTGAAACTCTATATATCCTAATACTAAATACTAACTCCTCTTACACCCTCTATCACCCCCTTCCCAATTCTGACAACACCCTTTCCTCTTGCTGCCTCTATGATCTTCATTGCTTTCAACACTTCATATGAATGAAATCATATAGTATTTGACTTTTTGTGGCTGGCTTATTTCACTTAGTGTAATGTTCTGGAAGTTCATCCATATTGTATTATGTGAGAGGATTTTTTTCTTTTTTAGGGCTGGATAATATAACATTGTACGTATATATCATGTTTTCTTCATCTATTCATCTTTCAGTGAACATTTGGGTTGCTTCTACCTCTTGGCCATTGTGAGTAATGCTGAGATGTACATGAGTGTGCTAATATTTCTTTGAGATCCTACTTTAAATTCTTTAGGTATAAGACTAGAAGTGGAATTTCCATATTACATGTTAATCCCATTTTCTAATTTTTTGAGGAAATTTCATACTCTTTTCTATAGTACTTGATTAATTTAAATTTTCACCAACAGTGTGCAAGTGTTTCAATTTCTTCACATTTTAACACTTGTAAATTTCTGTAATTTTTATAGTGACTATTTCTGAAATGTGTTATTTTCTTAATTTCTTTTGCTGATGGCTCTGTGTTAGTGTACAGAAACACTATTTATATTTTGTCTGTTAATTTTGCATCCTGAAACATTGCTGAAATTGTTTATTGTAACAGGTTTTTTTGTGGATTTTTTAGGTTTTTCTACATACTAAATTATGTCATCTGTACATAGATACAATTTTTTATTTTCTTGTTCAATTTGAATGCTTTTTATTTTCCTTTTTACTTCTTTTTCTTCTTGGGAGATGACTGATAGTTTGCAATGTTTATAAAATGAATTGTACGGATTTTGCGAAATGCTTTCTCTTTCTGTGACTATTGATATGATCATATGATTTTTTCCTTTGGCCTTTTTCTGTGATGAAATAAATGAATTCATTTTCAAATGTTGAACATTCCATGCATAACTGAGAAAAATTCCATTTGACTATGGTGTTCGGTTAATTATACATTATTAGATTTGATTTACTAAAAATATTGTTGACAATTTTGCATCTATTTTTACAGGAGATAGTTGTCTGTAGTTTCCTTTTCTTAGAATGCTTTATCTAATTTGGGTATTAGGGTGATCCTGTTTTCATAGAATGGGTTAAGAAGTACTCTCTCTGCTTCTGTCTTCTGGACAAAACTGCAGAGAATTAGTACAATTTTTTCCTTAAATATTTCCTAGAATGCACCTGTGAATTCACGTGAGTCTGTGAATCCATCTTTCTGTTTTGAGGGCCCTTAATTATTGATTCTATTTCATTAGTAGATATAGGAAATCCAGAGTGTCTACTTCTTGTGTGACTTTTGGTAGACTGTATCTTTCAAGGAATTGGTAGATGTCATCTAGGTTATCAAATGTGTTGACACATTAGAGCTATTTCAAATATTCTTTTATTATTGTTTCAATGTCCATGAGATCTGCAGTAATGTCCCCTTTTTCATTTATGATATTGGTAATGGCTGTGTTCTCTTTTTTTCTTAGTTAGCCTGGCTAGAGGTTTATTTATTTTATTGATCTTAATGAACCAGACTTTAGTGTCATTGATTTTCTCTACTGATTTCTTATTTTCATTTTTACTGAATTCTGATCTACATTTTGTCATGTCTTTAATTCTGCTTACTTTAGATATAATTTGTTCTTTTTCTTTCTAGTTTTCTAAAATGTAAGTTAGGTTCTTAATTTTATATCATTCCTCTTTTCTAAAATACACACATAATTCTACAAACTCCCTCTAAGTATGCTTTTGTTGTTTTCCACAAATTTAGATAAGTTGTGTTTTCATTTTGATTTAATTCAAAATAGCTTTTAATTTGTCCTGAGGTTTCTTCTTTGACTTATGTGTTATTAACAGGTGTGTTGCTTGATCTCTAAAAATTTTGGAATTCTCCAACTATCAGTGTTATTAATTTCTAGTTTAAGTCCATTGTGATTTCAGAGTAGGCATTGAATAATTTATATTCTTTTAATTCGGTGAAGGTGTTCTTATGGCCCAGAATCTGTCTATTTTGATGATTATTCAATATGAGCTTCAGAATAACATGCATTCTACTGTGTTAAAGTAGTCTATAGATATCAAGTATTTTGAGTTGGTTTATTATACTGTTGAGTTCAACTACGTTGTTACTGAAAATTTGACTACATTATACTTTTTGCAGTTGTCTTATGAAAATTTTGTCCTATTTTTCTTCTTTGCTTTTCAATTTTGGAAGTTACTACTGACATATCTTCAAGTTCAGAGATTCCTTCCTCAGTCATGTCCAGTGTACTAATGCCCATCAAGGGCTTTGTTTCTGTGTTTTTTTTTAATCTCTAGCCATTTTTAAAAATTCTTATAGAGTTTCCATTCCTCTGTTTGCACTATTTATCTGTTACCACAAGTTGTCTACTTTGTACATTGGAGTCCTTATGAATCACAGTATTTTAAAATTAATGGTCTGGTAAGTCCAGTATCCCTGCCATATTTGAGATTGGTTCTGAATCTTGTTCTTTCTTCAAACTGTGTTTTAATTTTTTTAGTATATCTTGCAGGTTTTTTTTCTGGATATCCTGACATGAAGCCGTGGGCATAGGGAACTGCAGTAAACAGGTCTTTAGGGATGTTGGCGGTGAGGTGGGGAGAAGGGGCTGTTTGTAGTACTATGACTAAGTTGCAGATTTTTAGTGAGCCTATGCTCCTGGACTGTAAACTTCATTAGTGCTTTTCAGTTCTCCTCCCACTCAAAAATAGGATCAGATGGCTGAGGTGAAGGGAAAGGCTAGAGTTGTGTATTTACCTTCTCTCATTTGAAAGGCTAGAACGGGCTGAATTTGACTATTTCCTTTTACCCATGTGAAAGATAGAGAGGGCTGGATTTGCTTTCTGTACTTCCTCAGGCCAGTTGGGATCTGATAAAATCCCAACAGGTTAGGCTCTGGTGAAATATTTTCTGTTGAGGGAAAGCCTTGTTAAGAAGAATAGAATGCTCTGGGTATTTAAAAATGAGTACTTTTCTCTTTACCATGCTGGAAACACCAGGGAACTTTCTTGCATCTTCACTGTGAAATCTGATAGAGAGCTCTAAGAGGTAAAGCTCACAAAAGTGTCAGGGCTGTCCTATTACTGGGTTCCCATGGAGTTTTTAACTCTCCAACTTTTCTAATCTAAGGCTACAGCAATTCATCAGTTACAGTTCAGTGTTTCCTACCATGTCACTGCTTCCCAAGGATGTTGTTGCTTATGGGTTTCTGTTCTGGTAAGTTGTAATTGTTGGCATCCACCTGTTTCTCTCTCCAGTTTGGGGTTTAGTGGTTTGCTCTGGGACCTAATTTCTGTGATGAATCTAGGAAGAGTTGGTGCCTTTACAGTTTGTTAAGTTTTTAACTTATTGTTAGAACAAAGACTTTCAAATTTCCTACATGCTAAACTGAAAACTAGAAGTCCATATTGTTATTTGAAATGAAAAAAAAAATCATATTCAAGTAGGAGAGTTAAACTTTGAAAGCAATTCTGAATTCAATTCTACATTATACCATTGGCATTTCTCATTTCAGACTAGAACATTTTTCATTAACTTTTTTTTTTTTTTTTTTACTGGTTTTCTTTTCTGTTTCCATGATTTCCACAAGGCGCCTTGTCTTTGCTGGGTTCTACTACCTGTTGTTGCCACTTCAATTCTTGAGCGAAAAGGGTAGACTCCAGTATCCTGCTTAAATATTAATTTATCCAGTCTTTGAGCCAGTTTAGATATTTATGCATCTTGCTCTCTCTACCATTATGAAGATATTGTGAAATTGCTGTGAGCTTGCTGAAAATTTCAGCTTAAAATAATTTTTCTTTAGCAATAGCCTGTTTTTCTGGGTTAGAGCGAACAGCATACATCTTTGAAATTAAAGTACTTGACATGCATACCTTACAGTGTTTGGGTAAAGCTCTCTAATTCATCTTCATTGTATCTACATGACAGGCTTTTACCTTGAAAAGATGTCCACAAACTTATATATTCATTTTGCTCTGCTTGTTCACAAAAATTCAGTAAAGCCTTGGCATCAAGTTTATTTCTTTATATGTAAGTACATATCTCAAGAAGAGGTCCCTAAGGAGGGCATTACCTCATTTTTCACCAGATATCCTTTAAACTAGAATCTCTCTCTCTCTCTCTCTATTTAATGACATCATTATTCTACTTTGCTTTGCAAGGCATAGCCTATTATCAAACAACAACAACAACAGAAGTGACTACTCTTTCCTACCTTGTTTAGGCGTCTCCTACAGGACCTCTGAATGATTTTCTTGTACTTCTTTATACGCTTTTCTCTCTCACTAAATTTTGAATTATAGAGAGAACAGCAAATACCACATTCTATTCATTTTTATTTTAATGGTCTCTGGCATACTATTGTTGAATGAAGGACTTGAGTAACAGTTTTGTGACTTTGAGCAGGATATTTTACCATTATCAACCCTCAATTTTTTTATTGTAAACTAAGGACAAAAATGCCTCCCTGGCTTATCTTATGGAGTTTAATGATTAAATAAAACAAATCATGGGAAGATACTGTGAACTGTAAAATATCATACAGATGTGAGTGGTATAAGAATAAAGGAAGCATGTATGTATATTCAAATTATCTATCTTCTTATTTCCCCTTTATTTGCCTGGAAGACATATAACTAAGCTGTTCAAAATAGAAATAAATATAAAAAATTTAACTAGGAAGATTAAGTGATAAAACAAAATTTAGTTATGTACCAAATAGTAGGTAGATATATTATGGTTCCATTATTTTAAATTATATGCATTTAGAGGAAGGTATAGAAAGATGTTCAAGTCATTATACTTTCAGAAGAGGTTTACATTCTTTTTTTACATTTTTGTATTGTTTATTTTTTGACAGTGAGCATTCATAATTTTTACAGATACAGAAGACTAAGTTTCAAAACAAAGAAAAGTGAGGGAGAAGTTAGACTTGCTTTGATGCTTTCCTTTTCCACTTCTCACCTATTCATCTAAAGTCTGCATTGTACTTAACCCCAATATGTTATAAAATACTCTTGTAAAAATACCAATGGATACATAGTTGCCAAATGCAATACATTGTTAACCTCTTTCAATTTACCAGACAAGGCTGAGCTATTTGACTACTCTTTCTCCAAATCCTTTTTCTCCTTTGGTCTCAGGAGTATGTCATTTCCTTTGTATTCTTTTGCTAGTCCATATGATAATTAACTGCCTTCTCTTTAGCTGATGTTTCATCCTTGTGCTGTTAAAAGATGATTTTCATAAAAGGATAAAACTAACACATGTTAATGAGCTACTCATTTAATGTGGTTACCAGACACATGTTATAACTAGTACAAAGGGGACTGTATAAGTAGGCACATTTATAGATCAGGAAAATTGAAAGAAATATGTAAAAGGTGGCAAAACTGGTCTTAATACAAGATGGAAGGTAAGTGTGTTCAACCTCTACTATGAAAGACAGAATTTACAAGTCTGTTAGTGATCTACAACTTACAGAGTTGAGAATTAGCTCAGTAAATAAGAAGACAGAATTAAGTTGCTTGGAAGATTTTCCTGTATGGGGCAATGCACAGCTTTCTGTTGAAAAGTGTCCCCCTGCCCCTCCTCACCACAGTCTCCATTCAAACAACATTGTTTTCCTAAATTCTGATCTTTTCTTCTTTCATTCTACATATACCCTCTGCTTATTCATGCTTAATTTAGATATGTTGATAAATTGCCCAGATTTTTTTTTTTAGAAACACATAGGAACTGGTTTGGTAATCATTCAATTTCTTATGTTAATTAATTTTAATTACAATAAGACCTTACAGTTGCATAGCAATTCGAGCATTTTCAAATTCTATCACATCCTTACCTCATTTAATCCTCACATAAACCTATAATCTATAAGAAGTTAGCATTCTGCAAGTTAGAAAACCCATTTTACAGACTAATGTTTTGCTCAAAATATTAACTGACTTATCCATGATATCAGTTAGTAGTATACTGAGGTTATCTTACTTTTTGAATCTTTTGTTTTCTAATATTCTGGAAAATGAACATTAAGTGGAATCGGGCTGTAGGAATTTAAAGAAATCTTTTATAGATTAAACTAATATAGTTGACAGCTATAGTTGAGAGCTACTTCTCATAAAGTCTTGAGAATTGAGGAGTCAGTGGAATATTCATAACAATATATTTCACTGAACTGAACGCAGTTCAGTGTCTCAGTGAACTATTTCATAACAATCCATTGATTTATAATAGTTCTCTGTAGTATTAAACACTGATACCAACAGAGACTATAATTCAAAGAACAACAGTACAGCTATTTCATTAGGAAACTTGAGTAAATGAAAGAAGCCAAGTACAGGAAGACTGATGTGATATAATCTCACTTATATGTGGAATTTTAAAAAGTTGGCCCCATAGAAACAGAGTATAATGGTGGGGTGGGAGTACGGTGTTGGAGAGATGCTGGGGAAAGAATGCAAAACTTCAGTTAGGAAGAATACGTTCAGTAGATATATTATACAACATGATGGTTATTGTTAGCCATGTATTTTATTCTTGAAAATTGCTAAGAGAGTAAGTTTTAAATGTGCTCACCACACACACACAAACACACACACACGCATACACGCAAAGTATATAAGATAATGTACATGTAAATTAGCTCAATTTAGCATTCCAGAATATATGCATATTTCAGAATCACATGTTGCATGTTAGAAACAAATGCTTGGTGACCAAAAGAAGAATCAGCCCTCAGGTAAAAAGCTTTCTCAGCAAGGCAAGTTTACTTGTATAGAAAGGTGCGTCTTGTGGATGGAGAAATGGTGAGAGCACACTGGACAAAGGAGGGGAAGGAGGTCTTGTCCCACAGCAGCCCCTACTGCAGTGTCTTTATTGGCTAGAGTTGGACAGCACAGTCTAAGCTAATTCCAACAGACTATTTTAAGGAGGGCCAGGATATGAGCTGGAGTGGTGAGGTGAGTAGTTTTGGCAGGACAGTTACAGAGCAGGTGACTAAGGACAGAGCAGGTGATAGAGGCTAGGAGGGAGTTGTTACTGAAACTAGGGAAAAGGAGATGTAAAGAATGAGGAAGTTAAACTTTAAAATGGAGAACAAAGAACAGGGAAGCTGAACATAGTGACATATTGGTTCTTTGAAAAGTTACTCAGAAATCATTGTACTTAATGATTTTCCCCCTCTTGAATTTTAAAGGAACTTAACAGGCTAAACCTTTGAAGACGAATTTACTGTATCCTACATTATTCATGGTAAATATATGCAATTTTTATTTTTCAATGAAAAATAATTAAATATTATAAAAAGAGTACATACTCTGTAGTTGAGAAAAAAATAGTATTATTCTGCATCTGTGATTTATAGAAGCACAGTAGAAATATCTGTCTGTATTTTACAAAGCATTGCAAAGCCATTCACATACCAAAATGAAGCTACCTAATTATCTTGTATCATTTGTATTCTTAATACCTGTTAATATAGTGGCCTTTGGATGATAGCCATTAACCCTACACATTGATTTATTTAAACAGTATTTAAGCAAGAAGAATCATTACCAGAAAATAAACGTTTCATATATACAGTTTTAAAAAAAGCAATATTCATTTGTTTTCTCTCTAAATAACCACTACAAGGGGATATGTGTGTTCTGCTTCATCATTTCAATGGTTTAGCATATTAATCTTGAAAACCCTATTATTGCCTTTTATTGCAAATTAGAGGAAGCTTTTAAATAATACCTGATCTGTTTAGTTGCTATTAGAAAGTGTGTTGTATGCACACATATGCTTGTTTTATTTTTTGACAATTCAAAAATACACTGTATTCAATATTTAAGACAATAATAACACCTCTCTTTCCCATTTTTTAGGCATGTAAAATGTAAAAGATAAAAGCTGTAATCTTTTATCTTTTCTAGGGTGATGGTATCAGAATGCAGTACCGTCCTTCTGAAAAGTCATGATATCCTAAAACTTCATGAATGCACTTTAGAAAAATGCTGCAGTTCTCAACAGCTGCTTGCCTTGTATTCTAAAATGTAATAGTATGTTGCCTGTTTACCTCAGGCCAAAGTTGTCATTTGCACTATCTGGGCCACCACATTTCCTCTGGCAAGAGACCTGTCTTCTTTGTACTAGGGACTTCTGTTAATGCTGGTGTGTGCAATTACTCTATACTGATTTGGATTTTTGTCACCTATTTGGGGGTTAAATGCATGATATGCCTAGTCATTTTTTTCTTCATCATTATGTTATACCAAATCTGAACTAAAAAGCCTCCACATTGTAATGTGTGAGGCCCAATTATTCAGACATCAAACAGTAATTATATATAGATGTAGATATTGATAAGAAAATGTAAAGTTAAGGGAATTTTCAGGCCAGCTCACAAATTAATAAATTCCAGGTAATTCAAGATCAATAAGAGATAAATATTTACATTAATAGTATTGTTTTTGGAAACAAAGATGTTTCACCTTGATTTATATTACTAAAATGTGCCTTTGGACTTAAAGATTATACAATGGCTAGGTTGAATTAGGTGAAGCACCATGCATTTGGTAAAGTGTGATCATCAATGCCCTCATTCTGAATTGCTTGTAACACTGTCACTCTTGGGACAAGTAAATGGAAGCACAGGAAGGCAAGCAATGGCTAAAAACCAGAATGGCCATGTCAAACTCTCTCTCCATCAAAGTAAAGGGGAGGGAAGTGGTTTAAGTAAGGAGTTCTAATGAAGATACTTTTTTTTAAGTGTAAAATGTGAATTTTGAACTAGATGAACATAAACTCCTGTTCAGCTTTGTGAATCTATGTTTTGATAACTATCTTAGTTATTAAAAGTAAATTGTGGTGGATCATAATTAATAAAGAGCCATCTGTTACACAAAATCCTCCTTTTCAATTGGGCTGGGTGAGTTGCCCAAGACATTTATTTTAGGGGAGATGGGAGATGTGGAAGAAACTGAAAATTGCTCTATCCCCTCTCCAGGCACAGTTTCTCAAACTTACTTACAAATAAAAAATAGAAAACCTGATTTTATTCAGTGCTAAACTAGGGTTTTGGTATAAAATTGAGTGACCAGTATTGCTAAAGTCTGAATAAAGTAAGAGACCTACTAATTGTTTGCTTTATATATTTAACAATCAAATTACCAGGAAGTAATTTTTCTGGAGGAGATTAAAATCTAATTCTATTTGCTATTACTGAAAGAGTGCTAATAAAGGCCAATCACTGTTTTAGTATTTTGCAAGAATTACTTAATCTTCATAACAATCTGATAGAATAGACATAATTATTATTCCCATTTTATAAATGAGGAAAGTTTTGCCCAGAAAGATAACATTAGCAAGATCACACAATTAGAAGTGAGAGTAGCCAGGTATTACAAGCAGATGCATTGCTTAAATATTAACTCCCTCCTTCTGACAAATGATCTGATACTCCTGGGATGGCCTAGCATCTGGTGGACCAGGCATATCAATTCAGCAAGTGCAGTTTTCTGCCTAGATATTGCCTGTTTCATCGAAGAGAAAACAAATTTGCCTGGAGGCTTTCTCCTAGAATCAGTAGCAATTTCTTATCCACAAAAAAAGAGAGACTATTCATTCCTGACCATAGAGATGAGGAAATGTGCATCATAGCCTCTACTACTAACAGTAAAAGATAACCTGATATCAGGAAACGTGAGAAAAACAACTTTGAGCATCTTCCGTCATGGACATTTCACACCCTTTAGTTTGAAACTCTTTAAGCTACTTGTGTATTGCCATCACTCCTCCAATCCCAATTCCTCCACCTTAGTGGGAACTGCACAGTCCATACTCATGGCGTAAAAATCAAACCTTAATAGCCGGTGGAACTGTAGATTCCAGATTTGCCCATCAACTTGCCAGAGCTACTAAATAATGTAATGACTCACACTGAGATACACATGGTGGGCACCGCTTTATTTGTTCTAATCTTGAATCTATCAACTTTCTCTTTTTTTGGACTGGCCTAAAATGCCTGTCATCTGAATTATATTTTTAGGTTCAACAGCAAAGTTTTATTCTGCTAAAAAACACTTATTGAGAGCCCATGGCTTGTGTAAAACAATGTTTAATGAATAGGTATATAAAGATAAATGACTACGTTTAGGCTCTCAGTGAGTTTACAGTACGAGGTCTCATCTCCACTCTACCACTGTTACACACATACATTATCTGGCGACAATAACAACAGCAGCCACAACACAACAGTACATATTGAGTGTTTACTATGAGCTGGATCTTATTATAAATATTTTGCAAAGTTTATCTTGATAAATTTTCATAATAAACAAATAAATATGTTGTATTACCCTGATTTTATAAATGAGGTATCAGAGAGATGTGGCGGTAAATAAGTTAAATAAATTCAAATAAATAAAATCTAAATAATAAACGGGGAAACTCGGGAATAGAAAAATTGGATAATTTGGCCAAGATAACCAGCCCAAACTCTTAAACACTAAGGAAAATAATAGCATGGCCAGGGAGAGAGGAGCATCTTTTCATAATCTTATAATCACCTAGAAACCAAGATTCAGTTTTTAAATATGAGAACTCTCACTTTGGAAATTATAAGAGACTGGTGTGCAGGGGTAGAGATACAGCATAACCGTGTCTTGGCTAAGTAAAGGAGTTAGTTGAGACTTGAGTATCATGACAGGAATAAATTGCAGGGTGCACTGAAGACTTGTCTGTGTGGGCAAGGGCAATGCACACATAGCTAGTTTTTTGGACAGTCCAAGGCATCTTAGGATCAATTGACAGAGATTTCTTTTCTATACACACCTAACATTTTAGCTTATTTGTAATGCCATTTTTTAAATGATTCTTCTGCTGCTTCTCAGGATTACTTTCTCAAGTTTAGAAAATAAAACAAATCACCATTCACAGTGAACAGCCCTATAAAATACACTCTTTGAGTTCACATTTTCCTCTGACTATTCTTGCTGACCTTAGGATACTCTTATCAGACTAGTTTTGAGTTCGATGGTTGGTCCACAAATGTACCAGGAAGTCAGTTCTTGCACATTACATACATATTCAAAGAAAATGTTCAGCTCTTCTGAGCATTGCTGTTGTTTTTGGTGTGTTTATCTTCTTTGGCAGGAAACAGGTGAGTGCATTTACCAGTATGTCAAGAATTATATGTGGCTGTTTGAGATAAATGGCACCATAGCTTTGATCTCCACTCTTTTCCAGTGGCAGACTGAGCAACTGGCTAACCCCTATCTACCCACTTCCTTACCCTGTGGATTTCTAACAATCATGAAAGCTTTATTTTATAGAGGTTCATGTGCTCTGCTTTGTACAATACATATGGTAAATAGTTTTTTGTTCAATCTTTACTCAACTTATTAGCTTTAAGTAGATCGAAAGCAAGATGTCGATCATGTGGAAATAGTCATGTGATTTATTGATAAATCAACGAGTCATGTTCACCTACTGAATCATTTTTTTTTTTTAGGATATTTCATTAAATTCTAGTACAAGTTGTTCTTATTTTTCCACTGTTTTTAACACTGTTTTTAATCAGGTCAAAATCTAATATCTTTTTTTTTTTTTTTTTTTTTTGGGACGGTATTTTATGTTTTTTTTTTTTTTTTTTTTTTTTTTTTTTTTTTTTTTTTTTTTTTTTTTTTTTGAGTTTCGCTCTTGTTACCCAGGCTGGAGTGCAATGGCGCGATCTTGGCTCACCGCAACCTCCGCCTCCTGGGTTCCGGCAATTCTCCTGCCTCAGCCTCCTGAGTAGTTGGGATTACAGACACGCGCCACCATGCCCAGCTAATGTTTTGTATAGAGACGGGGTTTCACCGTGTTGACCAGGATGGTCTCGATCTCTTGACCTCGTGATCCAGCCGCCTCGGCCTCCCAATCCAATATCTTTTAAGAAACACATAAAAAAATAAGTATATATATTTAATGACATTTTATGTCACCTGAGACTTGGAACTTTTTAAATTTCCCAGTATTCATTGTATATATCATCATGGAATCATAGCAAATTATTAAATTAAGCTTTTTGTTAGTTAAGACAGTGTTCTAGAATTCAGGGCAAATATAACTTTAGGTTTGAAATCACAGTGATGCTGAAGACAGTATTCTTCCTCCTTGAACTTCATCTGAAAATAGATTGCTTCAGGGGGTTTGAAAAATAAAATATGAAAAAAATGTGTTGTGTCAATTTCCACAAGATAAGCAAGGATATTAAATGTAGCCTGATTTGAGTGATAAATCTCTTTTTGTACTCATCAAAATGTATCTTGCTTATTAGGATTCTTAAGAGTTTCTTCTGGTCATTTCCTGAATCTACTTCTTATAATGTATGAATTGAGAATGCTGAAATCTCCAAATAGACCATTAAAAAACATACATTGAAAATAAATAGCCCTAAAATATTTGGATTAAAACTTTAATCTCTCATAGTAAATTAAATTATTCCTTCGATCTTCACATTACTTTGGTAATTTAATCTCATACAATAGAAGTTGATTGTGGAAATATGTGGGCATTGGAACAATATATAAAAAGCAGCAAAGCTATAAATTAATCCACCCTCATATTTGCAAGTCTGTAGAAACAGACTAGGGGTTCATTAAACCACAAAAATGGACTCAGATTGAATCAGAGGCAAATATTATGTTCCAAGAATAATACCATGATGCACAGGAAAATATAGATAGAAACTCTGTCAGGAACAAACTTTAAATTTTTGTTATTTACAGTATTTCCTGTGAACTAAAACTCAAAGATGTCGTGTTTCTAAATCTTCCCTATCCCTCCAGACGCTAGTGTTCAGGACTGGGAACAAGAAATGAGAATTCTCAGAAATTGGGAATTTCTGCAACCATGCTACTCTAAAAATACATCCAAGATTCCTCACATTCTTAAAAATTATTATGAATATCTTTTTTAAATGTCAAATAAACACAAAATTTTGAGTATAGTGGTACTTACAACGACATATAGTACAGAGTGAATATTTAAATACTGGAAATCACCAGTGATCCTTATTGGGTAGTATTTGGATAATGTAACATTAGGATCATCTAAGCAAGTTAAATGGCACTACACAATATCATGTGTATAAACTGCCATTTTAAGGTCTTATTTTGTTTCCTAAACTTGCTATTTTTGGTCAACTTACATGCAAGAATTACTTGTTAGCTAAAGATAGGACCATAAACATCTTCTTATAACATGGGAAGAGCTACAAGTAAGACTAACTGTGAAGGTTATGATCATTTCTCTCCTGCCTGCTCACGAAAATGGTCACTTTAAACTTAGATTTTGCATGTCAACTTTGCCTCCTCCAAACCAGGTAAGTCTCTATGTTAATATTTAATCTTTAATGCTTGTAGAATAATCATTTTCCTGACTTTTCAACTAATTTTTTCTTGATGTAAAAAATTGAGAAAAAAATATAAATTTCTGAAAAAATAGCAGGAAAGTCTACATGGAGAAATTAAAAGATAATATATATTTTTAAAAGGTATAACTGTGATGTTAAGATTGTTTGGATTATGGGTTTAGTTTTTATTTAGTATTATTTGGTAATATACCAACTTTGCAATAGTAAAGGCTTGCTCTTACTGAGATATTCTTAAAAATTGTAAAGAAATACTATAAGGCTATTTATTGAGATAGTAAATTATAAATATCAACATATGCTGTATGAAATGAAGTTCAGGGAAACTTTAAGGGAGTGATTACCTTACTTCAAACATAGCTTGACCTTTCTAACATTAAAGATCTCCCAGCCAATCAATCCTGTGGCTTTGTCCTTTTATCCTTCAAGAATTGCCTTAAAGGATAAGAGGAAGCCTGTATTTACTGCTTCAACCTGTAGTGATTTTCTATCCTAAATCTTATATCCTTTTGGGACTCATGTCTTTAGCCACTTTTTAAAAAACCTAGGAATGTCTACTCTTTCAGATGCTTTTACTAACCAATAACCTACCTAGATATTGCAAAATGTCAGGGACCTACATTAAACTCCTGCCATGTTTTGCAGCATGTACTGCAATCCCCTAATGCAGATGTAAAATAAAAACTCTGTAAGAAGTCACAGAGTCAAATTGTCTAACAAAATAGACTATAGTTTTTTCTGTAATTTGCAGCCTTTGACGATTTCATAGAATTTTGACTTAGAAAAAAATAAGGACTCTACTTACTGAATTAAACAGCATCTCAATTTAATTGGCTGCCCATCAGATGACCTCTTTCTTAGCCTCATCCTTTTTCCTGTTCTAATATGAAATTCCTGCCAATATTTTCTTGAACATGCTATTTTTTCCCTTAAAATCTGTATTCCTCCACCTTCAAATTGTAGACCTCAAAAAAAGTTTTTCTTCATTATATTTTTAAGAATCGCAAAGTACCTAGATTGCCTCTATATTAAAGTAAAATACAAATTTTATGTTATAGAGCCATACCAAAATGACAGTCATTTAGTTGTTTTGAAGCTCTGACAGCTCACAAGGCATTAATTCTCACTGTATCTCAAGTTACATAGGCTTCCCTTTTTATGTGTGTTTGACTGTGGGGCTGAATATTGAATAAAATAGCTGCTACAGCTGTTTAAAATTGGTAAAATCAAAGGTTTTTACTCTCTGTGGCATGTTACATGTTAGATCTGAATTTTCACTGGAAGGTAGTATGTCCTTGAAGAGAAATCTTAGCCCTGGGTAAAAAGTGGGAAGCAACACCAATGGATCTATAACACATTTCTAGCCTTAGCAATTCTCTCCTTTTTTTGGAATTAGGACATAAGTAAGTTGTCAATTTATGTTATCTAAACTAATGTATCATTCTCTCTCAAACATGTACTCACTTAAAAAATACCCAAGGACATAATGACCAGGGTTTTTTTCCACCCATTATGTAAATGTAGACATAATATTTATAGGGAGAACTGGAAGATCACCTTTGTGAGAGAGAGAGAGACCTTACAGCAAAACCTCAAGGTAATGTTTCTCCAACAGCACTATAAAACAGCTATCTACCTGACGTACTCACAATAGAAGTCATTCACTGCATCCTTTACCCAGCTGTATACTCTTACCTAGGTTTTTAAAACTTCCCTGAAATTGAATAGCTATGATAATATTTACACTATTTATCTCACATTGTTGTTAGAATCAAATCATCCAATAAGCAGGGAAGTGCTTTAAGAATAATGTTGTCCAAATGCATTATAACAAAGGAGCTCATAAATGCCACATTTTCCAAAAGAACAGAAAAATTAAAAACCTTTTAAAACACAGAAAATACAGCATCTCATATAAAAACTTCAGAGATATGTAGGAAATGTGATAAGACTATTTCTCTAAGAACAAAACAAAGGTAAACTAAGCAAACTTAAAAAAATAGGCTCAGATGCACAAAATCTCAACGAAACCATCCTCAGAACCCTATTATATTTTCCATCTGTCATCTCAGACTACCGAAGTCTCCAACCAGACACCAGGGTCTGTTTCACAGCAGAGCCAAGTTCTCCAGTTAGAATGTTTGCTCCAAACATAGCTGGATTAAGGAAGTGTCACAAAATAGCAGATTATTTTAGAACCTTTCCTCTTTACACATAGTATGAGATTACCCTAGGCTGGGTGCCATGGCTTATGCCTGTAATCCAAGCAGTTTGGGAGGCTGAGGCAGGTGGATTACTTGACATTAGGAGTTAGAGACCAGCCTGGCCAACATGGCAAAATTTAATCTCTACTAAAAATACAAAAAAAAAAAAAAAAAAAAAAAAAAAAAAAAAAAAAAAAAAAAAAAGCCACACTGGTGGCTTCCACCAACAGTGTGGTGGTAGAAGCCTGTAATCCCAGCTACTCGGGAGGCTGAGGTACAACAATCACTTGAACCCAAGAGGCAGAGGTTGCAGTAAGCTGTAATTATGCCACTGCACTCAAATCCAGGCGACAGGTGAGACTCTGTCTAAAAAAAAAATATGCATACAGCTAACTAGTTTTCCCAGCACCATTTATTAAATAGGGAATCCTCTTCCCATTGCTGGTTTTTGTCAGGTTTGTGGAAGATCAGGTGGTTGTAGCTGTGCTGTCTTATTTCCAAGATCTCTATTCTGCTCCATTGGTCTATGTGTCTGTTTTGGTATCAGTACCATGCTGTTTTGTTTACTGGAGACTTGTAGTATAGTTTGAAGTCATGTGGCATGAGACCTCCAGCTTTGTTCTTTTTGTTTAGGATTGTCTTAGTCATAGGGACACTTTTTATTCCATATGAATTTTAAGGTAGTTTTTACTAATTCTGTGAATAATGTCAGTGGTAGTTTAATGGGAATAGCTTTGAATCTATTAATTACTTTGGGCAGTATGGCCATTTTCACTATATTGATTTTTTCCTATCCATGAGCATGGGATATTTTTCTATTTGTTTGTGTCCTATCTTATTTCCTTGAGCAGTGGTTTATAGTTCTCCTTGAAGAGGTCCTTCATGTCTCTTGTTAGCTGTATTCTTAGGTATTTTAGTCTCTTTGTAGCAATTGTGAATGGGAGTTCATTCATGATTTGGCTCTCTGCTTGTCTACTGTTGACATACAGGAATGCTTGCAATGTTTGAACATTGATTTTGTAGCCTGAGACATTGCTCAAGTTGCTTATTACCTTGAAGATCTTTTGTCATAAGTAGATGAGACTTTCTAGATATAGGATCACGTTGTCTGCGAACAGATACAATTTGACTTCCTCTCTTCCTATTTGAATACCCTTTATTTCTTTCTCTAGCCTGATTGCCCTGGCCAGAACTTCCAATACTATGTTACATAGGAATGTTGAGAGAGGGCATCCTTGTCTTGTGCTGGTTTTCAAAAGGAATGCTTCCAACCTTTGTCCATTCAGTGTGATATTGTCTGTGGGTTTGTTATAAATGGCTCTTATTGTTTTGACATATATTCCATCAATACATAGGTTTTTGAGAGTTTTTAAAATAAAGGGATATTGAATTTTGTCAAAGACCTTTTCTGCGACTATTGAGATAATCATGTGGCTTTTGTCATTAGTTCTGTTTATATGATGAATTATGCTTATTGATGAATCATGTTTATTGATTTATCTATGTTAAATCAGCCTTGACTCTCAGGGATGAAGCCAACTTGAAAAAAAAAAAAAAGATTGCCCCTCTGATTCATGGAAATTCAAACAGAAAAGAAGAAAAATAGAACTTATTAGTCAATAATTTGAACTCCTTCTCTTGGCAGCATCCCCTGGTCAGCATTATAATAATTATTTAAAAGCAGTGATTCTGAGACATCTTTAAACTACAAATACTCTCAGAAATTCTCAGATGATCTGAAACATCTACTATAACTTCTCAAAACAAACAGAAAAATATTATTGTATTCTTTAAACAGAGTCTATATCTTTGATATAAACCATCGACTACATCCCAGGGATACTTCAAGGAAGTAAAGACCCAAGAACATTTTGGGGTAAGAGCTGAGCAACTAGAAGTTTGAGGAAATTGATTTATTTAGTGGAAATGATTTTTGTTTACTGATAACATGACAAAGCTTAGAAATTCTGATAGTTTTATTTTCTAGGAATTGAACCCCATATACTAAATTGGAGAAACACACACATGCGATAGAAAGCCTCAGTTTTCTTTGATAAACCTATGAGATGTAATGTCTTAGAATCCTAGTTTATTAACACAAATGCCATTAAAACTTTTGTAATATTTTGAAACTTAAATTTTAAAAAAGATTAAATTCTGAAGACAAGCAAAATTTTTCTGTATACTAATAATTAACTTGATATAAATGAAAAGATGCAATTTAAAAATGTATGTATTAGTATAATTTTTTTTATTATACTTTAAGTTCTGGAGTACATGTGCAGATCTTGCAGGATTATTGCTTAGGTAAACATAACCCATTGTGGTTTGCTGCCTGCATCATCCCTGTCACCTACATCAGGCATTTCTCCCAATGTTATCCCTCCCCAACCTCCCCACTCCCCGCTATCCATCCCCTAACCCTCAACCCCCAACATATCCCAATGTGTGATATTCCCCTCTCTGTATTCATGTGTTCTCACTGTTCGATACCCACCTATGAGTGAGAACATGCAATGTTTGGTTTTCTGCTCTCGTGTCAGTTTGATGAGAATGATGATTTCCAGATTCATCCATGTCCCTACAAAGGCCATGAACTCATCCTTTTTTATGGCTGCATAGTATTCCATGGTGTATATGTGCCACATGTACTTTATCCAGTGTATCATTGATGGGCATTTGAGTTGGTTCCAAGTCTTTGCTATTGCAAGCAGTGTTACAATGAACATACATGTGCACATGTCTTTATAATAGAACGATTTATAATCCTTTGGGTATATACCCAGTAATAGGATTGCTGGGTCAAATGGCATTTCTAGGTCTAGATTCTTGAGGAATTGCCACACTGTCTTCCACAATGGTTGAACTAGTTTACACTCTCATCAACAGTGTAAAAGTGTCCGTATTTCTCCACATCCTCTCCAACATCTTTTATCTACAGATTTTTTAATGATTGCCATTTTAACTGGTGTGAGATAGCATCTCAATGTGGTTTTGATTTGCATTTTTCTAATGATGAGTGATGATGAGCATTTTCTTGTATGTTTGTTGGCCCCATAAATGTCTTCTTTTGAAAAGTGTCTATTCATATCTTTCACCCACTTTTGGATAAGGTTGGTTTTTTCTTGTAAATGTGCTTTAGTTCTTTGTGGATTCTGGATATTAGCCCTTTGTCAGATAGGTAGACTGCAAAATTTTTTCCCATTCTGTTGGTTGCCAGTTCACTCTAATAATTATTTCTTTTTCTCTGCAGAAGCTCTTAAGTTTAATTAGACCCCATTTGTTTATTTTGGCTTTTGTTGCCATTGCTTTTGATGTTTTAGTCATGAAGTCCTTGCCTATACCCATGTCCTGAATGGTACTGCCTGGGTTTTCTTCTAGGGTTTTTATGGCGTTAGGTCTTATGTTTAAATCCTTAATCCATTTGGAGTTAATTTTTGTGTAAGGTGAAAGGAAGGTGTCCAGTTCCAGCTTTCTGCATATGGGCTAGCCAGTTTTCGCAACACCATTTATTAAACAGGGAATCCTTTCCCCATTGCTTGTTTTTGTCAGGTTTGCCAAAAATCAGATGGTGGCAGATGTGTGGCGTTGCCTCCAAGGCCTCTGTTTTGTTCCATTGGTCTATATCTTTGTTTTGGTACCAGTACCATGCTGTTTTGATTACTGTAGCCTGGTAGTATAGTTTGAAGTCAGGTAGCATGATGCCTCCAGCTTTGTTATGTTTGCTTAGGATTATCTGGGCTATGCAGGCTCTTTTATGGTTCCATATGAAGTTTAACATGGTTTTTTCTAGTTCTGTGAAGAAGGTCAATGGTAGCTTGATGGGGATAACACTGAATCTACAAATTACTTTGGGCAGTACAGCCATTTTCACTATATTGATTCTTCCTAACCATGAGCATGGAATGTTTTTCCATCTGTGTCTTCTCTTATTTCTTTGAGCAGTGGCTTGTTGCTCTCCTTGAAGAGGCTCTTCACATCCTTTGTTAGTTGTAATCCTAGGTATTTTATTCTCTTTGTAGTTTAAATGAATATAATGGTTTAAATGAATCTTAGCTAATACAGCTTATGAAATGAAAATAAATTTACGATGTCTGAAAACTTAGCAAATACAGAAAGTAACAGAAAGAGAAGGAAAACTTATTCGTAATGTCATCATTCATAATCACAATTAGCTTTGAAGGTACAGTCTTCCAGTTTCTTTGTCATATATTTGTTGTATGAATGTGGGGGTGTATAGTTCAGTTTACAGTTTGGAATTATTTTCCTCTTAAAACCACATTGAAACTTTTTCATAAGGTTAAATAATATTTTCTAAAGCAATAATTTGAATAAATTATCATTATTAATTATACAGCTATCCCATAATGCCATAGTTAATGAATTTTCAATTGTTGAAGATTTTTTTAAATGTTTTTATTGAATAAACAGTGCTAAAATAAATGCAATTCCAGATTAACATTTGCCAGAGTCTGGTTATGTCTTAGAGTATAAATGACTTGAAGATATTTAACCATTAAAATCACCCATTAAGATTTTTAATATGTTTTCTTTAAATGGATCTTCAAATGTTTTACCACTTTACAATTCCATCTGACAATGTAAAAGAAAAGTCTATTTTAAAATATTTTTGCCAATTTCGAACATAATCAAAATTTGTCAATTTGCCAGACATAATTTTTAAGATCTCTTATAAGCTAAATTATATTTTCTTAGCAAAATGGCTTAAGAACATGCATATAGAAATTGGTTATCCCCAATCTTGTGATTCAACTCTACTACTAAGCAATTTTGGCAACACAATTGCCCTTTTTATGTCCCCATTTTCTCATCTGAAAAGCAGGTTTCACAATAACACTTACCTCCTATATCTGCTGTGATGTTTAATGATTTAATTTAATACAGTGCTTGGCACATGGTAAATGCTTAATAAACAGTAGACATAATTTTGTTGTTACTACTAGAAGTACTACTAATCTAAAGTTAATTTGAACTTCCCTTTACATTAATTGAAAATGTTTATTTTACTGGAATTCCACATTTATGTTTAAGACATTTCAAAATTATGGGAATTTTATTTCTATTGGTTTATTAAAGTTCTTTACTTTTAAACTGCATTATTTTATAAGTGTATGGGCAAAGGCATAATGAAGTAAAAATATCCATTCAATTTCACTAAAGAAAATTATAAAATTTCAAAGTTCAGAAAATGTCATAAGCCATATTAAAAGGATAAAGACAGTCTTAGGGTGCAGACACAATTCCAGCTTTGAACATGAGATTCAACTATGTAACCTGGATAAATGCTTCTAGCACTCTTAAAATGTTCTACATTTGAAAATGCAAAAAGGAAATTAGGTATCGTTGAGGAAAAGAAAGAACAAGGGAAGACACATTAGTCACTTTCCAAAAATTTCTTTCTTCATAAGTTTATGACTAAATCTTGGCATGCAGGGAAACTCAGGCTAACACAGTCACCATGCCACATCAATTGTATGTAACTTTAAAAAAATCAAATTCAAATATTATCATTTCTAGTTATTCCCACTTTTATTCAACTTCCTTGGCCTAGGCAGGTGGATAACGAGGTCAGGAGATCGAGACCATCCTGGCCAACGTGGTGAAACCCCGTTTCTACTAAAAATAAAAAATTACCTGGGCATGGTTGCACGTGCCTGTAAACCCAGCTATTCAGAAGGTTGAGGCAGAAGAATCGCTTGAACCAGGGAGGCAGAGGTTGCAGTGAGCTGAGATCATGCCACTGCACTCCATCCTGGGTGACAAAGCGAGACTACATCTAAAAAAAAAGTATATAAATGTAGATTGTACAATATTGTGCAATCATATACATTATGAAGAAATGACAAATCCATAATTTGTTTCAAATCTCTATCTTTCATCCTCAAATCATCATGAGACAGTATCAAAAGGCTTTTATTTCTGAAAATATAAATCTGAACATACTTTTAAAGGTATTTGATTGGCTCTCAAAGAATTATAGGAAAAAATCTGTATCCAATGACATGGTATAGAAGGATTTTCAACATACTGTACAATCAAATATTTAAAAGAGTAAAATAATCCTACTTCTAGCCAATGTGGAGAGACAGGAACCTGATTAACCATTCTTCTCAAAACAACCAAAATAAAAAACACATAAAAACATATAACTATATGTTATGATACTACATACCAGGTAATAAAGGATATTTATCTCTGAGAGGTGAGAAATAAACTAGGTGAATCTTAGGATTATTTCACTTTATTGCCTAGAGAGATATTCAAGGCTATAGTACAATGAGGAAGAATCTGGGCAGAATCTAATGATTTCCTTCCAGGAGAAGGAGCTGATAATATAGAGCCTTCCATAAGAGAAAGGGGTGGCTAGAATTTACAGAGGTTAGTGCCAGACACAATAAAGCTTCAGAGAGTCGGGGGAAGGTGGTCGCAGGGGGAGAAGCTATCCGGAGAAATGCAGGTTTCTTCAAGCCTTCACTCATACTGATCAGTGCATGCTATATGAGGTTACCACCAGAAACCAGAGATTAAACAGCCAAAAGAATTAGAGGAATAATGCCTATTCCCACCAGCCAGAGTGAGAACTTATAATTCATGAAACATTTGGTGTATAGGTAGGGAACTCAGAAGTGAATTGCTTCATAAGTGAAGTCAAATTAACTGTAAACAAAAAGCTCACCTGGCTTTGATTAAAACAATCTTAAAAACCAGACCAAAAGGATCAAATTATTTTCACATAAATTAACTGCTCAGGAATATATGTAGAAATACAAAAATATCCAGCACCCAAAAAGGTAAAGTTGGCAGTATCTGATGTCTAGTATAAATTACCAGATATGAAAAGAAACAAAACATACAATATATACAAGAAAAAATTAATCAAACTAACCCTGCAAAAATACAGAAGCTAGAATAATAGATGAAGGTATCGCAATATTTATTAAACTTTATTTCATACTTTGAAGTAGCTAAATTGAATTTATTCATCAGAGAAGTGCTAAGACTTAATTCAAACTTCTACAGTTGAAAGCAATGTCGAAAATGCAAAATATACAAGATGGGATTAATAATAGTAGCTTATACCTTAGGAAAGATAAGAGACATGGCAACATAAACAATCCAAAAATTAAACAGAGAAAAATTAAATGTTGAGAAAAACATTAACAGAGCATAAATCAGCTGTGGGACAATTTAAAAAATCTGGTATGGTATAATTTGAGTCCCTGAAGTATAAAAGAAAAACAGAAAATATATTTGCAAAAAATAATGACAATTTTTTTCAAAATTTTTGGTTCATTAAATGCCTCAATCAACCCCAAGCACAAACAAATTTAAGGAAACTGTAGTAAAGTACATCTTAACCAACTTGCTAAAATCCAATGATAAAAAGAGCCAAAGAAAAGGCACATTATATTCAGAGGGAAAAAAAGATGAAAAATTATAACAGACTTCTAATCAGAAAACTGAATGCCAGAAGCCAGTTGAGGAGTATCTTCAACATACTAAAGTAAAAATGCTATCACTCCAGAATTCTGTACCCAGAAAAATGTATTTTTAAATGCAGATGAAATAATAGCTGAACATGCAGAAGCTGAAATAGTGCATCATCATCATGTCTGAACTAAAAGAAATGTGTTACAGTAGGAGTAATTAATAACAGATGAAAGTATAATCTACACAATTAAATAAAGAGCCCCAGAAACATAACTAAAATATCTTTCTTATTTAAAAATTTTTAAAGATAATTAACTGTTAAAGTAAAAATAATAACATTATATTGTTGAATTTAGAGCTCATGTACAAATAAAACATTTGACAACACCACCACAAAGTCTAGGGAAGAAAAGATGAAAGTATATAAGGTTTTACACTAAAACAGAAATGGTATTATTTGTAGAATGTAGGCTATGATAAGGTAGACATGTATGTTATAACCATTAAAGCAACTAAAATAATACAAAAAATGATTATAGCTAATAAACAATCACAAAAGAAAAAAAGAAACATACATAAACTTATCAATAAATCAAAAAAAAGGTAGAAAGAGGGAAAAATAAGTTAAACAGATAGAACAGGAAGACAAGAAATAGGAGCCTAGTGCAGTGGGTCACACTGCAATCTCAGCACTTTGGGATGCTGAAGTCAGTGAATCACCTGAGGTCAGGAGTTGGAGACCAACCTGGCCAACGTGGAGAAAACCCATCTCAACTAAAAATACAAAAATTACCTGGACTTAATGACTGGTACCTGTAATCCCGTCTAATTTGGAAGCCAAGGCAGAAGAATCACTTGAACCCAGGAGGTGGAGGTTGCATTGAGCCAAGTTCACACCACGACCTGGGTGACAGAATTAGCAAGATGGTGTATTTAAACAAAAACATGCCAATAATTACATTAAATGTAAATGATCAAAATGCTCCAATTAAAATACAGAGACTGTGAGTGTCTAATATTCAAATGGGCAAGCATGAAAGTAAAGTAATACTCTTACTCTTCCAGAAAAATTCAGTCTAAAAATAAATGAATGAATGAATAAAACATTAGTTGGTGCTAACTAAGCAAGATGTATATCTCTGGTGGGAGCTGAGGAGCTGTGGTAATCCAGCAAGTCATGTCAGAACCTGAATAGAGAGTGTTTGTTTATCACATGTCAAACCTCATGGTGAGAGTAGGATTCAGGAGGATAGTTGAGTGAAGGGTGTTGGAGCCCATAAGGCTTCCATGCATGGCAGTGACAGTGGTGGCTAAGCACTGAGGGTCAGAGGACCAACCATTATAAAGAGGGCATTAATATTTGGTACTGAGGCCCAGGCAAAATGAGAAAGGTAACCAAATGAGGGAGGCTATGGAAGCCCCGATAGCATATCTGAGCTGGAGTAGGGTTCGGAATGTGTTCATAACATTTGAAACAACCAATTAAGTAAATATCTTCAGACTAATGGAAGGCAGGTTTCTCAATGTTGGAAAAGAAAGAATCATTTACAGAAAGAGAAAAACCTAGAACAAAACCTCTGGCATTGATTGGTTTGGAGATACTGTGAATGTGTGATTTTTAACTGACAAATGTTATTGGCAGACATGATATAGAGATATTGATATCCTAGCTCTGTCATAGGAGAGAAATTTGAACAACATACCTTAATAACAATGACCAAATATAGTTCCCAAGTTTCGTTTTCTAAATTTTATTGATAAAATGAACCAGAACTCCTTAGAGCAGGGGTCCCCAAACCCCTAGCCACAGAATAGTACTGGCTTATAGCCTGTTAGGAGTCAGGCCACACAGCAGGAGGTGAGCAGCAGGCAAGCACTACCTCCGGAGCTCTGCCTCCTGTAAGATCAGCTGCAGTATTAGATTCTTACAGAAGTGGAAACCCAGTTGTGAACCATGCATGCAAGAGATTTAGACTGTGTGCTCCTTATGAGACCCTAATAACTAATGCCTGATGATCTGAGGTGGAACAATTTGATCCCAAAACCATCCCTCTACCTCCTATCCATGGAAAAATTGTCTTCCACAAAACCCGTCCCTGGTGGCAAAAAAAGTTGAGGATTTCTGCATTAGAGAAATGACTGGTTCCAGTTCCAGGAGAGAGGAAGTACAAAATTAACCTTTAAATACATTTTTCATGCCAGAGAGTAAGGGGGATTGTTCAAAAACCATAGACATACTCCCAAAAGATGCATAAAATATCTTGAAAGTGCTTCTATTAACCAAATCTTGGGGAATTTGAGACACAAATAATGAGCATAAAGATTTTTAACCCAGATATTAAAGTAAGAATTTGTGAGTTTATACGAATATAAACAAATAAGTGAATAAAATTAAAATTCAAAGAGAAATTTAAAGTTTGAAGTAAATTGAAACCTAGTTTCAAAGTGCCTTCACAAAATTACAGTGGGAAAAAAGGGAAATCTTATTCATAGGAGTCTGGCTAACACCTCTTAATTAAAGAATCAAAGTTACTATCACCAATGGTGGAATGAATGGAAACAACATAGTATCTTATATGTAATGTAAGAATGAATATGTAAAAAACACATTCACACTTCTGTGATATCGCTGAAAAAGATGAATAATCTGTTCATGAAGAACCATCAAGCAATCAGAGACTTAGGGGCTTTCTATAAAATAAGTGGCTTCCATTCTTCAAAAGTATCAAAATCACATGGGTTAGAAAAAGATTGAGGAAGTATTTCAAGTTTGAGCAGACTCAAGAATAATCAACTAAATGTAACATACAATTCTAGAGTAGAATCTCCTGCTTGAAAGGACATTCTGGGGGGCAACTGGTGAATATTAAATATATTCTGAGAACTAGTTCCCATAATCTATTAATGTTCATTATCTGATTTTGATGGTTATACTATGTACAAGGATATTGGGATATTGTCTTTGCTTACAGATGAATATCAAACTGTTCATTGATAATTAAGCATCAATTTGTCTAATTTATTTTAAATGCTTCAGGCTGAATAAAATGATATTTTTGTACTATATGGGCAACATTTTTTGAGATTTTTAAATTCAAAAATTAAATAAAAAATATGTGTCAAGTATTTATGCATGTAAATACTACAACTTTCTTGAAATTATTAACAAAACTTAAAAGATAAAAAGTAAATTAGAAAATATTTGAGGGAAATATTTATACATATCACAAAGATTTTCATGTGGAGAAATAAAAATATAGGCTCTAATTCAAGTACAGTAGGATTTACAAAAAAATTTGAGAGGCTAGGAAGTGAAAGTCAGAACTGGCAGTATTTAGGAAATATCAATTTTAATATTAGTTGGTTACAGAATCAAAATAGGTAATTTGTAAAAGAATATTCAGAAACATTTGGTAACACCTCTTATACATCATCTGTCAGACCATATTCCTATTATGCTACCACAGCAGGAGCAACAATGGTTTCTCTTTCTATTCCACTTTCCAAATCTTGTGTGGATGCTTCATATTGCTAGAATCAAATCCTAAAATGTGCTGGCAAGCATTTTGGAAAATGTAATTCCCAGGCTTCCAATTCTCAATATATAGAAGACCCCATAGAAGAGGAAAAATAGCATTTAGTTGGCAGTAGAAAATTCAGCACATGATAATTGTATTAATATATAAGGATCTTATTAAATGTTAATGGATTGATTAATTTAGAAAATCTCAATTGAAATGTTATTGCAGGACATAGAAAAATTACAGGAAAAAGTATACATTATTAATAAGTATGACAAATATGAAAATGCACTTATTCTTCCTTATTAAGCAAAATTAAATTTATGTCCATTTTTTCAAGGAAAGATGTAGTAAGTCAGGAAATCTCATATATAAATGATAATAATATACACCACCATTAACTTTAGGACATGGATTTGCTAAATGTATTAAGTGGCCTAAAACATGTAGTCTGCCTCTGTGATTGGATTTCACAGAATGTATTCTTAGAAATTTCAAGCAACAAATACATATATAAGTGGATAATTTTTTCTTATTAAAAAATTGAATCAACATAAAAGCCAAACAATAGAGGAATTCTTAAAAAAAAAACAAAAATCATTCCACAGGATGAAATGTTATCTAGCTATTAAAGATTATGACCTCGAAAAATGTATACTTAAAACCAGAATTAGTAGAAAGAAGGAAATAATAAAGATTAGAACAGAAATAAGTAAAATAGAGACTAAAATATACAAAAGATCAACAAAATGAAAATTGGGTTTTTTCAAAAGAGACAAAATTGACAAATAATTAGCTAGACTAATTTTAAAAAGTAAGAAGATCCAAGTAAATAAAATCACAAATGAAAAAGGCATTTCAACTAATAACACAGAGATACAAAATATTATTAGATTTTATGATGAAAGCGTATATGCTAACAGATGTGAAACCTAGAGAAAATGGAAAAATTCCTTGACAAATACAAGCTACGAAGAATGAAGCAGGAAGAAATAAAAAACCTAAACAGACCAATAACTATTAAGATTGAAGCAGTAATCAAAAGTTTCCCAACAAAGAAAAGCCCAGGACTGGATAGCTTCACCACTGAATTTTACCTAACACTAAAGAACTAAATCCAGCTGGGCACAGTGGCATATGCCAATAATCCCAATATTTTGGAAGGCTGAGCATGAGGATCACTTGAGGTCAGGATTCGAAACCAGCCTGGTCAACATGGCAAAAGCCCTTCTCTACTAAAAATATAAAAATTAGCCAGGCATGGTAGCAAATGCCTGTAATTTCAGCTACTCAGGAGGCTGGGGCACGAGAATCACTTAAATCCAAGAGGCAGAGGTTGCAGTGAGCTGATGTCACGCCACAGCACTCCAATCTAGGCAATAGAATGAGAGTCTCAAAAAAAGAAAAAAAAAAAAAACATTAAAACCAATTCTATTTGAACTACTCTATAAAACTGAAGGGGAGAGAATTTTTCCAAACTCATTCTGTGAAGCCAGCATCACTCTGATACCAAAACCAGACAACGGCATAACAAAAATGAAAAGTACAAGCCAATATCCCTGATTAACATAGATGCAAAAATCCTCAAGAAAATACCAGCAAGCTGAATCCAACAGCACACCAAAATTATGCACCATATTTAAGCGTAATTTATCCAGGGATGCAAGGGTGATCACACGTTCGCAAATCAAGAAATGTAATAGAGCACATCAATAAAATAAAGGACAAAAACCATGTGATTATTTCAATAGATGCAGAAAGAAACATTTGATAAAATTCAACATCCCTGCATGATAAAAGCTCTCAAGAATTAGATTTAGAAGAAACATATGTAAACACAATAAAGACCATATGTAACAAACCCACAGCCAACATCATACTGAATGGGGAAAAACTGAAAACTTATCTCCAATAACTGGAAAAAGCCAAAGATGCTCACTCTCACTTTTATTCAACACAGTACTGGAAGTCCTGGCCAGAGCAAATAAGCAAGAGAAAGAAATAAAAGACATCTGAATTGAAAAGAAAGAAGTCCAACTGTCCCTCTTTGCAAATGACATGATCTGTATATCAAACAACTTAAAAACTTTACCAAAAATCTTTTAGAACTGATAAATTCAGTAAAGTTACAGGATAGGGAAATTGATGTACAAAAAATCAACAGCATTTCTATACACCAATGATTGAACAAACTAATTGAAAAAGAAATAAAGAAAGCAATCTCATTCATAATAGCCAAAATATAGTAGAAATAAATTTAACCAAACAGGTGAAAGTATGCTACATAAAATTATAAAACTCTGGTGAAAGATAATGAAGAGAATATAATAAAATGGGAAGATATTCTATGTTGATGGATCAAACTATTTAATATAGTTAAAATGCCCACACTATCCAAAGCAATGCAAGCATTTCGTACAATTCTTATCAATATATGACTTACATTCTTAGCAGATATAGAATAAACAATCCTAAAATTGATATGGAGCCACAAAATATCCTGAATAGACAAAGCAGTCTTCAGCAAAAAGTTCAAAGCTGAATTCTTCAGACTATCTAACTTCAAAATATACTAGAAAGTTAAAAAATATACTATTAATAGAAAGAAAACCAAACAATGTGGTAACTGGCATAAAAACAGACACACGACCAATGGAAAGGAATCAGTATTTCAGAAATAAATCCGCATATTTATAGCTAACTGATTTTTCACACCAGTGTCAAGAACATACAATGGGGAAAGGACAGTCTCTTCAATAAACGGTGCTGGAAAAACTGGTTGTCATATGCAAAAAAAAAAAAAAAAAAGAAACTAAATCCCTACCTCTCACCATATACAAAAATTAACTCAAAGTGAGTTAAAGACCTAAGGGTAAGACCAGAAACTACTGGAGGAAAACATAGGGAAATTCTTCAAGACATTCATTCAGGCAAAGATTATATGGATAAGACCACAAAATTATAGGCAACAAAAGCAAAAACAGACATATGATATGATATCAAACTAAAAAGCAACTGCACAGGAAAGGGAAAAATCAAAAGAGTGAAGAGATCACTTACAGAATTGTAGATAATATGTGCAAATTATTCTTCTAAAAAGAGATTAATATTCAGAATATAAAGGCTCAAATCCACAGCAAAAATAAAATAGTTCAATTAAAAATGGGCAAATTATCTGAATAGATATTTCTCAAAAGAAGACATATAAATAGATAACACATATGAAAAAATGCTCAACATTACCAATCAGCAGGGAAATGCAAATCAAAACCACAATGAGATGTCACTGTACCACAGTTAAAACGGCTACTATCAAAAAGACAAAAAATAACAAATGCTGGTAAGGATGCAGAAAAAAGGAAACTCTCATACTCTGTTGGTGGGTGGAACGCAAATTAGTACAACCATTATGGAAAACAGCATGCAGATTCCTCAAACACACTACAAACAGAATTACCATATGATCCAGTAATCCCACAACTGGATATACTGCCAAAAAAAACCCCACATCATTATGTCTAAGAAATACCTGAACTCCCATATTGCAGCACTATTCACAATAGTCAAGATATGGAGTAAACCTAAGTGCCTATCGACAGATGAATGGACATAGAAAATGCTATATATTCACAATGGAACACTATTCAGCCATAAAAAAGAATAAAATACTGCTATTTGTGGCAATATGGATGAACCTGGAAGACATTATGCTAAGTGAAATAAGTCAGGTACAAATAGATAAATACCACATATTCTCATTCATATGTGGAAACTAAATAAGTTGATCTCATAGAAGTAGAGAGTAAGAAGAGAATAATGCTAACTAGAGGCTGGGATGGGTAGGGAGGAGTGGGGATAGAGACAGGTTGGTTGTTTAAAAAATATGAAATTACAGCTAAGTGAGAGGAATTAGTTCTGGTGTTCTATACCATTGTACAATAAATATAGTTCACAGTAATTTATTTCATATTGTTAGGTATCTAGAAGAGAGAATTTTGAATGTTCCCAACACAAAGAGATGATAAATGTTTGAAGTGCTAGATATGTTAATTATCCCAGTTTGTTTATTACACATTGTATACAGGCTTAGAAATATTGCACTGTACCTCATAAACATGTACAATTATTATATATCATTTAAAAGTATAATAAAGTAGTAAATTTAGATGGTAAAAATAAATAAAAGAAAAAAATCTTAGTATGCACTTAATTTTTAAAATCATGGTAAATAAAAAACAGTATCAGTATAAAATAGGTATATATACATAAAGACTGACAGATATTATTAATACTGTATTTTCTTTTTCCTTATTCTTTTAAAATATTTCCCAGATATTCCACAACTCATTTATGACAAATAAAATTTTAAAAAAATAACATTTTCACATAAAGTAAATTACTAAACTCCTTTTAGGAAAATAACACACAAAAAATGCAGATGGGACAGAGAAAGAGATTTAAATATTATATTTATTGGTATATAGGAAATAAGTGAAGGCAAGAGTCTACATACATGAAAAGAAGTCCAATGTTAAGACTGGAGAGAATGACTCCATTATAGTCCTTGTCCTGTTGTAAGTCTTCTACATATCCTAATTTGAAATTATTGATAAAATGGATGTGCTGATATATCATTACATTTACTGTTGGTCCTAAATCTGTATTTAGGACCAGTATAATTTTAATTTAGAAACGTAATTTCATTTCTAACATCCTTTTAATTATCTAAGAGCACAGTTTATTTCAGTTTTAGTGATAAGGTCCAGGGCAATGAGTGGAGCCATTTGTTTGAAGCACTCACTGTTCAATAGTACATACAGAGATACAGAGAACTTGAATGGCAAATATTAGAAAAACATCTATATTTAGTATTAAATATTTGAAGGCTTTTTTCAGATTTATACCAACATTCTTACTTGAGATTTGGCAATAAAAATGGCTTATTTAAATTAATAGTTCAGATTCAGCACCACCCCTGGGACAAACACACACCCTTATATCAAAACAGTTTACGTAAGATGACTAGTGACATCTGAATGAAAGCCATGCCTATGAATATCAAAAGTAAGAGAATCATGGCTGTACGAGGTTAAATGCTGTAGCTTCAGACAGTGTTCAACTAAAGAAATGTTGATATTATTGACAACTCTAATGAGGAACTTCTGGTTAATGTTTTGCCTCTATTACTTGACGTTACATAGAACAAGGCAGACAGGTTTACAGGCAATGTTTTCCAAAGTCTAATTTAAACTAAATTTATATAGTTTCTAAATGTATCCCATCTCTTCCTCCTGGCCCCTCTCCATCTTGATCCTTTCATGCAAGGCTCAGCCTTTTTCTTTCCGCACTTTTGAACTTTCCTCACTTCCAGTTTGTCTAGTATGTATTTTCTTATCTGATTTTGCTCAAATAAAATGCTTTTAGAGGCAGAAAGACAAGTGTTGCAATAACCATATGTGCCATTAGGACAGCTCTGTTATCTCAAACTAAGTATTTCAGATTTACACATTTTATTAAAATTTATTTTTATTTTTTAGCTATTCAGGGCACAACTAATTTTGGTATTAAAAATCATTAAAAATTCAGAATTGCAACTTGTTCAAAACAGAATTCATTATTGAGATATATTGTGCCTACTAAATCTTCTGTGCATACTGTCTAGGCCCATATTTTGAAGAATAAGTTTAAAGTCTATTAGGATTAACTTAATGCTAAGCAGGCTACTATAATTTAGTCAGCCAAGACCCGGGATGGAGTACTTTGGAAGTACACAGGAAGACTTCCTGGTGCCTTCCATCACTTTAGATGACACTTAGTCCAGAAAGAACTGAGTATGAAATATCTAGGAGAAGAGCCAAAAGGAAATTTTATCAGAGAAAATAAAGTCATGTAAAAAAAAAATTGACAGTGAGAAAAAATAAGGCAAATCTAGGGAATTTAAAAATATTTTTGTATGCCTAGAATGTAAAAGATAAGGTATGAGTTAAAAGGATTAGATATGTTGGTGAAATAAGTAGGAGTAATTATTTACCCTGGGACAGTGTAAAGCATTTCAGAATATTATTAAACAAGGGAGTTAAATGTATTTAGATTTATGATTAAGTTTCATTGGCACTAGTAAAGTTGTTGACAGCCAACAAGCTCCGATGAATGAGTGATGGTCAGGGCGTTTTATTATGGTTTATTAAGGCCATGGCAATTTATTTCAGCAGCTACCAAGTAAAACTGGTCTTACAGTAATAACAGGTCATTTATAGCAGCTGGCTTGCAGCATAATCCCTCCGAAGGCAATTGTATCCTGAGTGTTTCTCACCCCACCCCACCGCCACCACCAGTTTTCTTGACTCTAATTTAGTTAGGTATGATAAGATAAATTCATATAATAAATTTTCACATAATTTAATCAAACTGGATCTCTTTCTTAAAAATATATAAATTACAACAACTCATTTGATATAAAATGGAGTATCTGAGTAGCCTTATAACTATTAATGCAATCGAATTCATAGTTTAGAAAGCCTCAGAAAAAAAATCTAAGAAAAAATATTTTGGCTGTACTAATGTCAATATCCCGGTTGTGATGCTATATTATACTTTTGCAAAATGTGATACATAGGATCTCTGTGTTATTTCTTACAAATGCAAATGAATCTACAATTATTTCAAAATAAAAAGGTAAAAATTTTATGACAAATTAACGAGGAGAACATCACACACTGGGGCCTGTCAGAGGTGGGGGGGCTAGGGGACGGAGGGCATTAGGAAAAATACCTAATATAGATGACAGGTTGATGGGTGCAGCAAACCACCATGGCACATGTATACCTGTGTAGCAAACCTGCACGTTCTGCATGTGTATCCCAGAACTTAAAGTATAATAATAATAATAATAATAGTAATAATAATAATAATAATGAATGATTGCATAAAAGATAGAGCATTGCATTCCCCCCCACCAACCTCTTTGAGTAATACTAAAGATCTTTTTAAAAATTAGCATAAAAGTTAATGAAATCAGTATGAAAGATGAAATAGAATGCAGTGGCAAGAGGGAAAAAATATGGGTAAAACAAACTCAATTATTTAACATATTGGGGAAGAAAAGGAGCTTGGGGAGAATCTATTTCAAATAAGATAGGATGATAAGTTTAAGAAACTAGAACATGCTGAAAAATACGCGGTATATAGAACTTGAAACCAAAGGAAAAGAAGGCAGTGCATCAATATTGAGAGGCTTGAGGAGTAAGAGACAGGGAAGAAGAAAGCTCTGTCACTGAATCTGATATACTCATCATCCAAATACTACAGGCTAAGAAAAAAAAATTCATATCTATATTTCCTTTTGCTCTAGGAAGTATCTTCATTATAAGGACTGTGAATGCATTAAGCACTTCAGTGTTCACCTTAAGGGCATGCTACATAGACTTTTTTTTTTTTTTCTAGTCTGGCATGCTCTGGGGCATAAAATGATTTGGTTGCCCAAGTTTTGACATTTTAAAATATTTCAAGATTAAATGTTTAATTAAGTCGGTGGACCCTGAGGTCACTTGTTAAAGGGTAGTTTTATTTGTTTCACTTTGTTTTGATTTTGATTTTGGATCAAATTCATTAAAACACACACACACATAAAAATTTGAGAAAAGCATGGGTAAATCTGTTAGGAAAAAAAGCTTTTCTAAAAATACTCATTTACTGCTGTTTCTTGAGTTATTCAGAGTTAGAAGGAAGTGGTATTTCTGCATAGAAATAACTGGAAGTGTTTCATTGGAAAAAAGTTTATTATCCTAGTAAATGATGGGGTAAATAACAAATAATAAGCTGGGCGCAGTGGCTCATGCCCATAATCCCAGGACTTTGGGAGGCCAAGGTGGGCAGATAGATCTCTTGAGGCTAGGAATTTGAGACCAGCCTGGACAACATGGTAAAACCCTATCTCTACTGAAAATACAAAACTTTTCCATGCGTGGTGACACACACCTGTAATCCCAGCTTCTCAGGGAGGCTGAGACAGGAGAATCGCTTGAACCCAGGTTGCAGAGGTTGCAGAGGTTGCAGTGAGCTGAGATTGTGCCACTGCACTCCAGCCTGGGTGACAGAGTGAGACTCTGCCTCTAAATAAATAAATAAATAAAAATTTAAAACAATATATACATGGGTAGGAAAGTTAACTGAAACACATAACACCAAGGAATCCTGTAGCTTTTATACACATCCAACTCTATTCTAACTTAAGATGCAGACTCAGCCTGTACTGATCAAACACAGTCAGATTAATAGTGGGTAGTTATGTATATTTCACTGTAGTTTAATAATTTAGTGCTGCATTAAATTCTTTGGGGATTAAGGCATTATATGATTTATTCATAATCCATAAATTAATTAACTGATTCATTGATTCAGGGACATTTGCTAGTTAGTGAGCTCTCCCATTTGCAGACATTGATTCAGTTTTTTTGTTGGTGGTGTTTTAGCAAAACTTGGCAAAGTTTACTGCACATAGTAATACAGTTATACTTTGGTATCCATGGAGGATTGGCTCCAAAACCCCTGTGAATACCAGAATCCACAGATGCTTAAGTCCCTTATATAAAATAGTATAGTATTTGCAGATAACCTATATGCATTCTTCTAGATACTTTAAATCACTTCTAGAGTACTTATATTTAATTTACATAGCAATCTGGGTGTTGTACAAATGGTTATACTGTATTATTTTTAAATATTTTTATTGTTGTATGGTTATTTTTTATTATGTTTTTAAAACTATATCAATACGTCATTGGTTGAATTAGAGAACAAGTGTGCAATTTAAAAAGTGTGGCACGTATTATCTGTAGCTATTGAATGAATTTCTATATATATTTATCAAGATAATTGAGACAGAGATTTATGTTTTTTATCACATATTCCGTTATTTTTTTTTTTAATGTTCTGTCCCCTTTCTTTGCCCCTTTAAGTAGCTACCCACATTCTACTTTCTTTCCTCAGATGAGATTTGTTTTTGTGCTTCTTGACTTTTGTTTCCAAGTGTATAAACCCACGGAAAATAATAGGATTTAAAGAAATGTGCTGTATCTCTAGACTAAAAAACGATTCTTCCAGGCTGAGTGAGGTGTGTGTGTGTTTGAGTGTGTGTCTGTGTGTATATATGGAGCTGTGGGGGAGGGGCTGGGAGATGCCATGTGGCAGCATCTCCTAGGATGTGGCAGAACCTCAGTAATAAACACACATTATATTGAGAAGACTGGAAGGGTCCAGCACTTCCAACCAATATGGTAGTTTCCATTCATAAGGAAGACACAGAAACAGTGTTCAATTGGTATTGCCAGCTGGATAATGGCATTCTTAAAAGAAACAAAATCAGTGATCAATTAGTCATCCCTGATGTTTAGTGTAAGATTTCAAACATTTGGAGTGAGAAAAATAACAAATATGATTGACATTAAATTTTTCACAAGACTGGAAATCAACAGATGAGTTTATTAGTTGAGATTTATATATCGTATAAAGAAGTCCCTGGTAGAAAAGGCAATAACAAAAATAATGACTGTAACCTTGTATGTATAGGCAGATTGTTTGTGTTTTCCCAATGAAGTTCATTGAAGTCAGCAGAAGTCTTGTATAAGTCATTCATGGGCATGGGAAATCTCTCAGATAGAGAAATATATACACTTTGAAAGCAACTCTGAGAGATTTATTCACTAATTGCTTGAGAGAGGATATTGAAATTTCAAAAGAAATAATAAAATGTGAAAAATTTTTGGAATTTACCAGACCTGTATCCAACCTGCAGTGCAAGTAACATGAAGATTATCTGTTGATTCTTCTTCTGTGGTGACAGAGACACACTTGCACCATCTTGTGATGACACCAGAGAATAAAACGAAAGGCCAAAATAATAGAGCATCTCAGATCATAAAAAAGACAGAAATGGGAGATAAATGAGGTAGACTTTCCATTACTAGACATATAAAATATTAATATCTGATTAAATGTGAATAACACAGTAATACATTCCAGTAACACAATAATGACCATGCATTATTTGCTAAAATAATGAATTATTAAATGGATATATCATGACAATGCTTTTAATTTTATTTTCTATACTTCATTCTAAATAATTTTCTCAAACTTAAAATAAATACATTATTTTACCTCTAGTCAAACCTGATTTATAAATTATCTTTCTGATCCTCTTTTTTAATCCATAAAAGGAGGAGTTGTTTATATTAATTGATGTATTAAGCTTCTTCTAGATCCATAAAATGTCTTAGTGACAATGATAATAGAGTAACAGTTCAGCTAATAGAAGAAAGAAATTTTGGTTCACTAATTTGTTTATTCAACAAATCTTAGTTGTCACTGGTTTACTAGCTATTATAGTAAGTCCTAAAATTGAAAATACATGTAAGATGTTTTCCATAAAAAGGCTGAAGACTATAGGGACAGACATGTACAGAAATAATCACTCAAGATACAGTACTCTGCATCACACAGAAATAAAACCATTTTGACTCAATTTTGGCCGAGCAAGGTGGCTCACACCTGTAATCCCAGCATTTTGGGAGGCCGAAGCCAGCATATCACAAGGTAAAGAAATTGAGACCATCCTGGCCAACATGGTGAAACCCCCGTCTCTACTAAAAATACAAAAATTAGCTGGGTGTGTGGCCTTTAACTGTAGTCCCAGCTACTCGAGAGGCTGACGCAGGAGAATTGCTTGAACCAGGAAGGCAAATGGTGCAGTGAGCCGAGATCGTGCCATTGCAGTCCAGCCTGGCAACAGAGCAAGACTCCGGCTCAATAAACAAATAAGTAAAACTATTTCGACTCAATTTTCTTTTTTGCTTGTTCAAAAAAGCAGATTCTCCCTGTTGTTATACATAACGAGTCAAAATTTTAGCATTATCTGCCAGAATACTTAAATTCACAGGTATTTTTAAAGAATTGGAGAAGGAAGGTACATTACTCCGTTTTCACACTGCTGATAAAGACATACGCGAGACTGAGAAGGAAAAAACGTTTAATTTGACTTATAGTTCCACATAGCTAGGGAGGCCTCAGATTCATGGTGGGAGGCGAAAGGCACTTCTTACATGGTAGCAGCAAGAGAAAATGAAGAAGAAGCAAAAGCAGAAACCCCTGATAAACCCATCAGATCTCCTGAGACTTATTAACTGCCATGAGAATTGCACGGGAAAGACTGGCCCTTATTATTTAATTACCTCCCCCTGGGTCCTTCCCACTATATGTTGGAATTCTAGGAGAAACAATTCAAGTTTAGATTTGGATGGAGACACAGCCAAATCATATCAGAAGATAAAGGCAGACTACAGAAAAGGTAACTGAATATTGTTTTTCTTTCTCTTAAAGATATGGGATTTGCTATACCCGTATCTGGCCAACATAGTGAAACCCCATCTCTCTTACAAATTCAAAAATTAGCCAGGCGTGGAGGCTATGAGAAAGAGCCAGAACCATTTGTTGAGTGTGTGCTAAGCACTGTGCTAGGAGCTATCTATTGCCTCATTTAATTTTTACAAAATTAAATGTTAACAAATTTTATATTTGCATATGTGGAGGGTCACATGTCTATCTTAATATCATTTTTATTTTTCAGATGGAGCCTCACTCTGTCGCCCAGACTGGAGTGCAGTGACGCGATCTCGGTTCACTGCAACTTCCACCTCACAAGTTCAAGTGATTCTCCTGCCTCAGTCTCCTGAGTAGCTGGGACTACAGGTGTCCGCCACCACGACCAGCTAATTTTTACATTTTTAATAGAGATGGGGTTTCACTATATTGGACAAGCTGGTCTCAAATTCCTGATCCTCCTGCCTCAGCCTCCCAAAATGCTGGGAGGCCTCAGATTCATGGTGGGAGGCGTGATATGAGCCACTGCACCCAGCCAGATACCATTTTTCTTAATTTAAATCATTATTTCACAGATCAGAATCTGTCCTATTCCTTCAGCCATCAATCTTTCACTAGTTAAGACTGAAAGATATTAGCAAATTTATTTTGGAGATAGAAATTTTCTCTGTTAGTAATCATTCTTAAATAATGAAATAGTGTCCCGAGAGAACAGTAGAAGTTCTACTGATTTAGAACATTTTAAATTAGACATAATGACATTGCTAGACAAGATCCTGTTAGGATTGTAATAAGGCTATGTCTCCACCCTTTATATGACTCTGAAATCGTTCATTTGGAAGGATTCCTGTTCGCATTGAAGACCTCATAGGTTTTTTATGTTCAAGTGGAAGGATTTATCTGAAAAATATATTCCAGCTCATCTCATTAATAATATATATTGTAAGGAACAATCTTGTGCCAGCAAGTGTATAGAACTCTTGGCCCAGTAGGTCATTTCAATCTCTTATTTCTACAATTCTATGAACCTGCTCTGACAATGTGAGCACTGGAACACCCAATATTCCTAAAAGCTAAATGGCTGTGAATCAGGAATTTTGATGTCTGGCTGGCAATATTAGCACAAAACTGTCAGAATGAGGAGGGGATCATTTAAACTGCTTAGCAAGATTGAGATAAATCTGGCAGAGCTACTGGATGGAGCATTTGCTAATTAAACTACAGTCTCTTAAATGAAAGGATGAAAAGTACCAAATAGAGAGAGAAAAATGAATAATACATGGGAAAAAAAGATGTCTCTCTATGGGGTTTGGCTGCAGTGTTATTTATAACACCTAAAATTAGAAATATTGTATACCTCTAACAATAGAGAAATGATTTTTTAAAACTAAGCTATAGCATGGGATAATCATGCAGCAATTTAAAAAGTTAGCATATTATGCTTTATGTAGAAAAAAAATCAAAGACTTAGTTTTAAATCAAAAAGTAGGAAAATTCCAGAACAGAATACATAATGTAATGCCATTTTTTTAAGTTACTAAATTGTTAATTTGTGGGCTTAAATATATTTGTATGTAAACAATACAAGACCCAAAATTCTTAATATTGGTTACTCAGAGGAGAAGAATGGGGTATGAGTAAAAATTAACAGCATTTAGCCAGTATGAACTGTTCATAAATATCATAACAAGAATAGATTTTTATATTACTTTTTAGATAAATATGCATACAAATAAAAGAAAAACACTGCTTGATTTTTCAAAATAAATTTGAAAAGTAGAATAATATAAGGGAAAGATGTGTTAATCTGGGGAACTGAAAAAAACTAGGCACAGGTCTGGGTTTTACTGAGTCTGCATTTTTTCATCTGTTAGTTCAGAATAGTTAATAACTAAATCACAAGTTTAATGTGATACCCTATATACAGTCACAAGCACAGAGCCCGCTACAGAGATAAAATGTTCTTAATGGCTACAAAATAATTGTCCTTTCTCTCTTCCTCTTTCACACTCTTAAAACTTAAAAAAGAGACCAGTCTCTTACAGACTTCTGCTCTAGCACTAAGAATGGAAAATTGGTCAAAAGTTTAGTGAAATTTACAAAATTCATAAGAAAACAGCAAAAAAGCCTTGCCATAGTGCCTCAGTATTTGAAAGTATAGCAAAACATATGCTTCCAGACAAATCATTGGGAACAGAGTTCTAAAAAGAAAGAAAAAAATGTTGAACAGATGAACTTTGAAATCCAGACAGAGACAAGATCTACATTTAGATACATGTGGCTATTTTAAAACATATATTATGTCAAGAGAGACAGTAGTTGGGAAGAGAAGGTTACTGAATTACTGGTGTCTGTTTCGGCTTTTCCTTTGCCCTGTAAGGAATCTTGGCTGGAAGTTATATGGGAAAATCTAATGAATAAATGGGATATATTCCATAGTCATTTATCTTCAGCCTCTGGCCCATCAAACTGGTGCTGTGATGCTGAGACTGCTCCCTGCTCAGGCTGTAATTCATCAGTCTCACTACAAAGAGTGTACTTGCCAAGGATAAGAAACAGGATATAGAGGAGGTAAAAAAACTCATAATCATAGGAGAATCCTGCAATGCCATTGGTGAGCTTCTGCACCCCCTGAAAAAGCTAGGGTGTTTCTCTTTGCTTTACCATTTTATGAATTAGGGCTGAGACTCTGCAGCATATATACTTATGTGATTAAGATCCTTAGAAATACAGGACAAATAACACAAATGGGTCACCCATTATAGCCTAAAGACAGTAGATAGCTGTGTTTCCCACCCAGTTTTTCCTGAATAAAGGAAGTATCTCAATTTCTTCTGAGGAGCTTTGCTAGAGTAGCAGCTGCTATCTATAAGTTTTTGTCTTGTAATGCTGCCTCTTTTTCTATACTTAGAAGGAGAGATCGGGAAGTTCTGTTTGGCTCACATTCACAAAAGTTTGTTTTACAAACATATTTAAATATTTACTTTCATTAAAAGCTGTTTCAACAAAACTAAGCTTCTAGGAAATGTTGTTGTGAATAAATTCTACTGAGAGTGGCTATTGCTCAGGCATTTTATAGGTGGGTATGAATGTATTTGACTCTCCTATCCAGAATTAGGGACACATGTTGGAAGCATTATAGGCTTGTGCAGCTTTAATAGCATGATTTATCCTCAGGAGAGATTCAAAAAAGGATGAAAGGAAAAAGCACAGTCATTCAGAAGAGAGAAACAGACATCATGGTTAGAATTTTTTCGTACTTAGAAGGCAAGGGAGGTTCAACTTCTTTTACAGAAATATGAAGGCATTTATTAAATTCAATGACCCAATAATATGTACTTGATTCTACAGAAAAAAATGAATTAAAATCCCTGCACAGATTACACAACTCTAGAGTCCTCAAATCTTAAGCATACCTTAAAAGAGCTTCCAATACATTTATGTCTTACATCACCATACTTTATTTTTAAAAGCTTTTGTATTTTGTTACTTACAAACTTTTTAAGTCTCACCTCCCTATATTTTTCTCTGATTCCTTATGCTCCAGTCTTTCTATACACTCATTAGTGTACTAAGCCTTCCTGGGACCAGCCAGCTATTATCTCCTCTGACAGAAATGCCCTTCCCTTGCCCACCCCAATCTGTTTTTCTTTGCACACACCACACCTCTGTGACTTTATTAAGTCCGTTTTTTTAAACTATTCTAATTTGAGAGTACCACTTATTTCCTGTTGCAAGCCTGATTCAACTGTCAAATGCCTTATAATTTTAGTATTTCTACTTACATATCCAATAGTGTGAATGCCAATAACTCAATTCAGCAGGTCACATCATAGGTTGGTAGCCAATCTTCAACTAACTGCTCTTATGTAGGGGGCTCACTGTAGTCCAACTGCGGAAGTAGCTAAGAGGACAGCGATCCCATTGTACCAAATAGAACTGCCTAGAGCTGACCCCTTTTTAAAAGAATTTGTAAAGAAGAATATATCATGTAAATAAAATCATATAATATGTGGCCTTTGTATCTGGCTTCTTTCATTCAGCATGTTTACAAGGTACATTTCTTTTGTCCTACGTATTGAGTACTTCATCCCTTTTTATGATGGAATGATACTTCTGTGTATAGATATACTACATTTTGATTATTGACTTGTGAGTTTATGGACGTTTGAATTGTTTCACTATTTGTGTCAATCATGAATAATATTTCCATAAACATTTATGCTCAAGCATTTTTGTCATATATTTTCATTCTTTTGGCTATATATAAAGTAATAGGTCACTTAAAGATGAGGATACATTCTTAGAAATGTGTCATTAGGAGATTTCATTATTGTGCAAAGATCATATATGTACTTACACAAACTCAAATGGTATAGTCAACAACACACCTACGCTGTGAGTTATAGCTTATTGCTCCTTGGCTGTAAACCTGTACAGCATTTTACTTTATTGTATACTGTAGACAATTGTAACACAATGGTAAGTATTTGTGTATCTAAACATACCTACACATAGAAAAGGTACAGTAAAAAATATTATAATTGTATGAGAACACTGTCATATATGTGGGTCTTCATTGACTGAAATTCCATTACACAGTACATGAGTGTATATAAGAATATAATTGCTAGATCACCCAATAACTTTATGTTTAATTGAGGATCAACTAAACTGTTTTTCAAAGCATTTATATCACTGTACGCTCACACCAACAAAGTATAAGTGTTCTATTAGGTTGGTGCAAAAGTAATTGTGGTTTTGTCATTACTTTCAATGGCAAAAACCACAAATACATTTGTACCAACCTAATAATTTCTCAGCATCCTTGCTAACACTTATTATTTTTCATGTTTTATAATTATAAGCATCCAAATGGGAGTGAAGTGGTATCTCATTGTGCTTTTGACTTGCATTTCCATAATGATTAATGATGGTGAGTATATTTTTATGTAAGTATCATCTACTTGTATATCTTCTTTGAAGAAATGTCTGTTTAAATCCTTTGCCCATCTTTTCTTGGTTCATCCTCAGGTGGCTACCAGCCTGTTGGTTTTTCCTGTGCACATCAACTCTTGGTTTTCAAATGTACCATGGAATTGGAAAGGAGTATTGGGGAAAGCGAAAATTTAAATACCACAAAATTTACAGGTTTTACCAAGATTCAACAATCTTTATTTTAAAAATGCTCCCTAGATTGCGGCAAGCCTTTTGTTAATTTTGAGAGCTCTGAAAAAATTTATCCTGTCAATTTTTGACAGCATTCTTATTGCCTCTATGAAAGGGATAATTTTCAGAGGTCTGTATCCTACCATTCCAGAAGTAAGAGCGTCTATTATAATTTTAAGGAGTACTCTTTTAATCCTTTTTTTTTTGGTATCTTTCACCTCACAATAGATATATCATCAAACCCTGTTGGTAATTTTTTCAACTTATATCCAGAATACAATCACTTATAATTCTCTGCCACCATCTTGGGCTAAGCCACTATCATCTCACATATTGGTTGTTACTGAAGTCTTCCATAAGGTCTGAATCAACTGTTGTCTTCCTGTAAAACCCAAACAAGCATCTAGACTAACCTCTTTAAAATGTAAGTCAAAGTATGTCCGTTCTTTGTTTAAGTACTCTAAGTAGTTTCTTTTCTCGCGTAGAATAGAATCTAAGTCCTTACAGATGCCTGAAAGTCCCTACGTGATCTGATGCCTACCTTCCTTTCTTCTTTCTCACCACTTCCCTGCTTCTTCATCTTACTTTTGCTGCAGTGGCCCTTTGCTATTTCTCACGTATGCTACGTAGCCCTGCATGAACTCAATTTAGAACCTTTCCATTTTCTTTCCTCCTCTGTGCAGAGGTGTTACTCACTTAAAAGTGTCACCTCAATGGGGATATCTTCCATAATTTTCTTATATAAAACAATAAACCAGACCGGGTACAGTGGCTCACACCTGTAATCCCAGCAATTTGGAAGGCCAAGTCGGGAGGATCACTTGAGCTGAGGAGTTTGAGACCAGCTTGGGCAACATGGCAAAACCCCCATCTCCACAAAAAAATACAAAAATTAACCTGGCATGGTGGCATGTGCCTGTAGTCCCAGCTACTCAGGAAGTTGAGGTGGTAGGATCCATTGAGCCCAGGAAGCAGAGACTGCAGTGAGCTGAGATTGCACCACTGCACACCCTGGGTGACAGAGTGAGACCTCATCTCAATAAAATTAATCATAAATAAATAAATAAATAATAAAACTTTTGCTCCATACATAGTATCTTCCCTGTGTTATTAAACTGTGTTATTCTCCATCGCACTTACCATATAACTTATTATCTTTAAAATTTATTTAGATATTTTGATTTTTATTTCCTATCTACTAAAATGCAAGTGACATCAGTTGCAAGTGACATCAGTACCAGGGCTTCTACATTTTATTTCTATCATTATCTCCAGTTCTTAAATTAGTGCCTGGTATAATGAGTGTGTCACAAATATTTGCTAAAATAAATGAATGAAGCATAGATGTGCAAAGCAAATTAAGAGAATTAAGTTTCCAAAAACATTAATAATTTTCTATTTCTAAAATAAAAGAACAAAATATCTTGATATATTTTACAATGCCCATCATAAACTGATTTATTTGAGTTGCTCTGCCTCTGTGGATTAATTGCAAATGTGTTCTCATTTAATAGAATCCAGATCAATAGAAGTGACAGCAATTAATTCAGGGTGATTTTTTTCCCCCTCCTAGTTCAGAATCCAAATATCAGGGGAAGCAAAAGAAGCCTGCCCAATTGTTTCTCTTCACAAACACAAAATTGTGGAGCACAACTTGGCTCGACCTAGCTTCTGCCTGAATGGTCTCCATCTGTTTGATACCATGTGGCACACTAGCATATGCCAAGCAATCAGTCATTCTGCTGTATGTGAAGGGAGACAGTGAAAAGATTAATACAATTCCTTTAACTCTGATGAGGAACACAATAGCTCAGTGGCCTCATACATGCATTCTGGAAATTACTGTGCTACAGAAAACTGTTAAACTCATTTCTGGGCTGAGTAAAATATTAAAAAACAATTTGACAGAGCAAGTGCACTGAACCATGTTCATGACAATCCTAGGTTGACAAGACACACTGAAAAAAATGTACATAGCCTCAGAAGAAGATGTTCTTCAGTGTTAGAACACCCAGGCAAAGGATCCTCTGTGAGGCATGAAATCAGAGCAATACAGCTCTTCACCCCAGATAGCAACATTGCCAATGATTTTCTGTCCTGAAGACCTCCTCAAGTTTCTAGGAAGCTGAAAAAAGGACTGCAGAGTAACTTCAAGCTTGGTAGAAAGGCAATTTTAACCTGGTTTTCCTAGACACCAGCTTGGAATTTAATAATTGTTCTTAAAGCATAGCAGGAACTTTCCACTCAGTTCAAGCTTCTTTCATAATTATCTTCTCAACTTTTTTAATATCTCAGGAAATAGACAACATTTACATTCACCAAAAGTAGAGGCCCTGAGTTACAATATCATTATAACTTGTTCCCTATTAAACATGTAACATATATTCTTTGGCAGATAACTTGGAAAATAAATAAAGAATACACCTAAATTCCTACAATCCAAGTAAGAACTATTAATGTTTGGGAGTATAATATTCTTGAAATTTACATTTTAAAAATTCTGTGTGTGTGTGTGTACATAGTATACATACAGATGTTTCTCAACTTACAATGGGATTATGTCCAGGTAAACACATCATCAGTTGAAAATATTGTAAGTCTAAAATTCCTTTAATATACCTAACTTATCAAACATTATAGCTTAGCCTAACCTACCTTAAACGTGCTAAGAACAGTTACATTAGCCTACAGTTGAGCAAAATTATCTAACACAAAGCCTCTTTTATAATGAAGTGTGAATATCTCACGTAATTCATTGAATACTGTATACTTGCAAATTGGAAACTGTATGTATACAACATATATTCATAGTAACATATGTTGAAGGACATATATGTGTGTGTGTGTGTGTGTGTGTGTGTGTGTGTGTATATATATATGTATATAAATGTGTATATATATATATATATATATATACACATACATATATAACTCAGGAATGCACAAATGATGTCCACATTTATTTTACCTAGCAGTTTACCTATCTCTGCAATATGCCAAGAAAATTATATTCCCAAAGGATAATGAGAGACAAAGAAGTTCTGATTACTAGCTGGAACTTTGGCCTTGAAATTTTGTGGGTAGCCTGCTAAACTAAATAAGTGTGTACCAGGAAGTACACGTTTGCTCAGGTTACATAGCCAAAATGGTCATATTTTCTTTAACAGCCATTCTTATCTCACCTTTTCTAACTAAGAAATAATTTTCTATGACATGAGGATGACCCTTCTTTCCAGGCAGGAAAAGACTATAAACATTGTATTCTTACCACCCATACAATGAACATTAGAGCATTCATGGTTTTCTAATGCACCTTAACTCCTTCCCAAAACAACACTAACATGATAATAAAAAGCTTTTTAAATTACATAAAATTAAAGAAATAAAGAGAATGTGAAATAAAACAGAATAAAACATTTTAGAGATGGGGTCTCATTCTGTTGCCCAGGCTGGAGTGCCGTGGCACAACTGTAGCTCACTGCAGCCTCATACTCCTGGGCTCAAGCAATCCTCCTGCCTTAGCCTCCCTAGTAGCTGGAAACTCAGGAATATGCTATCATACTGGATTTATTTGTGCTTTTTGTAGAGACAGGTCTTGCTATGTTGCCCAGGCTGATCTCAAACTCCAGGCCTTATGTGGCCCTCCCATCTCAGCCTCACAAAGTGCTAGGATTACAAGTGTGAGCCACATGCCCAGCAACTTTATTAACAAGTATACCCAGAAAAAAAAAAATAGCTCTATGTGGATTTAGACTTTTTTTTTTTTTTTTTTTTGAGACAGAGTCTGGTTCTTTGGCCAAGCTGGAGTGCAGTGGCATGATCTCAGCTCACTGCAATCTTAGCCTCCTGGGTTCAAGTGATTCTCCTGTCTCAGCCTCCAGAGTAGCTGGGACTACAGGTGTGTGCCACCACGCCCGGCTAATTTTTTGTGTGTTTAGTAGAAACGGGGTTTCACCGTGTTAGCCAGGATGGTCTCGATCTCCTGACCCTGTGATCCTCCTGCCTCGGCCTCCCAAGGTGCTGGGATGACAGGCATGAGCCACCGTACCCGGCCTCAGACTTTTCATGTTTTTGCTCAGTCATTCTTGATATTCTGTGATGACAGAATGGAGAGTGACATGAACAAACATGAATATCAAATATACAAAATTGAATCTATATTTGAACTACAGATAATCATAAGATACATATTGACTGTCAATCTCAGACTTGACTGTACATTAAAACTACTTGGGGTACATTATAAAATCTCAGGATGGGCCCTAGAACAACTACTGGGTTTGAGGCACATGCAACAGTAGTACAAAAGCTTCTCCATGAAAAAACAATTTGCAGACAAGTTTGACTACTAATGGTTTAGAATAGTAGTTCAAAAAGACCAGCCCCAAACTAGCAGTATCAGTATCATCTAGGTTCATTTTTTTTTCTTTTTTAAACAGGGCCTCTCTCTGTCACCCAGGCTGGGGTGCAATGGCATGATCTCAGCTCACTGCAACCTCTGCCTTCCAGGTTCAAGTGATTCCCAAGTAGCTGGGACTAGAGGAGCATACCACCATGCCCAGCTAATTTTTATATTTTTAGTAGGGTTGGGATTTCACCGTGTTGGCCAGGGTGGTCTTGTACTCCTGATGTCATGTGACCTGCCCACCTCAGCCTCCCAAAGGGCTGGGATTACAAGTGTGAGCCACTGCACCTGGCCTAGGTGCTTTTAAAAAATATAAAATCTCAACATCTAACCCAGTTGTACAGGAGAAATTCTGGAGGTAGGTAACAGGAATCTGAGTTTTAGAAAGCACTATGGATGATTCTAAAGTATGCTGTAGTTTGAAAACCTCTACTCCAGGACCTTATCATATAAAATGTAGTCCATAGACCAGCAATTAGAGTTACAGTCATCCCAGTTTACCCATAACATTACTGGATTAGCACTGAAGTCGCATATCCTCCACAAACCCGAATGGTTGGCCACCCTATTCTCAATAGTATCGTCAGTTGGATGCTTGTTATAAATGAAAAATGTCAGGCCCTGCTCCAGACATTCTGGGTCAGAATCTCCATTTTAACAAGATCACCAGATGATCTGCATGCACTTTATGGATTCAGAATTGCTGCACTTGGACAGTGGGAGTGAATCTCAAGCCTGCTGCACAATAGAATCACCTGGAAGTCTTTTAAAAAATGGTGGTGCCCAGGCTTTTACCCAAAACTGAACCACAGTCACTGGGCATGGGCCCCAGGCATCTGTGTGAATCCAAGTTTGGGAATAACTGCACATTCCAAATGTCATGAAGCAAGAAAGAAGTCAATCTTACATAAACTCTTAAGCTTCTAGACATCTACAGTCCATATATATATATATATATATATATATATATCTTGGAAGTATGTTTTGAATGCCTACTTAGATGGTAGATGCTATGTTAGGATCCAATAGACATAAAGATGAGTAAGACACAGACCTTTATATGAAGTAATCATAATCTAGTGACAATATCTCCCTCCTAATCTCTATACTTCATGCATAGAAAAAATACTGTTAACAATTTAAGTTCTTTTAGTGTTTTCCATTTGCTTTCTTTTTTTACTGCCTTTCATCCTTTGCTCTGAAGTGTTGGAGAAATTAAGATGTTTTTAATTCAGGGTTCAAAGAATCATCACTCTTCTATGAATACACAACTAGAAAACTACAACAAAAAATTATAGTGAAAAATTAAAATTGATATCCCAATGAGGGCAGGTATTTAAATATTCCAAATGTGTTAAACAAATGAATCTTGAACCATAACATGTTTTTACTTTTTCATATAAAAATTTTTGTGCTTCACTTGTATTCAGTAGAACACTTTAGAAAACATTGTTTTGCAGGTATTTTTGAGAAGTAACTATATAACCAAGAAATCTCTATGACATATATTAAGCATTAGCTATAAATTGCCTCTCTTTTGAGCCCTTAATTAAAATAAGATATATAGAACAGAAATTTGCAATCACCCAGCTTAAGGAAACTTGAGTATTCCCTTTGCCTGCTAATCTCTCAGAGGCTGGCATGGACATACATTGTGTATTCAGGTGTGTTACTGAAATGACTCAGTGGCAGAAAGCTTTAGGTTATTAGATAAAAATCAGGCTTGGTCTTGCCTTGTAATGAAATCTTACATGCATTTAAGAAAGAATACTGAGTATAACTCTTTGTGGTTGAAATCACTGCTTCTATTATTTTCTCCCAAGATACACACATTGCTTAAATTGAATGTGCCACAATCACACTTTACCTTGCTGACACAAAATTTTGAGTACTAGCAATGCTCCTAGATCAAGTAAGGGGGACACGAGATAACATTTTCTCTGTGGATAATGGGAATGAGTTTTTAACAATATAGCATCCATGATTTCTTACCTCAAACTCCAAGAACACAGATCTGTTTGACCATTGGCTAGAAGTGAAAGAGTATCCTGAGATGGGAGGTCAATATATGGAGCAAAACTTTGTCTATTCAGGGAGCAAGTTCTAAATCTTGGTTTCTGCAAGTTAGGGTGCAAATTCTTTGTTATTACTATTTCAGCAACTACGTGTAACTGACCAGGTATCTATCAATTACCCATATCTAGTACATATTTCATCAAAATTGGTGGTGCAGGCAGTTTTGCTTTTGTATTAGTGTAATCATTATTTTTATTATTGGTAATACTGTCTTGTTACAAGCGACAAAATCTGGGACTCAAATGAAATTCTAAGATACCACTTTGGAAAGTTTAAATATATGAGGCATAGAGCAGTCTGGAAGCTTAACCACTATGACTAGGTCTGATCTGCTTCAGGACTTAAGAAGCCAATCTTACACTAGTTTTATCGGTCATTGGAATTCCATTTTCTTGCTGTTCTCTTTCAAGCATCACTAAAATGTATGCTCTATCCTGGTCAATGGGTGTTCTTACTTTGTGCTTTTAAATAAGCAATTGGAAATCACTTGAAACTAGACTTACATAAAAATTACTTGCTTTTTATATGACATTGAAAAAATTTAACCACATTTTTTATTACTCTCTTAACTGCTGTTTTCTGTCAGAAACAAATAGTTATCCATGACCATATGTAGCATCTATTCTAATGACTTAGACAAAGAGGTTTGTTTTCTTTTATGGATCTTTTTTTGAGACTATAGCTTTGAAATTTGAAATGACATTGCATTCCAGGATATACAGGCAAAGCCTGCTACCTTTCAAAAGCATATTGTTTCTGCAAATCATGAGAGGAAAACAGTCTCTCAAAAAAACTAATGGAGTCTGAAGAGCTGTTGTGATTTTCTCAGTCTTCATTGTACTACCAGCTTGCCAGTTTTCTAGAATACTGCAGTGCCTCTACAGTATCAGGCATGTTTTGTGTAAGTTCATTAATACTTTAGGGAAGATATTCTTTGCCTAATTTCCTGGGGTAAAAAGGTAGTTTCTTATATATTTTGGACTATTTACCTAATCAATGATTCTGAGTTTGAGAATGCCATTTGAGATGGGTACCTACTAACTGACAGCTTAAAGGTACTAAATCTATTGTTCCTGTATTTCTATTCTGACAATGGCTATTGAGATATTTGGCTAATAAATTGCATGGTAGAAAAATGTAATGAATTTCAAAAGTTCTCATATACTGGACATTTCTTGAAGTAAAGGTAACCATTATGTTCTGGTAACGTGAGATAGGTCAGATACAAGGCCAAATAGGACTCAAATTCACTACCAAAATCCTTTCTCATATACTCTAGTTATACATTATTAGAATATATTAGTTTTCAGGATTTTAAATCTGATGCCTTAAGCATATTCTTCTCAAATATTCTCAGGGTTTTTTTTATTTGTATTGGGACATCGGCATTATTCATTTTAAGTATCCAAAAGAATGGATCAGAATAATTCACAACATTAGACTTGCATGTTGAATAAGTTTATGCATTTTTCTCACACAAAAACTGTCTTGACTACAAATGCAAGCTGTAAAGATTCTTTCATTGAGTATATGACTTTTAAAATATGTAACTCAAAATACAATTTTATAAAATGTTTTAGATACCTTATACAAATAATACTTTAAAGTGCTGGAACGTCTTCAGTTTGGATAAAAGCAGTGAGGACCAATATAAAAAAAATAACTTTTGAAGAAAATTAAGAGAAGAAAAATAAAGAAAAATCTATATTATAAGAATTGTTTAACAAATGACTCCTAAATGTTTATGCTCCCTGAACATTGGAGTAATACAAATAAGTGATAATAAAAAAGCTTGTTAAAATAGGTTATGAGATCTGAATGTCTGCCTTGTTTTCTCAGCTTATAAGAAAAACAAGAAAAACAAAGAAACCAACAAATAAAAATCAAGCAATATTGCCGTTTCTGTCTGTAATCATAAGAAGTCAAAAGAATTAGCTAAAATGTACATCCTTTTACAATTCCTTTCTAATGTGCCAGGCCGAACTCCTGAGGGTACTTGTTGAATTTCAGCCTGGCTCACTGCTTCTTAGCACCTTAGAGCACTTTCATTTTCACTTTGTGGAAAGATTGGTGAATGGTTGAAACATGGTGGTTTAGGACATAGAGGCTGCTGCCCAGGTGACCTGGGTTCTAATGCAAGAAGTTACTCAACCTCCCTATGCGCCATTTAAAAAATAATCTGTAAAATAAAAGGCGGTAGTAGTAATAGTAACCTCACAGTGTTGTTGTGACAATTAATGAAACTAATAACTTTTAGAAAACTTGAAACAATGCCCAGAATATAGTAATCATTATCTCTATTAGCTATAGTTTAAGAGCTGTATCCCAAGTAAAGGTAAGCCATTTTTTGGTGATGCAGAGTGAGCTGGCCTTGAAGGTCAACAAAATGTATGTGAGAAATACATCCTACATACTGAAGGATCAGGTAAAGAGAACAAAAGAATTGCCAGACACTCATAGGTTACCTGATTTTGGGAATGGACTCTGAGCCTGGGGGTGGATTGTCTCTTCTGCTTCTAGAGATGTCTGCCAGTAATATACTTAAGTGAGCCCTTTTATTTCCAGGAACATACAGACATCAGGCAAGGCTTTTCATGTAACAACAGAAGATCTTCGTCTGACTAAGCCAAGGTGATGCTCTTCTAAGTCTGCCTAAGTCCTAAGAAATGACAGTCTGTTTTCCTACTGTCTGTATTATTGATCATATTGGAAAACAGAACAGGTCTCCAGTAAATAATTATCAAACACATGAGTGATATCTGATGTATATGAGTTTATTTTCTTTGTTTTTTGTGCCTAAAGTCAACATCCAGAGTATAAACATGTACTAAATTGTGTGCCATATTGTAAGCAAACTCAAATAAGAATTTTAATTTATAATGAAGAAACCCTGAGTGTTACTATTAATATTTTTGAAAATAAAAGCATAGTATTATTAAAATAAGTCATATATCCTAGTACATTTAAAATGGCTTTCAACATTTAACAACTCTTGGCCCACAGTAGTGTCAATAAGTGCGTGCTGAATTGAATGTTTGGTCAATAGACACTAGACATGGACAGAATACTGAATTGGGATTCAAATCATCTTTTCTTCGAACAAATAAGATACAAGTAATTTACTCAGTTAAATTTCTATTAACATGTATTTGAATCACAACAACATTAAAATTATTTTCAGTTAGAATGTTACTACTTTTATTGACAGTTTTCAATTACAATGTAAGTGAATTAAAATATTTAAAAATATGTCATTGATATCCTTTGTATTAAATAACGTGGTCCATAAATTACCATACTGCTGCATGCTATTTAAAAAGAGGAGAAGGAGAAATGAACCATTTGGAAGCAAAGTTTAAGCTTTTACTCCTTCTGTTTCTTGTTAACAATTATTATTATATTTAAATGTTATTAAAAGAAACAAAGTCCTTCTCAGATATTCAGCTTTTTAATTAAACATACATATATATGTATATGTATATAATATCCCAAGAATGTAACCTTTAACCATGAGAACCATGATGACTCTGGAGTTTTCTTTTTAATAGGAGATTGAATTAGTCTATTTTACTGCAGCATAGCCTTTGACTTTACTCTCTGACAATATGGATATTGTCTGAATTATGTTTCCATATCCACAGCAGGATGGCAATTCTGTTTGCAAAACTTTTAGTTTATTTTCATATCTAGCCAACTTTATTCACGCAATTATTCAGGTCTGAGATGGCACATTCCTCAAATCTCACTTTCTGACCTGCTCTTACCCTAAACAGGTGCAGTTCACAAGAAATAACAGCATTTACTATGCACTGATACTATGACCCCCTTTAGCTCCCCTCTCTCCTCTGAACTATGATTTTTACAGCTCCCAAGTTGTTATTCCCCGCCACAACTTCCTCCCTAAATCCATGCTGGTTTGTTGTTTTCTGAATATTTCTCTCTCCAGATGGAAATACGAAGAAAACAATGTTGAGTAAGAACTAAAATGGATGAAGAAAAATTAGTACATACAGGGAAGACCAGTAGCTCATTTTCAAGGTTGACACAAATTTACTTTTCAACTCAGTATTACAAATAATTAGGGGAAAAAAAAAAGGAAAAGAGTATCTCTACCTATCTAGAGAAGGTTACAGAATGGTCCGCTACCACTTCTGCTATTTTTAACTTGGCTGAGAATGAGAAATTGTACTTTTAAAATATGATTCTTCTCAAATTGCAATTACTAAAACTTCTAATTTTGACCACAGGGTGACCTTTCCTCCTTGCTTTTATTTTCTCTGTCTTCCAGTATATTTTACTAAGAAAATGGAAGAAAATATCAGATCAAAAACTTGCTGGAGCAATGTATTCTTTTAAAAAACAGTTTAATTGAGATATAATTTACATACCATAAAATCCATCTATTTAAAGTGAACAATTCAATGATTTTTAGTATGTTGTGCCACTGTCACCACAATCAAGTTTAGCATATTTAAATCAACATTATAATGAAATCCTGCTTTCAGTAGCAATCACTCACCATTTCTCCTACAACTTCCCAGCCCTAGGCAACTACTAATATGTATTCTGTCTCTATAGATTTGCTTATTCTGGATATTTCATATCAATGAATTACATAATATATCATCCTTTTAAATTGGCTTCTTTCACCTGGGATAATATTTTCAAGGTTCATCCAAGTTTTAGCATGTATCAGCACTTCATTCTTTTTTATGGCCAAGTGATACTCTACCAGACATTTTGTTTATCTATAAATCAGTTATGGAACATTAGCATTGATTCCATTGTTTGACTTTTATAAAGAATGCTGTTCTCAATATTTGTATACAAGTTTTGTGTAACTTTATGTTTAACATTTTGAGGAAATGCCAAAATGATTTCCAAACTGGCTGCATCACTTTACATTCAAACTAGCAACATTTGAGGCTTCCAAGTTTTGCACATTCTGGCCAATACTTTTCATTTATCTATTACATTATAGCTACCCTGGTAGATCTGAAGTGGTAGCTCATTGAGGCTTTGATTTGCATTTCTCTAATGGGTAATTTCTCTAATAAGATGGAATATCAATCCATGTGCTTATTGGCTATTTGGAAAATATGTATTCAGATTATTTGCACACTTTTAGTTGGGTCATTTATATTTTTGTTACTGAGTTGTAAGGATTCTTTATGTATTCTGGGTACAACTTCTTTATCAGACATATGATTTGGAAATATCTATTCTATATCTGTGTTGTTTTTTTGTCTTTCATAATGGTAGATTTTGTAGTGTAAAGTTTTTAATTTTAAGGTAGCACATTTTTTTCTATTTATTTTTCTTTCATCACTTGTATTTTTAGTATCACTCTATGCCTCCTATGTTACTCTGTAGGAACCCTTCTGATTACAGTGAACTCAGACAGATAAGCTGGGATAATTTTTCCATCTGAATACCCCGGATTTAATGATACCATCAAAGTTTACTAGTCATTTAGGGTCATATATTTACAGTTTCTGAAAATAGGGCCTGAACATCTCTGGGAGTAATTATACTGTCTACCTCAATGCTTAAATAATTATTTCATTCTTTTTTTTTCTTTTTTTTTTGCTATTGCTGTTATACTACTTGTCTTTATATATTACAAACACAAAAATTTATTATTACAATGGTTAATTTAGATCACTTTAAGTTTTTAAAAAGCTGGAAGAAGAAAGGAGAATAAGCATATATTTACAAGGTTTGTTATATTTACATTTTTATTTACAATTATTTGATGTCTTCATTGCTTCCTATGGATTAATATTGTTATCTGAATTTCTGTATACTCTAATACACCTCTGCCCTCATTCACCTTATTTGTGTTGTTACTACCAAATATATTACATTGTTACATGTAGTAGGCCCAACAATGCGATTAAATATATATTGTGTTATGCAATTTCTCTTTAAGTAGGTGAGAGGATCCTGAAAGAAGTATGCAATTATACTCTCCTTTATGTATCCCTACATAATTACCTTTACAGATATTCTTTTTTGTCTTATGTGCATTCAAATTACTGTCTGGCATCAGTTGATTTCAATGTAAATAATTTCCTCTGATATTTCTTATAATGCACATTTGTCAGAAAAATACCTCTTGGTTTTTGTTGATCATTTCTTGAAGATAGTATTGCCAGATATAAGAAATTTGACTGAATTTTTTCCATAGTACTCTGAATATTTCATCCAATTGACCTGTGGACTTCACTGTTTCTGATGAGAAGAGAATGGTTAACATCACTGGGGTTTTTTAAATCTAAGAAGTAGATTTTTTTCTTGCTACTTTTAATATTTTCTTAATATATTTGTTTTTTGACAGTTTTACTATGATGTGTCTGTGTGTAGATTTCTTTGCATTTATTCTATTTGTAATCCATTGAGTTTCTTGGATGTGCAATATAATGTTTTTAATTGAATTTGGGAAGTGTTTGGGTATTATTTCTTCAAGTACTTTTTCTGCTCATTTATCTTTCTTCTCTCTCTCTGATAATCTCAGTAGCTATATGTTGGTGTGCTTAATGTTGTCCCACATTTCTCTGAAGCTTTTAAAAAATGTTTCTTCTTGCAAAGGACATGAACTCCTGTTGGGAGTCAGGGAAGCTAGGGGAGAGATATCAGAGGGTGGGAGAATTAAAGAGGGATAACATTAGGAGAAATACCTAATGTAGATGATGGAGGGATGGATGCAGCAAATCACCATGGCATGTATATACCTATGTAACAATCCTGCATGATCTGCACATGTACCCCAGAACTTAAAGTATAATGATAATTGTCTTAAAAATGTCTTCTTTATTTTTCTTCTCTGCTCTTCACATTTGGGTACAAATATTCATCTAATTTCAGGCTTGCTAATGCTTTCTTCTGTGAGCTTAAATCTACTGTTGAGCTTTTCCAGTAAAATTTGTTTACTCTATTTTACAACTTCAGATTTTTAATTTTATAGACAATTTTATATGTCTATACCTTTATTGGTAATTTTTATTTTTATTTGATGAGATAATACCACCAAACCTTTCATTATGGTTTCCTTTCATTTTTGGCAAATATTTTTCATAGGTGCTCTGAATTTTTTTGTTGTTGTTGCTAAATCTAACATCCTGGCCCTGTTAAAGACAATGCCTGTTAATCACTTATTTTTTTTCTTGTGTATCAAACGTGCATTTATGTTTTCTTTTACATCTCATAATTGCTTTTATGTTAACGTACAATTTAGGTAATATATCGCAGCAACAATGGTATTAGAGGCACAAACAGGAGATTGGAAGCCTGGGGGAATGAAGGTCAGATTGTTTTTTTTTTCTGCTAGCCCAACTACCTGCTTATTCTATGGTTTTTGGTATGATTTTGTCTTTTTGTAACTATAGCTCCTACTAGATTACACTCTTTCTTAACTTCAGCACTCACATGGCTCTGGTAACTTTTTCATCCCCTTAACCCATTGGAGATTTTTTTTACCACTGCTGGTCTCTAGGACCTAATCATCTCTTGCTGGTTCCCTTATCTTTGTCAACTATAAATTCTCATTTCAAAATATCAGCTAAATATAGATTCTATTTCCTAATGGATCCATGACTTGTTAGCTTGGTGAGAATCTTCGTTTACAGCTTAGCACATATAACTACAGACCAGATATTTAGTCTCCTATTTTTGAAAGTTCTCTGATAATGCACATTTATTGTCTATTCATACATTTTAGGCCACTTTGTAGGACCCAGAATCTGTCATTATTTGTATTTATTAGCAATAGAAATTGTCCATGCATAAATTTATCTAATATATATTTATCAAAGAAAATATATATTTATCAAAGAAAATATATATTTATCAAAGTGTATTGAATAACTCAAGAAATTTCTGGAAGGCTAGGGAAACATGCCTGGAAAATTCGACAGGAACAAAGGTGGGCAGTCATCAGATAGGGCCATAGTTACAATCAGTAACATTAGTCCAATGAAGAGACTGCTGCAATTTCCAAAGAATATGAGCAATCTGTTTAAAGTGCCGCAAGCAATACTGAACACTAGACACGGTGCTATACTGCCTCTGGGATTTGTCCCTGCTACTAATGCTGCACACTGGCAGAATAGGTTCTTTGTTCTTATCTCCCAATTTCAAGTCCAGAGTTGGTGACTCAGTTTGACAAAGGCAGTATTTCATGTCATGCCCTGAGAAAACTAGTAACTGGCATTTTCAGCTTACATGGAAGAAAGCAGACTGTATCTCCACAAACACTCCAAATAAGAAATTGTTCATCCATAAAATGGGAATTGGATGCTTGTCATAGTGACCACCACCATATATCTATTTGTCTGCCAAGCATTTGTTATTTTTGGCTCTCTAGCATATAAAACCTTTTCACATAGTTCCACTTCAAAAATGAAAATGAAATAAAGCAACCCCAGCCTAATGTAGTACACTATGCCTTGTGAAACCAAAATGCATTCTCACCTTTTGCAAAGAAGAGCAACTCAAAATTTCATCAGTTACTACATTTAGTTAGAACACCAGGATCTCTAGAGAAATGTTTATCACTTCTGACCTCAATATGTCTTCATAAATACACACACACACACACACACATACACACACACACACACACTCACACACCCACCCATGTTTCAGCGACTTATTTTATTTTTGTGCAAAATATTTTCCCAGCTTTACTGAAATATCATTAACAAATAAAAATTCTATATATTGAAAGTATGCAACATAATATTTTGATAAACATATACACTGCAAAATGGTTGCCAAAATCATGTCTTGATATTTTTAAACTATAGAATTATTGCTAACATGCCCTAGAGAAAACTGTAGAAGAAATGAAACTGAAAGAATATGAAAGAAGAATGAAAACACATAACTTTGTTTCTCCTCTATTTGGGGTTGTTTACCTACTGAAGAGATTGAAGCGTCTTTTTTCAGACATGGAAACTGTGCTCCATTTGCCTAATCCCCAAGCCTATGGATTTCTTTCTATACTTTAAATAAAGAATTTTTGTCATCTCCATATCCTATGATGCAAGGTGCTATTGAATCTGGTTTCAGTTAACTAAACTAAACACACAAAAGCCCCAGGCTGCTTAATGTGTCATACCAATCAATAATCATTGATAAACTTGATAAACTTTGGGATGGGAGAAGGTAGATAGAGGTAGGCTTTTCCTGCTGTTCACTGAAATTTTGAGAGTGCATTGATAAAAGAGAGGTTAAAACTGCCCAAAGTGTGTACAAATTCAAATCAAAATGCATGGTGGACATTCTTCTTATTTGGCACTTAAAGTAACAGAAGTGTGTTGGCAGAAGGAAAAAAAAGCACAAATAAATGAAAAATGATTATCAGCTTGCATTATTTATGCTTAATATCAATTATAAAAGCTATCTACATTTATAATTGCTTTTTGAAAAGTGGATATTATCAAGTGCTTGTGTTATGATCACTTTCAGCAGTACTTATTGCCCTGTATAGTGTAGTTTCTTTTAAAGACATGGCATACAGCTATGGCTTTCTTTTTCTTTTTTCCTCAGGCCAGTGATGAGCATCAAATAGAATGCCTTTTCTCATAGTAAGCAATTCACTGTGTGTTGATAACATTTCATCAGCATATTTCTAGACATCTCACTAAATTTAAGCTTCTTACCAAGATTTATGATGTTCTTACTTTTTGTCAATCATTTTCTCAACGGCTTGAAGTCAGAAACAATAGAATTTTGCAATTCATAAACTATTGCAGCTTCATTATCAGCAGAAACTCCTTGACCCATAATCTTCAAATTGTGCAGTCTTTCATGATTCTTAAATACCTTAATTTTTCCTAACTCAGTCTACTTCTCAGCTCCTTCTGCTAAGTCATCATACTCCTTTATGTTGGCCTTATTCAGATCATTAAATATGTTTGGCACTTTCTGCTGTACCAATATGGTGTTCAGGGACAGCCAACACTGATTGTAATTCATATGCACTAGGAAAGTTAATTCTCTGATTTTTTTTTTTCAAAATTAATATGCCATACATAGGTAACATGTTGAAATTTTCCAGAACCAGTGAGGCAGGACAATAGGGTCTGTAGGCAGGGAACCTAACACTGAGCTGATTTTCTAGAACTGAATCACAAGGAAAACCCCACTTCTCCACATCGAAGTAACCAAAGGATAAGAGGCTACTCCCTTGCACAGATAAAAATGGAAAGTATCTCTGATTGGTCACCTCCCCAAACCAGTCTTCATATATAACTTTGTTACTTTACTTCAGCCTCTGATTGGTCCCCTCAGCCTCTGATTGGTCCCCTCCCACGACCAATCAGACTGCTTATGGCCTACTCCTTCATTTATGTAGGGTGTAACCAATTCACCAATGGGAAAACTCTAGAGGGTATGTAAACCCCAGAAAGTTTTGTAACCAGAGCCCTTGAGCCACTTGCTCTAGCCCATTCCCACTCTGTGGAGTGTACTTTCACTTCATTAAATTTGTGCTTTTGTTGTTTCATTCTTTCACTGTTTTGTGTGTTTTTTTTCCAATTCTTTGTTCAAAACGCCAAGAACCTGAATGACTCATAGTCAAGACCCTCCTCCACTGGTAAAACTAGCAATAGCAAACTTTCATAATTATTTATTTTCTCATGCTGAGGAATGACTCACTTAAACAATTATTGTGAATACGTGTATTGCAATAATTTTGTCTTTTATGTAGTCACCTCTGTCAAAACACTTTATTACCTCTAGTGTTTTTTCTAATATTTAATTTTTGGTGCGTTTTAGACTCACCCATTTTCTTCATGGGCATTTCTACTTTGCTATAAGACTTTTTAAATTTACTCATGTGAACAAACAAGATGGCAAAAATATACAACATATTTTTTAAATGCAAATACAAGACAAAACTTCATTGAGGGAATCATTGAGGCAAAACTACATCATGCTCTGCATATTTTTACATTAATATCCATGCAATATAAATGTTTTCATGGAAACTTGCATGTAGGTTTGTTATACCAGGTTTTCAGTTTGGATAGTAAGAATTGGTTAATTTCATTGAAAGTTATAATAACATCTATTCAGATGATTAGAGTTTACATAGCATGGAATATATTCGTTTATCCATTGCATGCTAAGGATAAACAGGATTATTTCCCCAAATACTAGTTGTGTTTTCACATCAACTCTGCCCAGAAAATCCATCTCAGACTGTCTGTATTTTCTTGGTCTTCTGTAATCACATTTTGTGCCAGTTAGATTATTTGTTTTGTGTAACAGGAGCAATCCTGTTAATTTAAACAGAATATTTATGTAGAGGGTAGCAAGCAGTACACAAAGGAGTCAGGAAAATTGAAGAATCAGGTTGAAAAAATGGCCAAGAAGAGGAAAAGCTAGGTTGCAGCTAGCAGCAGACTGGCTGCCACATCAACTATCAGCTCTGTGAGAACTGTCTGGCTGCTGCTGCTGCACACCACATATGCCAGCTTGCACTTCTGTCACTGTCAGCACCAAATACTGTATTCTCCCTATGCACTGCACTGCTTCTACTATTGCTGCTCCTATTCCTGGGACTTTGGTGATGTTGCTGCTATTGCTAAAATTGATATTCTATGGTTTTTGCCCTAAATTCCAATTCAAAGTCTAAGGTGGGGAAAACTGATTTAAAAAACTAGATCACATGCTTTCAATCTAGCTGCAAGAGAGGCTGAAAATCTAACATTTCTCTAGAAGGAAGACTTTTTCTTTATTCATACTCAAAAGTTCAGAGGAACCCACACATGGGACAAGTTATCAGATGGACAGTTATCTGATATCAACTCACCTCTATTGTTTATCTTATGAATTTTCCATTGTTTCATTGAGTTGAAGGTATTGACTTGTCAGTAAAGTAGAGAATCAGAAACCCTAAATATAAGTTGATGGATCAATGGAATTCTCAATACAGAGACAATGGGTAATGGGCATAATAACAGTATCATTGGTTTTAATTTGTGGTTGAAACTACAAATGCGATATTATTATGAATGTGCTTTAAATTTTTCTTTTAATGTGCAGTTAGGACTTCAAGAATTTACCCATTATGAGTGAATCTGAATGAGCATTTATGAAATGACTGACCTGGGTTAAATACGTACACTGTGGACATGAAAACATGTGAAAATAATAAGCCCATAGGAGACGTGAGGTCTTGACCTGAGATTAATCAAGCTCTCTCACCTGCTGAGTTAGCCATCTGTTTATTCTTATTCTTCTTTTCTAACAAGCTTACATGAAACACATACTGAAAGGAATTATAAACTTTCAGGCTGATGCTAGATTTTGTCAAGAGACTTAGACCAAGTTTATATTTCTTATATTTCTTAGCTCTATTATTTTGCTATCTCAAACCCGTTATCTGCTCTTCTGTCTGAAAAATTAGCATTTTTAAAATCTCTTCACCCAGAAGAGGGCATGTAAAAATGGCAGAAGGCCTTGAATAATGTTCACATGTAACATAAAAATAATCCACTGTTTTAGAACACGTTTCCCAAATAAACATTTTTTTCCTTTGGTAACTCTACTGTGCTCTCTCTCTTTGTGTGTGTATATATAGTATATATAACATATAATATGATATATATAATATATCATAGATGTTATATAATATATATATATAATACATGTTATATATAATTGTATAATAAATATATCCAATATTTGTCCTATTTCCTTAAGCCATATGGTTTCTAACAAAGTATCTAGCTAGATTATTTATGTGTAAATAATGAATATGGGATAGCTAAACAAATAGTAATGATTATACTACTGGATTGAGTTTTTACTGTGTGCAAAATTGTCAGCTAGGCAGTTTTTTGTCTGAATTATTTCTAATTGTTCAAATATCTCCACTAGATTTATATATCCACAGAGAGGAAACATAATTTTTCCAGTGTTACGAAACTCTTAAATGATGGTGCTAGAACTGAGCACACATTGCCCACATTTGAGATCCCAGAAAACTAATTGAGAACTGATACATAAAGAAAAAGAATCAAGAATCTATGCACCTTTTCCATTGTGAACTGTACTTAAAACAGTTAAGTTGCGAAAACTCTCCTCCAGATTATAAATGAAGAATAGTAGAGTCAGAATGTCAGCATTTTGTAAATTCAAGAAAAATAAAGACCTAATAACAGCTAAAAACACAAAGGAGAAAATACTAGACTTCATGAGCCTCCTGGTGTTAGTACACAGCAACACATTTCAGAAACTGTCAAGACTCTTAATGATAACATGGCACAGAGAAACATGTTAATACCAGATTGATGAAGTCAACCAAATCCATACTGTGTATAACTACCTGCATAGTCAATAAATAAACTACGAGAGACAAAGAGAGAGAAAGATTATATAGATTAAAAGAAACTTTAGTAATGTAACACCCAAATGCAATATATAGATTGTCAAGATCTTGATTCATTTAAAAATTATCAAATAGAGATATTTAAAAACTGCCAAAATATTTAGTGTTATTAAACAATTAATTATATAAATGTTTTAGGCATAATAAATAACTATATTGTGGTTATGTCTAAAAAGTGTTATATTTTAGATATCTCAAATAAATATTGATTAAAGTACATATATTTTAAATTTGTATCAATTTTCCTTAAGGAAGAGGTTGAAGAAGGTAGGGTGTACATATGTAAGACTGAATTTGGGAGATGAGACAATGGAATTTTCTCATACTGTTCTTTCAACATTTGTAAATATTGATCCATAATTTTAAAAGGAGTATAATTTTTTTAAAAAATCTAAAATAACAAAGAAGAAATTGTATTTTTGACTACTTATAAGTAATATCAAGCACTCCAACATATTAACTTTTTTTTCAAACTTTTGGTTCTCTATTAGTGACATAGCAACAGTAATTCATGTTTGTGTCATAAAAGATGATTTCTTTAGGTTTCAGAAGACTCAGAAAGTGTGCCAGTTGTGTTTGTTGATAATCAATATCTTGCCTACTCTTCTAGACCTGTTGTTTGAATGTGGCAGCATAAAGTGTTAAATATTGTTTACCATATGTCCTTTCTAATTGCTTTCTATTTTAATTCTTCAATGGAAAGCATTCACGTGAAATTTGTTAGACTGGGGAGAAGGAGAAGTCATTTAAAGGAAAACCTATTTTTACCCACAGAACATTTCTGACACCAAATGTGTTTGAAGTTTTCCCACACCAACTGACTCACCAACTGTAAGGATACTAACTTGATGTCCTACAGTTTAATTCTGCAACTACCTGGTGTTAGTGCCAATCCATGAGGTTAAGGGCTCAGTCCCACAAGTCTGTTTCCTTCTTCAAATGCCAATCCCAAGTTCCAGGTTGTCACCTATACTTCTAACCAACCAGCTATAAATCAGAGTTTTCACAACCTCTTACCCTCCTCGTGTTAAATAATTTGATATAACAGCTCATAAAACTCAAGAAAATATTTACTTAAATTTACCAATTTATTATAAAGGATATGACAAAGAAAACAGATGAACAGCCAGATGAAGAGGTAGATACACAGAATAAGGTTTGAGGGTTCCTGAGCACAGGAGCTTCTGTGTCCATGGAGTTGTGATGTGCCACCCTCCAAGCACATCGATACATTTGATGCCCAGAACATCTCAGAACCCTGTAGTTGAGGGATTTTTTTGCAGGTTTCATTACATAGGCATGATTGATTACTAACTCAATTCCCAGCCTCTTTGGAGCTTAAAGTTCCAAATTTCTAATCATGGCTTGGTCTTCCTGGCAACCAACCCCCATTTTAAAGCTATTCAGGAGCCCAACAAGTGTTGCCCACCATTAGAACAAAAGATATTCTCATCACTCGGAAAATTCCAAGGAATTTAGGAGCTTTATGTCACAAACCAGTTTCAAAGATCAAATTGAACAAAAGATGCTCCTAGCACCCTATCATTCAGGAAATTACAATGTTTTTAGGAGTTCTGTGTCAAGAGGCAGGTGTAGAGACCAAATATATATTTTTTATTATATCACACCATTATTTGTTTGCAACACATGCAAGCATAAATAAGCATATATGTGGCCCCTGGCAGAGCTCAGAAGTAGAGTTTTGCTTACAGCTTTAGAAGAACTCACTTAGGTATGGAAGCTTTGGTGGCAGCTTCTCTGAAATTCCTCCATGACCAGGAATGACACTAAGCTGTGATGCAGATAATTGCCTATTTATTCATCGGAGTGTTGGTTACCAGGGTGCTTAGTGCATGAAAATAATTGAGCTCTATATGATGATATGTGCACTTTTCTGTGTATGTTCTACTTTTCTGCAATAAAATGTTAAGACAAAAACCAGAATAGTCAGGACATGGTAAAAAAAAAAAAATCTATATGCCTTTTCACATTTGTTTCAGTTGAACAAGAAAAGAAGGTCTACCATGTGGTATTGAAAGACAGAAAAGGCTAATCACAGATAAATTCATATCTGCATTATTTATGGATATCCAAACTGCAGCTCAACCGATAAAGACCTTCGTTTTAGATGAACCCTATGCCAAATGTAGAGTAATGACAGATCTTTCTTATGTGACTTGAAGCATCCCATGGTTCACATTCAATTTGAACTTTAATAGCAATTTTGAGAATTCTACCAGGGCCTGTACCTGCATTAAGAATTGTGAAATATTGTGAGAAACATTTCCTGGCTCATTTCAATTTGGTATGTAATAACTCAGCTTCACTGGTAATGGTATCTCAAGGTGGAAGCCATAAAACTTGTGCATGAAAGAATTACAGGGAAAGAAATATGAGCCTTACATTCTGACCTGAGGGTCAGAGAGTGGACTTGTAGATAAAAAACTCAGGGAGACTTCTTCTTTAGAGGAAGATTAGGATAGGGAAAGGAATTAGGAGTTGCTCTGTTTGACACATTTAACCCATTTTAGAGAGATCAAAGTTAAACATAATGTAGACCATAAAATTATATTTTGAGACATTATTAAACATTGATTTTAAGATACTGATGCATACAATAATATATATGTTTTTGGAGATAATTTTTAATATTTTAGATATGGGGAATTATTTGTCATTAGGTTAATTGGTCATACAAATATTCAAATAATCACATCAATTCTAACACAATCAATCTTAGGTATTACATGTATAAAATATATAATATATATTTATAAACATAACAATATTATATACAGATGTAAGTATTATATACAATATAAATAATATAAAATAGAATTAATATAATTATTAAAATAGAATTAATATAATTATTAAAATATAATTAATAATATATGAGTATCATATATAATATTTATATTTGTATATATCCTAATTAAATATACTTACATCGTGTGTGTGTGTGTGTGTGTGTGTGTGTGTGTATCCTAATCAAACTAACATTGTATACTGAGTTCTATTTCACAGAGTATTTTGACTTAGGAATTACATTGCATATATCAAACATTGTGCATGCACTACACACAGACCAATAATTCCTAGGAAATTATAGTCAAAACAATCTGTTCATATTTCCCAAAGAAAATATGATTTTTAATTTTTAAAAATGGTAATATAAGATAATATTATCTTTGTAAGAAACTGAAACATTACCAAACAAAGAAGATACTATCAGAAGTCCTTGATCTCCTCCCTGTTATTCACTTCAGACCACAGAGGGGAAAAAAAAAAAACTTATTAACAATTACTATGCATTTTAGTAAATTTTATGCTTTTCAAGTCAATATGTATGTATCTACCTTTTTCTTCATATGTAATAGAATTTTTAAAACTTAAGTGGATCATTGTTTTCTGTAACTCTTCTTCCCACTTAACAATATATTTTGAAGTTGTGTTCTGTGTTAATAGACATATATATATATATACCCCAATCTGTTTAACCACTGCATATTCAACATTATGAATGTATCATAATTTTGTTGACCTATTTCCAAAATGTTCACTATTATAAATAACAATATAAGAACTTACAATTTCACATAATATGCTTCTAAGCATAGGCTCTGGGGTCAGACATTTCTGCTAACTAGTGTGAACTCTTGAGTGAGGTATTTAATTATTTTGAGATAAATATATTTAACCTATAAGAAAAGAAATAATAAGTACCAACATCATAGGGCTACTATGAGTATTAAATAAGTAATAGGTCCTTAGCATAGAGCCTGGAATCTAGTAAATGCTAGATCATACTATGTATAAAATATATATATTATAAATATGCTTTATATACTATATATATATATATATATATATATTTATTTACAGGGAAAGAAATAAGAGCCTCACATTCTAACTATATATACATATAGTTAGTGTATAAGGCATATTTACAATATATATACTTTATACATAATATATAATATAACCTTTATAATGCATATATTTTATAATGTGTTAAATGCCTCTAACATACTGAGATATAAAATGCTCAATATATGTTAGTGTATTTTTCATGCATTCTTCACTATTACTAACATTTAATGTTTATAACACCTGTAAAAGTAGTTCTTATAAACATTTATAGTAGTTTTATAAAAGTAGAACACTGAAAAATACCAATCATTTGTTAATAATGTCATTTGTCAACATTTTCAGCCAATCAAGATATTCTTATTGATATAATATTTACACATTTTTATGAGATTACATGTACAGAATGTGTAATGTATAGAATGTGTAATGATCAAAGTCAAGCTATTTAGGGTATCCCTCCTCTCAGGTATTTATTTCCATGTGGTAGGGACATTTCAAGTCCTCTCTTTTAACTATTTTGAAATATACAATACATTATTGTTAACTATAGTCATCTACTCTGCTATCAAACATTGGAATTTATTCCTTCAATTTAACTGTATGTTTATACCCAATAACCAACCTCTCTTCATCTCCCACTGCATATAAGCCTCTGTTAACTGTCATTCTCCTCTCTCCCTCTATGAGATCAACTTTTAGTTCTCACATAGTGCATATGACAGTCATACAATATTTGTCTTTCTGTGTCTGGCTTATTTCACTCACTTAACATAAGGATGCCCAGTTCCCTCCATGCAGCTAAAAACAACAGGAATTTAGGCTTTTTTATGGCTGGATAGTATTCAACTGTCTATATACCACAATTTCTTTATTTATCTGCTGTGGGACACTTAGATTGACTCCATGTCTTTGCTAGTACTGTTCTGTGGTGCTGTCTTGTGAATAGCACCACAGTAAACATGTGACTGCAGGTATCCCTTTGATATAATTATTTCCTCTCCTTTGGATAAATATCCTGTAATGCAATTGCTAAATCATTTTTAACTACATATAATCTCTTGTTTTATGAACGGCTTTTTTTCAATTTTATGAGCACAAATTAGTCTTTTCCTTATGGTTTTAGGGATTTGTGTCATGCTTAGAAAAACATTTCACAAAAATTAAAACAATATTATCTTATGTTGGACTATGATTTATGCTTTTTTAATGTTACCTTCTAAATCCTTCTGGAATATATATTTTTATATCATGTGAGATTGACATCTCGTTTTTATATTTTCCAAATGAAAAGTCAATAGCTTTTAAGTCATTTTTTATTATTTTGCTCCATGAATTTGAAATGTCAATTTTGATGATATAATAGATAATTTCATATGCATGAATCTCTTTATGGGGTCTCTATTTGGTCATTGAAATTAGTTAATTTTTAAAAAAAATTTGTGATACATTTGGTTGCTTTGAGTATGAATGTTAACCTTGCCTTGTAGACACAGTTGAAAAGATTTCTAACCACAGATATTTATTCCTTTTTCCAGAATAGGATAACAATCCTCAGTGCATTCATTATTCTACAATATATTGGTTGGGGCCTGGGGAAAATTAGAAATATGTCCCCAGTCTGTCTCCACGTTTAACTATTTTCCCTTCTCTGCTGGAGCTGATCTTGCCTCCAATTATTAGAAATTGATATGAAATGCTGCAGGCTGTGTAGTAGATATTTTGTGTCTAACCTCTACTTTAGTCACCACAACTTTCCCCCAACCATTAGGGAATTTGCAAATATTAATTCTTTTCTTCTGTCATCAGCTATGTTAACTAGTTCCTCTGCCTACACATTTTCCTTTCTAGGCCCAAACATTATATCCCTTGCCTTTTGAGCCCTCCAAGAGTGTCTCTTCCCATTATATTTTCTAAATACACTCTACTTTTTTGCAGTAATTTCTATTATCTTTTTCACAGAGGAGAATGATGGTGAGGCTCAAAGAGCTTCAGTGACTTCCTCAGAAATGACAGGATGAACCTTATGCAGCCCAGTGATGTCTTCATAATCCACCATTGCCAAGCTGACGCTCCATTGTTACCTTGGTAAATTGTTGTAAATATGTTTTCATAATCCACCATTGCCAAGCTGACGCTCCATTGTTATCTTGGTAAATTGTTGTAAATATGTGTGGGTCATGTTAGATTAATGAATTATTGAAGGATTCTTTCTAAAATGATTTAAGGACTCGGCACACCCTAAGGTCTGGTTATCTACCTTTGAGGTGCTTGTAGTAGTGTAGGAAAAATGCACGACTTTATTCTCCTCCAGCATAACTTTTCAGTGTCTGAAGGTGTGTAACATTGCATGCATCATCTGTTACAGTGTGTGTCATGATCAATCAACTCAAAATAAAGCTCTGGCCCTTTAAGTTAAATATTAGTTTGAATGGGTGTTGAAAAGTGTTGAAAATTAGGACATTGATCCAGAAAGACTGAGGTACTTGCTTTAAAAGGGGAAGTATAGCTCTATAATCTGTAATTTAACTGTACACATTTGCATACCTCTTTATCTCATTCTGAAAAGTTAATGTAATTGGAATCAACAGTTTATATGAAAATAATTGTTTTCCAATTATCATTATGGAAAACCATGGGACTTAAATGGTAACTATGTTATTCATTAACATATTCTTTAGCCAAGATGAAGATTAAAAATTTTCCTTCATCTATTGTAAGGATACGAAATGTTTATTTCATTAACAAATTCAAACCACAGAGGTTAGCTGAGCCTCTAAAATGTCACCAAATTTAAGTCTATAAAAAATTACTTTATATTATAATTTGAACTATAAAAACAAACATTTTATTTGAAAGGGTAAATTTTAGGACTTCAAAATTAAATTAGAAAAAAATTGTTATTCTCTGTTACTGTACTTAATTTTATATAAAATGGACATAAAACAAAAATATATCTGTATATATTTAAGGGTTCAAATTTAGCTTACTTTTGAAAATCAATCTAGTTAAATCATCTTACAGGCATATTGTAACAAGCTAAGTGGTAAGAATTTAGTATAGTTTAAACAGAAAAACTGAAAAGAAATTGAGCTGCAGAATTCATTAGTGTAATATTTATAAAATGCTTGGAACTAGAAGTCTGTAGAGATTTAGACTAAATTTTATGGAAGCTAACTCTATAACATGGGAAAGCCAATTACTACTCTGCAGCTTACATAAAAGGAGAAACTTGGAATCAAAGTCTTGAAGTTCTCTTCCTGAAATAAAAAATGAGTAAGTCCATGAATTTCTAAATGCAGTCTCAACACGATAGCATAGCTGTTGTCACATATATTTATTTTTGCTAGCTTAATGTTGAATCTATTGTAATCCATCTTGCTTAAATGAGAAAAAAAAAAAATCATTTCTTGCAGTAACACAAAGGGTTAACAGAAAGACTAAAATTAACCTTTCTTATATTTGTCTCTTTTAGAGTTTTGATCACCTTTGATATGTCATGACCCAACAGGTGATGTATATCTATTCATTAAGTATTTATACATGTATTTCTTTATTAGCAACACATAAGCTAAGTAATTTCAAGAACCCAGTTACTTGAAAAAGAATGTGATGATTATTAAAATTTAAAAAATTCCATCATTAGATATTAAACAACATAATGTACATAAAATAGTATTATTAAATGTAAATCTTAAGTGTCCAAATTATAGAGACATCCATGAAGAACATATTTCAGATGATTTTTTTTTCAATTATTATTGAAATATAAATTGTTATTAACAAGAAAGTCTCATTATTTCATCTGATCAAAACAAATCTGTTTTGAGTATAGCACTAGTCCCAGTAATATCAATATCATTATAAACAAAATTTATATCCCTTCTTATCATTTGTTAAGCCCTTAAGTTGTCTTGATAATGTAGAAAGTTTAAATCAATATTGTTTGTGAGATTGGTTGTGTGGTAGCTCATACCTATTATCCCAGCACTCTGGGGAACTGAGGCAGGAGGATTGCTCCAGCGTAAGAGTTTGAGACCCACCTGAGCAACAGAGTGGGACCCTGTGTTGTACTGGCCTGAGCATAGAAAGTCAACACCAAGACAAAAGTATGCCAAATTGCAGGGTCTTTATTGTCGGCGGCTGTGGAGGACTCACGTCTCTCCAACCCCTGGCCCCGAAAGGAGGGTGTCAAGACCTTTTATACCCGTAAAACCACCTCGGGAGTGAGGGTGAGGGACAGGGGTGGGGGTGAGGGGCTTCAGACGTTCTGAGGGCTAGTGGGTTCTGTAAATCGCCTCCTGGGAGGAAATGAGGGTGAGGGGCTCCAGACATTCCAGTGGATTCCTGGAAAAAGATGAGGGTGAGGTGCTCCGGACACTCCAAGGGCCAGGGGACTTTTTGACATTCTGATTGTTACTTAAGTGGTTCACAAAAGTCAAGATTAGCATTTGTTTACACATTATGTGGATAGGGTGGAAATTACAGTCCTTAATTACTTATTCACATTTGGGTTATAGAGGGCAGTTTCAACAGAAAGCCGAGGTATGGTTGAGGTATGCAGTTTTATGGGGCTTTTACCATGTCACACCTGTCTCCACAAAAAATAAAGTTTAAAAAACATTAGTGACGTGCTGTGCCATGCACCTGTAGTCTCAGCTACATGGGAGGCATGGGACGTTGAGGCAAGGGGATGGCTTGATCCCAGGAGGTTGATGGTGTAGTGATGCCTGAGTGACAGAGCAAGACCCTGACTCAAAAAAAAAAAAAAAAAAAAGACTGGTTGGTGAGAATTTCTTGTTAACAAATTTTAAAATTCTATTCCAAAAACTAGAGTTGTCTTAAAAGGAAAATTCATCAAAACCAAGTAATTATTATGGTGTCAAACACCAGAATCAATTATTTTAATTATTTCCTTTAAAATAATATTAATTTGAAGCCTAGCATTTAAGATGATCCAGGTTGAGGAAAGCTGCCTGGAGCAGATAAAGTCTTATCTGTGCATTCCCCACCTGCACCATAGCTCAGAGACTCTGGAAAGCAGCTTACCTCTTTGGGTTTTATAACAAGACATGCTGGTTTAAAATGTTGAAGGACATCCTATTTCTAAGGAGGGCTGAAAACAAGTCAGATTTTTTTTTAGTCAGCCCGTTTCTCTCTCAGCATGTTTTATTCCCAGAACATTCTATAGTTATTCTGAAGCACTACCTACAAGAATAGGGTAGATCTTGATTGGCCCAAGGTCACTTAGAAGACTCTCCTACAAGAGTATGCACCATGGACCAACAGCACAGCATCACCTGGACACTCATAGAAATGCAGACTCTCTCTTCCTTCCCTGAGGGACTGAAACAGACTCTGCATTTTTAATTGACTTCATTTAAGAAGTCCTGCAGGTGATTCATATACATATTAAAATGTGAGGAGCTCAGCTTTCTACCAAGCTTCCACTAGTCTCCAACTTGACTCTTAATAGACTCTGGTAGTCAATGCAGCTGCCTAGATCTTAGATTCCTCTCCGTTATGCTGAAATGTCAGGTCTGAAAGGGTCTGTAAAGGAATGTTTTACATTTTTGAAGAAAGTTAGCAAGTAAGAAACATCTCTGTCTGGGGTGCATATTTTCACTCTTAACAGCCTGTGATATGTAAGTATGCAATGTAAAATCCACTCACTTATGTCAACTGAAGAAATCAACTAGACAAGTCTCAATCATTGTAGGAGATTTGTTTGCCAAAGTTAAAGACGCGCCCAGGGAGACAGGTCTATGCCTTTCTTAGAAGATGATTTGAGGGCTCCACATTTAATGGGGAAAGGGTGGGATAATGAGAAGCACACAGTGTTCACATAAACAAATGGGGGCAGAGGAACAATGTTGGGAATCTTCTTTTACATAAGAAAACACAGACAAAATTTGGTAGGGGAACAATCAGATATGCATTTGTGTCTGGCAGACTGAAGTGACTGCACCTGTGAAGATAAGCTACCAATTTTCATTGCTATGGTGCAGTTTTAACAGCTCACCAGGAATTTCCTAATGGGCAAAATACGAGGCAGGCATATCCCTTTCATCTGGTAGCCATCTCATTTCGGAACCAAAGTGGGGATGCAAGTTTGTGTAACCCAGTTCCCAGATTGACTTTTCCCTTTGGCTAAATGAGTCTGGGGTCCCACAATTTAATTTCCTTTCACACTTACAAAAGCAGTGAGAGCACCACAGGGTACATAGGTCCAAGTGAGAACTTAAATGGAGAAACCACTAAGGTGGTTTTATTAGTGACTAATTAATGCTTTGGCTGATGTCAACTCACTGAAGAAGCAAAATGGTCTTGTTCCAAGAAATAATTTTATGCGAACATTTTATCAGCCAAGTTGAGTTTCAGTTTTACAAAATTACTAACTGGAACTTACTAAACAATTTTAAAGTTGCCTCAAAAAAAGTATAAAATATTTTCATTTTGTTCAAAATGGAGAATATTTAACTCTGTAAGCCAAAAATAACATGTAAGCCCCAAACAACTGAATGGATCCTTCTTTTGGCCAAGGGCACTGCAAAGTAAATCTGAAAAACTAGATCAAGCCATGATGGAAAGAGGGGTTCAGACATGCCTCATTTTACCCTTCTCCCTTTGGAATTCAGGTACAGCTGATCAGCATTAACATTAAAACAGCTTAAGGTTGACAAAACAGACTGTTTGCAGCAATAAGAAACAAAACTCCAACCTGGCTCTAGTATAAGATCTCTTAACACATAGAGGGACATGAAAGAAATCGAAGTATTTTGCCCCAAAATCTATCTGTTGACATATTTTGAAACAGCCCTGCAAAGTTGTCTCTTGTGGGGACATATACATTCTGCAGAGAACCCAGGTTTTCCAGAGCGACAGTTTTTGTAGTAAGAGACATTTACTATTTATTCTCTGAAGCCTACTACTTGGAGACTTCATCTACATAACAAGAACCTTGGCTTTCACAACCCCCTTTATTTTGACTACAAACATTTCTTTCTGTTGACTTCAGCTTTTCAGACAGAGCTTTCCCTTTCAACCAGTTGCCTTCAGGACATTTTTGAATCTACCTATAACCTGGAAGCTCCCAATCTACCATTTTTAACCCCCTCCCTTTCTTCAAATTTTTCTTCCTTTCCAGGCCAAACGAATGTACACCTTGCATGTATTGATTGATATTTGCCTATAACTTCTGTCCCCCTAAAATGTATAAAATCAAGCTGTAATCCATCCACTTTGGGCACATGTTCTCAGAATCTCTTGAGGCTGTGCCTCAGGCCTAATCATATGTGGCTTAGAATAAATTCCTTCAAACATTTTAGATAATTTAATTCTTTTGTTCTTGACAATCGATACGTTTGTCATGCCAGTTTTTCTTCTCATCCTAAATATTTATGCTCACTAATCAATATTTAAAAATCTAATTTCTAGAATGGTCTAATTTTTTAAAAATTCAGGTCAGGCATAGTGGCTCATGCCTGTAATCCCAGCACTTTGGGAAGCCGAAGCAGGTGGATCACCTGAGGTCAGGAGTTCAAGACCAGCCTGACCAACATGGTGAAACTCCATCTCTACTAAAAATACAAAAAATTAGCCAGGTGTGGTGGCAGGTGCCTGTAATCCTAGCTGTTCAGGAGGCTGAGACAGGAAAATCACTTGTATCCAGGAGGTGGAGGTTGCATTGAGCCAAAATCACACCATTGTACTTCAATATGGGTGACAGAGTGAGACTCCATCTCAACAACAACAAAAAGTTCAACAGCAATATTTGCAGTTATTATGTCTATATCCTTAATAGCCCCAAAGAAATAAGAAAATGTTGATGTATTGCCAGATCTTTTCCCTAGATGAAAGGCTGTTTTTCTGATTTTGTAACACTGTGTATTAATCTATGTTTGCATTGCTATGAAGAAATACTTGAGACTGGGTAATTCACAAAGAAAAAGAGTTTAATTGGCTCATGGTTCTGCAGGCTTTACAGTAAGCATGATACATCTTCTCAGCTTCTGGAGAGGACTCAGGGAGCTTTTACTCATGGCAGAAGGAAAAGTAGGAGCAGGCACTTAAAATGGCAAAAGCAGGAGCAAAAGTGAGAGCAACAGGGGAAATGTCACACTTTACAACAACCAGCTCTTACAAGAACTGACTCACTACCACCAGTACAGCACCAAGCCATAAGGAATCTGCCCCATAACCCAAAAACCTCCCACCAGACCCTACCTTCAACATTGGAGATTACAATTCAGCTTAAGATTTGGGGGTAAAATATTCAAATGATATCACATAGTATTCTGATACTTTTCTTTGTCTTGGTTAGGGTGGCATGTATTGAAAGTAATTGAAGAACAGTATTAAAAAAATCAGTTTCCATATAATCTTTGTCTATGAATAAACAGTAAATGTAATGCTATTTTAACAATCTCAATCTCACTTAAATAACAATACACATTTTTAACTTTTAATTCTGAAAATAATAAACTTACAAAAAATTTATATGTAGTACAATATACTCTTATATGAGCTCCACCTAGATTTGTAGTCTGTTTACATAGTGCTCCATTAGCTTTGTTGGGCTTAGAAAACAATACCCTAAAATGAAGTCTTCAGCCTCAGTCCCAAATGCAACAAGTTTTCCTCTGACCTTCTGCTGCCCTCCCTCTTAGTTCTATTCCCCACCACCAAGGTTATCCATAGAAGCTAAGATCCTTCCTCCCCAAGGTGGGTCATAGAAACCAGAACCTCTTTTTCCCAAAGCCAGCCATAAAGCCTAAAAATACTACTCTAATTTTCCCTTTATCTTCTTCTGTAAAAATTGGCCATAAAGAAATTATCTGACCTAACTGACTGTAGGTCGTAAGTCCCCATTCCAGAGAGCATCTTGCCCCACACCCAAAATAAAGGAATGCATGCTTAGAGACACCAAGAAGAATCTAGGAAGGGAGGACTTGCTGAATTTCCATACTCAATCTGTTAACATTAGATAATACCCCTTTGTCCAAATGTTTATAGCAACCAAGAGAATAAAGGTGGACCTGCAGGCTTATGGCATATGGGACGATTTTTTTGTGTTCTTATTCTGCTGTATGCGTGTGTGTTTACCTTTAATAGACATATGTACCTGTGTGTTGCTCTAGATTTTTTTGAGTATGATGAGTGAAAGAGAAATATTTAAAACTAGTTATTAATAGAAGAAAGAATCCTATGTATACACTAGGGCCAATATATTATCGGGAATCAAATTTTGTTGTGATACAGATTTCTAAGGGTAATTTGTAAATACAAGGACTAAACAATGTACTTTTAGCTATTTATGCTCCATGTTTTATAATTATACATATGGGTGGAGCTTCTGCCAGCACTATGATTTTTTGATAGAAATTAAAGTGGTAGAATTATCTTCTCCTGAATCAAATTACCCAGTTAGTGGCTGTGAGATAGTAGCAGAAGGAAGGACATGTGAGACTCATTCATTCATTCACTCCAGTGAAGTACTAATGTCAATTGTTGAAACATGAAGACTGAAACAAGTTATCACAAGGAAATAATATGAAAATATAAAACATGTTGCCAAAATAATCATTGTGTCCAACTGTCCAAAAGAATGAGTAATTGCCATGTGCAGACACTCATATACTGTCTGTTGCATTTGATTTAATTTTATCCCTGTCATCCATGTAGGTGACAAGGTGCAGGCACAGTGCATTCTTTCAGAAAATTGAGTTTTCATGATAGGGCTGATCTGTGGATTTCAGTTGTTTTCATCCAAAGTCATCACTACTCATTGTGAAGAAAACAGAAAGAAACTTTAATTGAATTAGAAAGATAAACAACCTATTTATAAAGAAATTAATTAAAAATAATTATTGAATACCACTACATAAGAGGCAATGGTCTCCTCACTGAGAGCAGAGCAGTTAAAACATATGAAAGATTCTCTCCTAATGGACATAATATCCTGTCATGTGAGAAAGGATGTAAACAAACATTAGCTTCTGCCTATTGGACATTTAAAGTGTGGCTGGGCATTTTTCTAAGAACACTGCATGTATTCCATCATCTAATACTCATAGAAACTTGAATGAGTAGTATTGTTACTTCTGTTTTACAAATAAAGATAGTGAGGAAAAGACAAGTTGAGTTATTTACACAGTAATTCGCAGAGTAATGATTCTGAAATTTGGAGCCAGGTAATATAGATTCCATATATCCTAAGCAATAAGAATCTTGAAGACAAATAAGCAGGAAAAGGTCACCTAATGTTAAAAAATAGTCATGGTGGTGATGGATGGTATATAATTTGAGAAATGGTAGTCAGGGAAATCTTTTCCTCTAGGGGTTGATTTCAAGCAAAGGAGGTATCTAGGGAACAAGCATTCTAAGCAAAGGGAATAGCAAAATCAAACATATCTGAGGACAGTGAATTTAAAAAGCAATGAGAAGGCAAATATGTGTGAAGTACAGTGAGGGAGTGAAGGAGAGAATGGTAACCGATCAGGGCAGAGGAACGTTGGTAGGGAACCTGGTCAGGGAGGCAGTGGTAGTACACAGCTCATCACCTATGTTACACGTTCCAGTCACTGTCAGTGATAAGCTCAGGTAGCACTGGTACACTTAGGTACCCTCAGATCCTTTTTTACTATTCCTATGTTCCCTTCTTAGACTTGAGTGTGCTTGTTTTTAGAACTCATCTCAGAAGAATTTTTCTCAGGTTTCTAGATCTCCTTTCTCAAAGCATAAAAAGCTACTAGTGCCTGAGAGGTATGTCTCTCCATAGCAACTAACTGATGGGTGCAGCATAAAGAAAACCAGCTCCCTTGCCTTGGCCCTTAAAGAACTCCAAGGAGTAATTTACACGTCTGAGTCTCCTTCTAAAATAAAATTAAAGCTACCTTCCCCAGAACTTTGCCTCAAATTGCTCCCTTGCTTTGCTTATTCCACTTTACTCTTCTGCTTCCCTCATTTCTGTACTGGCTTTTCCTGGGAACATTTAATAAATCACTTGCACATGGATCTTCACTTCAGGTTATCTTTCTGAAGAATCCAACCTCAGGAAAATGAGACTGAATAACTTAAACTGGTTCATCATAGGAAGGAATCTGGAAAAACAGGAATCTGGAGTTGAATTCCTCTATGGTCAGATGGTATCATAACCTCATCATTGGTGGTAAGAGGACTGTTTATGTACTATGCTAGCTGGAGCATTGAAATTACCAAAATTTTCAACCATCCCAAATTGGAATGTTTCCAAGTGGAAGGAGATAAACTGTTATGTGGAATACCTCCTATACTGGACAGAGAAGGTGGCTGTTGTAATTCTAAGTATTATCATATTGTTAATTGTTGTATATAACTGATGCATTGAAGACAGAAAATGAAAGTCCCAAAACAGATAAATACTGACTCAAGATATAAGGCAGTGATTAAAAAGAAACTCATTTCCTATGGCTTTAGGGTTGACTTATGCTGAAGATCAGGCCTAGGACATAATGATAAGAAAATCAGCACATTACGGGAAGAGAATCAGCACTTTAAAGGAAGCTGGATTTGCCATCTCAGCAAGTATCCATCAGATAGGGGAGGACATCTGACTGGACTTTGTAGCAGGCTTAAAAATGGCTCTTCAAAAGATGAAGGCTCTTCCTAATCCCTGGAACCCATGAATGTTACTTTATATAGCAATAATAACCATAATAAAAGGGATTTTTGCAGATGTGATTAATTTAACGATCTTGAGATAGAGAGATCATCCTGGATTACCTGGTTGGGTCTTAAATGCAATTACATGAATCTCTATAAAAAGGAGGGAGATTGCTTTAGATAGAGAAAAAAACAATAGAAAGATGAAGCAGAGAAAGATTTTAAGACTTTGGCCATGAAGATTGGAGTTATTAATAATTTATGTCTGTTATAATTATGTATTTCTCCTTATTTATTTCTCTCAATTTTCACTTTATAATTTTGAAAATTGTTATTGAAAAATACATAGAATTCTGATACATTCCTATTGGATCATTCCTATTACCATTATGGTATATCTTATCTTTAATTATCTCCAGTAATATTTCCTTTGTAAATCTAGTGCCCCTGAAGTTAGTATGGCTCTCCCAGCTTTTGGTTCGTGATTATATGCTATCTCACCTTCCATCCTTCTTTCAAGCTTTGTACATCCTGTTATTTAATGTGTGTCTCTTTCAAGAGGCAGTACTTTTTCATTAAATCTAATGTGATAACTTAATGTTTTACTTCGGGTTTTAGTCCACTTATAGTTAATATAATTACTGATATGAGTGGTTTTAACCTACCACTATATAACTTTCTGTATTTGGTCCACCTGTATGCTATTTTATCTTCTTTTATTGCTGCTTTCTTTTGAATAAATTGGATAATTTTATCATTCACTCTTATCAAGTTCTACAAGTAACTTATTAGAAATCCATATTTTATTCTTTGTTACACTAGAGATTATAATATTCATCTTTAACCCATTACAATCCAAATTCTGATACTGCTGCAATAATATAAACTTTACACTGCATTTACTACCTTTTTTTTTTGATAAATGTGCATTTTAATTATTCATACAATTTAAAGTCAATTAAATTTTAAAATTTTGTTATATTTTAATTTTTTGAGTAATTTTTCTCCTGCCTGAAGAAATGCTCCCTTTTTTCCTTTTCTTTTAGTGGAAGTCTTCTGGGATAAACTTTCTCAGCCTTTGTCTGAAAAATCTTTATTTTATTTTTAAAGAATATTTCACTAGGTATAACATTCTCCTCTGTAGTTGTTTTCTTTCAGCTCTGTTAAGATCTCATTCCTTTGCCTTCTTGCTTTGAGAGCTTTTATTGAGAAGTCATATGTCACTCTCACTCTTGCCCTTTAAATGTACTGTGTTGTTGTTGCTTTCCCTCAGGCTGCTATTGGTCTTATTCCTTTGTCTTTGTTTTTCAGCAGTATTACTATGATGTGGCTTGGTGTATATTTATTTGGATTTATTTTGTTGGCAATTTGTTTCACTTCTGGAATGTATATGTTAATCACTGAAT
>NW_016107486.1:2708041-2710763 GCF_001604975.1 Cebus imitator | reverse complement strand
AAAAAAAAAAAAAAAGAAAAGGACAAAGAAAAAGAAGGCTGAAAAAAATGGTAGGGTATTATATATTTATGGTTAGGTTTCTAAATAGTTTCATTTGGGGTTTAAAATTCTGTTAGTTGTGAGTGATAATTTTGATGATATAAACTATATTGATTTCGATTCTTTACAGATTGTTTATATACTACCAAAAATAAAGAATCTTGAAAATATAATAAAATAATATGGTGTTTAGATGACAAAGGGAAAATTATATTGAAAGCATATTCTTTGGTAACAGAAATACTTATTTTGGGCTCACAATATTTAATTACCAGCAAGTTGAATGTCGTCTACTGCTAACATTTTATTCTGCAGATTCAGTTTTTTATTTCCTTATTTGCATGATTTATGTCATTTCTCTAGTCTATTAATAGTGTGTTTAATGCTTAAAGAAAAGTCATTATCAGTTTATATAATTCTCATTAACCTCCCTAATGAGACAAATGAAAAAATAACCAATATTTAAAAGTGCATACAAAGAGAAGTTTAGAGGGAGAAATAATACTGAGTGGATGTGATTGGATTAGGATGTGTTCTATTGATTTCTAGAAGCAGCAGCTTGTATTAGTCATCTGTCCCTGCTTTAGTCATAATCCAGCTGCAAGTCATACACCAATCAGATGGATAAGTTGGCAGGAATGTGGAAAGCCATACCCGTTTTTCATATTAGTTTCACAAGATGCAGCTTTAAGGATTTGCAGGCATATTAGGTTGTGTGAAAAGGCCATTAATCTGTCATTTCTATACATCTCTGAGCATCTCAAGATCTTTTTCAATTAAAATCAGATGACTCTGTGAACAAAGTTGCTACAGTTGTGTGAAAGCCTGGAAGTCATTGAATAATGAGCACTTCCTCTTTGCTTTGCAAGTTACTTTTGATCAGCCGGATGCTAACCCTAGCAATTCATAGTTATGCTCATGAACAGAGCACTGTTCATATTTTCAAGTGTGCTCCATATTCATAAATGTGCTGTTTTTCTCCTAGCAATAATTCTTTCCTACTCACTTACTATATAAATTGAAATGCACATGCTCTTTGGTTTAAACAGTCTTTTAATCTCCACTAAGCATTCTTTGTTAGTTTGTTTTTCCCCATCTCCTTATGTAAGCAAAGTAATTTTATTGCTTGTGAGAAAGCAATGATTATTTTATCTAAGATATAAATCTATTACTCAGCAGTAGGCCCATGGCTTCTGCATAGTAGAATAGGCAGTGCAAATAGAATAGGCAGTATTCTTGCTAGAGTACATTTATCCAGGATGTAGCTCAGCCTAAGAGAAACAGACACAATTAAATATTTGAATGTAATAGCATTGTCCCTGAACACAAAAGAGTAAGCAGAGAAAGGTTTTTTGTTATAAATGCCATGCCAATAATATCCAAGCATATGGTAATAAATTGTTGAACACTTTTGTAAATTTTATGTTAGTAGTCACATTGTTACCTAGGATAATTTCCCTTGGATTCGAAATCTCTGTTATGTTAAAATGGAAGATGATTATGGTCATTAGAATAACAATTTTAGTATTCATTCAGCTTTATTCAAGTGGCCAACTCTACCCCTTCCTCCCCTTAGTAACTGCTTCCTCTCCAGGAATGACACATTGAAAAGAGGAGAGAATCACAGCCTTCCTTTTTATCCTGCCAACCTTCAACGGAACAGACTGCAATAGGGGAGGAATGGATGTAACCACTAACAGTAAATAACTCTTCTCCAGGAAGCATTTCCAAAGATCTCCATCACGCCTTTGCTCTTGCAAAACATCCTCACTCTTCTGGTTTGCTTTGAAAAGCAACAGGAAGCATGTACACAACAAACGTCACCCAGGAAATAGGCAGGCAGTAAGTGTCATGGATTCCTCTATTTGCTCAGTTCTTACACAAAACCTTATATATGGACTAGTAAACTGCACAAGGAAATTACTTGTGTTGCCCAAACTCTGCAGTTGATGTTGTCTTTTTTCTCCTGGCGGGGGCCGATGTCCTAGGGTCCACCCATACAGCTTTTTCTCCTCTCATGAGCTTTCCCTGTTCTGTTTCTACTAGTACTTCTTGAGCCATGTTGTGTCCCTTACTACTGGTGAGCTCTAGCTAAATTAGGGACCCCGTGATAACAACATGGGCTAATTACAGCCTTTTTACATATTTAAAGACAGAGTCTAAGGAAGGACAAAAACAACTTTTTGAAATGAGATTCATAACTAAAGATGGATTTCAATGACTTCTGCTTCCACCACCACATGCAAGGCAGATTTAGTTACATCATAATTCCTCAGGAAAAAGCAGACTGACATTTTGACTGCTTGTTAGCTACAACCATAGAGACCTGAACTATGTTTTTCTATATAAAGTGCTACATTCACTATCTGTTTTAATTCTCAATTTAATTTGAGCTGGAATCACATATGATAGTAAATAAAGAAGGTCAGGTGCTGTGGCTCACGCCTGTATTCCCAGGACTTTGGGAGTCTGAGGCAGGGGGAGTACCTGAGGTCAGGTGTTCCTGACAAGCTTGGGCAACATGGCAAAAACCCATCTCTACTAAAAATACAAAAATTAGATGGGTGTGGTGGCATATGCCTGCAGGAATTGCTTGTACCTGGGAGGCAGAGGTTGCAATGAGCCATGATCGCATCACGGCACACCAGCCTGGGCAACAGACAAAGGCTCTGTCTCAAAAGAA
>NW_016107486.1:2696653-2707991 GCF_001604975.1 Cebus imitator | reverse complement strand
AAAAAAAAAAAAAAAAAAAAAATCAGCAAAAATGATCCAGGAAGAGCAACAAAGAATTAAATTTATAGTCCTGGGATTAATTTCCCAGTAAAATAGTACAAGCTATTCTATGATGGCATACCTGGAAAGCCATGGACTTAGACATAGGAACACTGTATAAACTCTGTGTGCCCTTGCCAAAAGATGCCAAATGGAAAGTAAAGAGGTTTGGACTAATTGACCTCACTTGTACAAGTGATGAAGATAATCAAATACATAGGATCTAACAAATAAAATAGAATTAGAGAATCTGGTATGAAAAGAAAATAAATCTTGGGGCCCCCAAATAACTAAGCTAAAGGGAAAATCAAGCTGGGAAGTGTTTAGGGCAAAACTGCCTCATGTTCTATTCACTGAGATTAATGCATATCTAATTGCCTCCTTTGGAGAGGCTAATCAGAAACTCAAAAGAATGCAACCATTTGTCTCTTTTCTACCTATGACCTGGAAGCCCCCTTCCCGCTTTGAGATGTTCCTCCTTTGCTTCAAGTTGTCTCACCTTTCAGGACCGAACCAATGTTCATCTTACATATGTTGACTGATGTCTCATGTCTTCCTAAAATGTATAAAACCAAATTGTGCTCTGACCACCTTGGGCACAGGTCATCAGGACCTCCTGAGGCAGTGTCACAGGTGCGTATCCTTGTCAAAATAAACTTTCCAAATTAACTGAAATCTGTCTCAGGTATTTGGGGTTCACATCGACTTTTCTTTGTTCTGACTCTTAACTGCATTATTTTTGGGCAGTGCAATTTATGCATTTCCTATGGAGTCTTCATACTACTCTATTTCTTGTAGTATGGTTAAAAGTAATTGAAATCACTTCCACATGAAAAATGGAATATTGACACCTATGAGCAAAATGTATGCAAGCACCTTTTGTCTCTGAGTCTCAATGAGGAGATGAGAAAAGACTCTCTAGCCCAGAGAGAATGAGGGTTAGAGTATTAGCCTGCGGGAATCAAGTGGGGAGTCAAGAACCTTGTATTTCCAGGTAGCCTGCAACACTTCCCCTTTCTCTTCTTAAAGGAGATCTGGGTTAGTCTTACCTAGTTAGGAGAGGGACAGCAATTTCGTCAAGCAATTCTGATAGCTATAATAGCAAAAGGACAGAATACAGTGGTTACCTATTATCTCAGGTTGCCCTAGAGAGGAGATTCAAGTACTATCTCTTTTATGAATCATAGATGGGTGGCTGTGGGTATCACTGAAAATAGCCTTGCATTAACTACTCAAGGGAGTTATGTGCAAGTAACAACTAACCACTTTAACAATAGCATCTTGAACAGGTGATACCCTTACATTTTAAATATATTTTGCCCTTAATCTAAACCGATTATAAAAGCACATCATTCTGTTTATATCTTTAGGCTACAGATTTCAGCTCATTTCAGAAATAATTTGCTTAAAAAGAGAGAATTGTTGATCAAAGTGAAAAAGGCCATTTTGGCAGGTGGTTCTCATGCACCTAAAGGGGATTTTGGGGAGATCATCCTACCAATATGGAAATTTGGAAAAGGAAAGAAGAAAACACACATATTAATATTTTGAAACATTAGTCTTGTACAGATTTCCAAAGGCAGAGAATATGATTTGTCTGCATGTGCCTACCTCTAGATGCAAAGTACACTGCTCAACACAAGTAATTACAAGTGGAATCGCAAAAAAATGATAACAACATTCACGCCATGGAAGATTTCCCTTTCTTTCCTGGTTCTCCTACTTTAACTTCTCTCCTGCCTTCCCTTGTACAATGGAAAAATGTCTCATCATGTACCCTTCCATTCTACCCCAGACCTAAATGTGCGTTACTTTTTGAGATCTGTCAGAGGTGTGTGAACCAGATCAACTCTATCTTGAATAGAAGCTAGGTAAAATAACACTGAGACCTGCTGGGCTGCATTCCCGGATGGTTAAGGCATTCCAAGTCACAGGATGAGATGGGAGGTCGGCACAAGATATAGGTCATAAAGACCTTGATGATAAAACAGATTACAGTAAAGAGGCTGGCTAAAATCCCCAAAACCAAAAAGGCTACGAGAGTGACCTCTGGTTGTACTCACTGCTACACTCCAACCAGTGCCATGACAATTTACAAACGTCATGGCAAAGTCAGGAAGTTACCGTAGATGGTCTAAAAGGTTATTTCTTGATGATATGTTAATCCACCCCTTGTTTAACATATCATCAAGAAATAACCATGAAAATGAGCAACCAGCAGTTCTCCAGGCTGCTCTGTCTATGGAATAGCCATTCTTTTATTTCTTTACTTTCCTAATAAACTTGCTGTCCCTTTACAGACTCACCTTGAATTCTTTCTTGTGCGAGATCCAAGAACCCTATTTTGGGGTCTCCCTTTCCTATAACAGATCCAGAAGCTGCAAGGTAAGGATGAAGTAGCATAAGAGCTTTGGAAGTTAGAGAAATATGGCCTTGAATCTTGTTTTAAAGATAGGGGCTCACCAATAGAAAGCTAAGTCAGAAAGGAGACAAATGCAAAATCATTCACAGGAGAACTTCCTAAGTGAAATCAAAAGACAACAAATAATGTTGGGTAGGAGGAAGTGCCTAAGAATCCAAGTGAGCGAAGGGACAGAATGTGGACTAGGTCACAAATTTGCCTTGGGGCGGTTATGAGAAACAGCAAGAAAAACAACAACAAAGGATCTTCTAAGCAAGAATACAGCCTCAAGAAAGAGGGGGATACATTTTCTTGTGTGAAGATGAAACCTGTAAGCAGTGGGTAGAGGCTAATGGGAAAATACATCTTCCTGGGATGCCTGTCTCTGTCCTCTTCAAGGGTTATCTTGCTCTGGGCATTTGTAGTGACTTCTCTCCATTTTCCCCAGTGAAGTTCAGTTTCCTAATCAATTCTTATGTAATTCTTATCTAATCTATCTTTTTCAACTGTTGTAGGGATTCCTTGCATGTGTGAGCAGGAAAGTCTGTTTCTTTAACACAGTCAACTAACAAATGGGGAAACTAAGGATCAGGTCAAATAAGTGTCTTATTGTCACTAGAAATAATTGTGGGCAAACATTTTTAACAAATCTATGTTTTCTTAGTCTTATTCCAGTTTTCCTTTTAGCATGCCAGGCTGCTTCCAGTTATTTCATTTCTCCTCTTTCTGAGAACTGTGTGTGTGTGCACATGTGCATTTGTACGTGTTTGTCTCTTGTGTGTATGTTAATAACGATCGGTTATCTAAGAGACAGAATTACTGGGGAGGGTATGAAAATGCTTCTGAGATATACTTTGAAGGTTAATATAACTGCCAAATCTGTTCAAATGGATTTTAATTTACTCTTTAACAATGTATTTTCCTTTGTCAGTCCTCTTGGAGCAATACTGTCAAATAGAAATATTATGAGAGTCACAAATACAAGCTGCACATGTAATTTTAAATTTTCTATTAGTTACATTTAGAAAGGAAAATGAGCAAAATTGATTTTAATAATTTATTTTGGGCCAGGTGTGGTGGCTCAAGCCTGTAATCCCAGCACTTTGGGAGGCCGAGGCGGGTGGATCACGAGGTCAAGAGATCGAGACCATCCTGGTCAACATGGTGAAACCCCATCTCTACTAAAAATACAAAAAATTAGCTGGGCATGGTGGCACGTGCCTGTAATCCCAGCTACTCAGGAGGCTGAGGCAGGAGAATTGCCTCAACCCAGGAGGCGGAGGTTGCGGTGAGCCGAGATCGCGCCATTGCACTCCAGCCTGGGTAACAAGAGTGAAACTCCGTCTCAAAAAAAAAAAAAAAAAAAAAAAAAAATTATTTTTCTTAGCTTACTTAATATACCCAAAATATTATCATTTTAACCTGTATTCAATATAGAAATTATTATGAGAGTTTTGTATTTTCTCACAATGAATCTTCAAACCCAGTGTGTATTTTACTTTTACAGCTCATCTAAATTTAAAATAGCCACATTTAAAGTGCTTGATAGCCACATGTCATCAGTAGCTACCATATCAGCCAGTGTGGCCTTAGAGTATAATTTTTTAGGCACAGTCCTTATGCAGTCACAAAAATCACAGCCATTGCCCATTTGGTAGCTATTATTCTGGTATAAGATTTCAACCATTTTTCATCAGTGATTATCAGCAATCAAAATTGTCAACTTCTTAGCACCTTTGCACATCTTCCAAAATATTTTTGTTCCTAGAACTTCAATTCACACAAGGATTTATCATGTTTTAATCAGATGCAAGAGCTTTATAGTCAAAACATTACTTAAAACGTCCTTTAAAATTAAATTAGGTTGAGGTATGGTGGAAATGAGCAGAAAGTCACATAGCAACCTAGTGCATTTTCCGTCTTTTTTGCATGCAAAAGGTATTTTCATCTCTGAAGTGCTAAAATAATTGTATGATCTTCTGTTTAAAATGCAGAGCAATCTAAAGTAACTACCAGTTGTTCTAGGAAATTGTCTAGGGCACAATCATGCCTGACATCTGAAGTGTTTAACAGAAATTCAAATCTTTCAAACTGATTACAGATTCCTTCTCTGCACTTTAGTATTATTGATTTCTACTTAGGTTTCATTTTATGACTTAATTTATTGAATAAAAGTATGAATGAAAGTCAGACTTTGGTACCACTGGCATAGCTAGATTGACTGATATGTGAAATGAAAATTTCCAGCCATTTATGAAATTGTATCTACCAAATGTTGCACTGACTTTACTGATGCTGAGCTTCTAACACTTGCCTGACCAAATGCAAATACTAAGTATTAATTCATAATGGATAAAGTTAAGGAAATAATTACTAAATGAATAAATAGGTGGGTTTATGTGTAGAGAACTTAACACTATTGATGAGATATGAAGGTGAAATCCATCAGAAAACAATAGTGTTCTTGATTAACACAAAATTGGAAATAATCTTTCAGTGCCTCCTCAATGAAGAAAAAAATGAAAAGGACACAGAATATGGACACAGACAGTAAAAACATCAATAAAAGAGCTTTTTTTTTTTTTTTTTTGAGATGGAGTCTAGCTCTGTCACCAGATTGGAGTGCAGTGGCACAATAATCTTGGCTCACTGGAACCTCCACTTCCTGTGCTTCCCGGGTCAAGCAAATCTCCTGCCTCAGCCTCCTGAGTAGCTGGGATTACAGGCACATATCATCACACCCATCTAATTTTTGTATTTTAGTAGAGATGGGGTTTAACCATGTTGACCAGCCTGGTCTCAAACTCATGACCTCAGGTGATCTGCCCACCTCAGCCTCCCAAAGTGCTGGGATTACAAGTGTCCAGGCAGAGCTTCTTTTTTTGGTGTTACTATTTGCTTATTGTGGATTTGGCTACCTCTGGCATGGATCCATCTCTACTATCTTATTCATAGGCCTAAAAGATCTTCAGTCACTGTCTGCTTTCTTTCAAAGAGAAAGCATCTTCACAGGGCTCATCTCTAATGTCTACTTTTTAGAATCATTAGGTTGGCCTGATGTGCCTCTAGAAGGAACGTGTTTGGCTGTATTAAACCAGAGTTATTTCAGAGGATCTGCCAAGGGCTATCATTCACTTTTTAATTATAAGCTCTAAACAGAAGCCTATAGAGAAGATTAGGCAAATATCTCATACCTCGAAAAAACTACCCAGTCAATTTACATAAAGGAGACCCATATAAGAAATTTGGGCTTAAAATGGTCTTAAAAAGGATAGAGGACTCTATTTTTAATAGATTAAAGGACTTTTAGGAGATGAGTCAAATTTTCATAGTAGAGATTCTTATTCATTTGATATGATTTAGCACTTAAATTTATGCCAAGAATTTCTGATCCAGAGTGGATGTTGGCGCAGAGGAAAATAAACTAGAAAAAAGTAAAAGAAATCATTTATATGAAAAATCTAAACAATGCCTAGCACACAAATGGTTTAAGGGCTTGTATTTTTTTCTTCCCTCCTTATTTACCCATATCCCGAAGTGTATTGTGAGAGAAAAACATCTGTTGTACTGAATACTATTTTAGGAGTATATCAACATTGTGTTTGAACTTCATAACACAGGAGTTTAAATCTAATTTTCTATTTTTTAAAAATATTTCCTTTGAATAAGCCATTTTAAAATAGTATAACATTTGCAAAAAGCCACATTCTAATTTAAACTGCAAAGGAACACCTTTTCTTTACTGAGCTGACAAAACATTTAAAAATGTTCTCAATTTAAAAGGATAGTCTATTTTTCCCCATAGAAAAGTTTAGACCACAGAGAAGAGGTTTCCAATAATACTCATCCAAATGGTGCAAACAATCCCTTTAATCTCAGGGATATTAAAGTGATCAGACTCCTGCTATGAGGAAATAGGGTGACTACAGTTTGCAGAAGAGGTTTTGAAGTAATAGAGAACTAGGTTTGAACCCACTTCATCCAAATCTAACCTCCTGGCCTCCAACAAGCTAATCAATTTTTCCAAGTTTTGGTTTCCACACTGCAAATTAGAGGTAATGACACTATTTCAATAGATTTCTAAGAGAACTACATAAAAAAAAAAAATTTGTGTATTGATTAGTTATCTTGCCTGGAATATAATCTATGCTCCCAAAACAATTGTTGCTGTCAATATTTTAAATACCCACATAGATGAAATAATCATGAATGTCACTCCCTGTTTAAAATTTTAAAATAAGCTACCTGCAATAATAACAAGATTAAGACTCCTTATAATGTGTGAGGTCACTTCTCTCAGATCTCACTTACTAAGGTTTTCTGCTTTGCTCAAGTCTTTGTCAGCCACATAAATCTTTCAGTTCCTGGCATTTGCTCAACTCATTCCCAGCATCTGCTGTTTAGATACTGAATCAGTAGTTGTTGAATAAATGAATCTTTCAAGCTCCTCAAGTGAGGTATTTAATAGATGAGGAAACTAAGACTGAAAAAGTAGTCCTCATCACTGATCTCTTAAATAATGAAGCTGAGATTTTAAACCAAATCTGTCTAAAGTCCTAGTTTTCCTTACAGTATATACAGAGGCAGGTTTACCATGAAGACAATGAAATTTTCTGCTTCAGAAAAGATCAAAGCAATGTGAGCGTATGTTCTTTTTTAAAAAAGTAAGATATTATAACTGAAATTGGTCATATAGTTCCATTCTGAATTTTCCGTCATTACACTTTCAGCCTTAGCTTCCGAATTTATTAACAGTAATGCCATGTAAATTTTAGTACTGTCAAATTTTTAAAAACCTCTATACAATGTTTTTCATATATTATCTGTACAACATGAAAGGCATTGTGATTGTGATTTTGTGCAGTGGCTAACCTTATATATATTTTGAGGTGTATTGGTGAAAGCTGTTTCCACACTGTGATAATCTGAAGTAATCCAAGTAAAATCAGAACTGACTACAAACCACACAAATTTATTCCACTAAACCTAGACTACGTATATTCTTTAATATCCCCCTACCCAGATTTCAAAACTTCTTGTGTCCATGTGAATACAACTTGATAGAGTAAGAGGAGAAGTCACCTGATAGAGTAAGAGGAGAAGTCACATGATAGAGTAAGAGGAGAAATTGGAGTGCATTAGTCCACTTGTGCTATTAAAACAAAATATCACAAACTGCTTAGAAACAACAGAAGCTTATTTCCCACAGTTCTGGAATGTGGGAATTTCAGTGTCAAGACATTAGGAGATTGGGTGATAAGGGTTTGTTTCCTGGTTTATGGTGCTGTCTTGCTGTATCTGACATGGTAGAAAGGGGTACGCAGTTCTCTGGGGGCTCTCTGGCACTAATAGATGCTAATCCCATTCAGAAGGACTCTGAACTGATGACCTAAATATCTCTCAAAGGCCCTACTTCCTAATGCCATCACATTGGTGATTAGGTTTTAACATATGAATTTGAAGGGTAACACAGACATACAGACCACAGCAGAGTAAAAATACATAGTCGTCTGAACTGATCATAGCTAAAATATCTAACTTTTGCAGAAATTAACAAAAACATGTGAACACATTTCTATAACACCTTCCTAGTTCCTGCAAAGGGCTTACACCTCTGATCTCTACAATTAGTAAAAAACAAATTTCAATCAACCATGCTAAAGGAGAGGTAGAATTAGCTATTCATTTCTTCTAGAGAAAATTATATTATAAAGTTGTTTTTCTGAGAAGTAATTAAAGACTAAACAGTCAAGAGAATTAAAAGTATTGTAGAGGTGTGGTATGTAGTTACAAATATTATATTTTTGGATTTTTTTCATGTTTATGAAATTTTTCAGTTTTTTATAAATTCATAACTTGTGATTTATTTTTGTCACACATAAATATTTACTCTCATAACTAATTTTGCATTTGTAATGTTGATTTGAATGAATTTCAGGCCTCACATTACCTGGATGCATCCTGATGGTCCAATACGTGGCATTACTATTCACCTACAATTTAAGGTTGCTTCTTATATGTACTTGTGGAGTCCTCCAAATGTCCTTACGTTAACTTTTCTCCAAATCTTTGGCTTATGTTAGAGCAAAAAGTATTTATAAAGGGTGTCTGTGTCTATATATGTCTCTGAGTTTGCTGTAACTAGGTGAGGCTTGAAAGGAATGCCCTTGACATTTCTTTGTTATCCAATCTGAGTTGGGTATCAAAAATACATCCCATGCCTACATATTATATCATTTTGGGAATTTACTTTGTCAGCTTGAGAAAGCTGGTTCTGAATATGCATTTCTTCGTTATTTGTTTGGCTTTCTCAGAGCCTAGTATGCGAGCAATGAAGAAAACTTTGAATAGAACATCTCTTCAAAAGTTCCCTGGAATGAGATTGAATGTTCTCTTTCCTATCTTAAGGGCTTGGTTTGATTTATATGCAACTTGGTATATCCACCCTGTGGGATTTATGATCTGTTTTTCAGAGTTTGTCCTGAGAATATTTTAAGTGTATAGTCTCTAGACATTACAGTGGTTAATATTCTGCAGAAGAGGATTCCATTTAAAATATGCACTATGTATAATTTTTAATATTTCAAATAAATTAATATAATTTTTTTCTTATAATATTTCTGAAGGTAGCTTTAACTGATTTAAACTTCTCTACTAGAAAATATGAATTATATTTAAATAACTGGAAAAGCTCAAAGCGTGCCGTTTCCTGAAAACTTAAAGATTTACTTGATAAACTTTTATTGGGAAACTGTTCCTTGAAAATTGACTTCATAATAATACTGCCTTGATTTGTAGTATATTTCATTTCAACATCTCAGATGTAAAAACATCTTTGAAATATCAGAGCATGGTTTACTTAGTCGACATTCAAAATCAAACAAAATTCCATTAGCTCCATTATCAACATGTGAGATACAGGAAAGGATAACCTATATTTCTTCAACTATTCCACAAATTGCTCTGGCTAGGAATGTGACATTTGTTGAAGCTCTAAACTGTTATAATTATGAATACTTCACCACGGTTTTTTTTTTTTTTTTTTAACTTTAGTATCCTAAGGAAACACTTTAACACGTTACATATATAATTTGTCCCACAGATGGGCCTTAATAAAAAAGAAAAGTCAGGGTCCTTGTTGAGGAAAGAAACTATGCTTTTGGTGTGAATACTTTGGAGGTGTGGATGCGTATAGAAAACACACACACACACACACACAACACACACACACAACACACACACACACACACACACACGTATGCAAGGTCCAAGGATGTGAGAGGATTCTAGCTTTGGAAATGGTAAACTATTTTCTTCTTTTCATAATCAAAGTAGCTTATTCTGGGAATACAAAGATGAATCAGTATTTCAGAAAGGTTGAGAAGAGTTGATATTAAATCTTTTTTAAAGGTTCTGTAGAATTAAGTGGGGAAGACATCCAATACTGGACATTTCTTTGTTGGAAGACTTTTTTATTTCTGATTCAATCTTATTACTTGTTATGGGTCTCTTTAAATTTTTTATTTCTTCCTAATTCAATCTTGCTGGATTGGTGTGTGTTCAGATATTTAATCACTTCCTCCAAGTTTTCCAGTTTGTTAGCATACAGTTGTACATAACATCTGATGATCTTCTGTATTTTGGTGATATCAATTGTTATGTCTCATTTATTTCTTTATTATTTGGTTTCAGTTTTTTCTTTTTTCCTTTCTTGGTGGGTCTAAATAGTGGTTTATCTATTTTATTAGTCTCTTCAAAAAACCGATTTTGTACTTCCTTTATCCATTGCATTGTTTTTCTTGAGTCTCTCTATCATTTAGTTTTGCTCTGGTGTTTATCTTTTCTTTCCACTACTAATTTTGTGTTTGGTTTGTTCTTGTTTTCTATACAGTTTCTTGAAGCACATTGTTAGCTTGTTTCTTTGAGATACTTCTACTTTTTTGGAGGTAGGCATTTATTGGTATAAACTTCCCCCCTTAGCATTACTTTTGCTGTATCTTATAAGTTTTGGTATGTTGTGTTTCCATTTTTATTTGTTTCTATATTTTTAAATTTTCATTTTAATTTCCTCATTTACCCAGTGGTTGTTCAGGAGTATACTGTTTAATTTCCAGGTATTAATGTAATTTCTGAAGCTCCTCTTGTATTTATTTCTTTTTTCCCAATGAGGTTTGAGAAGAAGCTTGCTATGATTTTGATTTTTTGAAATGTTTTGAGACTCGTTTTGTTGCCTAACATATGGTCTATCCTGAACAATGTTCTATGTGCTGATAAGAACATGCATTCTGCAACTGTTAGGTAAAATATTTTGTAGATGTCTGTTAGGTCGGTTTGGTCTAAAATCCAGTTTAAATCCAGTGTTTCTCTGTTCACTTTCTGTCTAGACGATCTTTCTAGTGCTAAGAGTTGGATATTGAAGTTCCCAAATATCATTGTATTAGAGTCTATTTTTTCCTTTATATCTAATAATATTTGCTTTATATATTTGGGTGCTTCAGGGTTTGGTGCATATTTGTTTAGAATTGTTATATCCTTTTGCTGAATTGCTCTCTTTGTCATTATATAATGACCTTCTGTGTCTCTTTTTACCATTTTTGACTTAAAGTAGTTTTTTTCTGATATAAGTATATCTACCCCTACTTACTTTTGGTTTCTGTTTGTGTAGAATATTTTTTCCCATTTTTTTTTACTTTTAGTATACATATATCTTTACAGGTAAAATGAATGTAAAAAAAACATGAAGTTGAGTCAGTGTTTTTTTTTTAATTCAATCTACCAGTCTATATCTTTTAAGTGGAAAATGTAATCTGTTTGCCTTCAAGGGTATTGGTATAGAAGGACTTATTTCTGTTATTTTGTTCATTGTTTTCTGATTGCTTTATATATTCTTTTTTTTTT
>NW_016107486.1:2676016-2696633 GCF_001604975.1 Cebus imitator | reverse complement strand
TCTTGTTTATCAGTTTGGTGAGGTTAATGGTAAAATTTGAGGACAGGAAGTAAGATGGACCAGTCCTCGAGACCCAGGGTGACAGTGGCAGTGGTAGGATGGGCAGGTAGGTGGGTTCTCAGTCTCCTGGATTCCATGCGTGGTGTGGGTGATGTCAGTAGCAGTGGCAGAACAACCCTTGGGCTCTGAAGTGGCATTGGTGTTAGCAGCAGCCGTATAGGCCAGTCCTCAGGCCCCCAGGTGGTGTATTCAGGTGGATTCTGGCTGTGATGGTAGTAGCAGGTTTGGTAGGCCCATCCTCGGGCCCCCAGGAGGAGTACACAAATGCCACCAGTGGTGACTGGAGTGAGGCAATCCCCAGGCATCTGGGCAGTGTGCTTGGGAACTGGGGGTTGTTGCTCGGGAAGGGGTGCAGGTAGTGCCAGGCTGGGGAGTGGGCCTGTCTTTAGGCCCCTTGGTGATGCATTCAGTTCCTACCTGTGGTGAATAGGGCAGAGTGAACTTCAGCCTTCCTGAAGAAGTGCCAGGGTGGCTACAGCAGCCACAGTGGTGGGCATGGTGAGCCTGTTCTTAGAGCATGTGCCTAGCAGCCCTGCTGCTGGGGGTGCCAGAGTTGCCGTCTGTGTTAGCTGCCCAAGGGAAGTGGCTCTAGGCTCTTGTGAGCAAGCACTTGGACTCTCTTTATCCATAGCACAAGCTTCCTAGTGCACTGCCCCACCATTCCCTGGGGCACAGAAGACTGTGTGTGCTAGAGTGCTGGACCCAATCAGCATTGTGCTGTTGCAACTCTCCATGTGGGCATGGGATAATGTCAGTAGAGCTTTTGGGATGTGGAGATGCAGGGACTGTTGAGTCCAAGAATAGTATGCAGGCTGGTGGGGAATAAGGTTTCAAAGTAATGCTGCGCTACAGCTACTTAGACTTGGGGCATGTATGAGACTCAGTATAAGCTCCCTCCCTAAAGGAATGCCATCATGTGATCCAGGCATCTTCCTATGCTAGTATTAAGGCTTGAAAAGGCTGAGGGGTTCTCCTGTAGGTAGTATTACAGAGATACACAGTGGGAATGTAGGTCTTTGGGGATCTCTCACCCACCCTTTCCCCACACCCCAGACTCCTAGCTGATCCCAGATGAGCTGGCTGTCTCAGCTCCCTCTCCCTCCATGCCTAAGGTGTTTTCTGTTACTTCTCTGTTGAATTTGTGTCCTCTCTTACATCCTCTATTTGAAGTGTGATTATCTCCTTGCTCTTTTGGTTCTTTGTGGAGGAGGTGAGTGCTGGATGCCTCTAATCAGCCATTCTGAAACCCCTTCAGTAACACTCGTAGACTATAATTTTGCATGCTAAGCAATGCCCACTATTAACATTCCCAATAGACTAATAGACTCTTACTTATGATGAATTTGCAATAAAAAGTTATAAAATAAACAGATAAGTCAAAGTTTAAAAGTTAAACAGCAGGGCTACTAGAATGCATAACCCATCAGTAGTCTTCTTTCTTTTAAACAAAGATCCATTAATCAATTATTTCCCAGAAAATCAGAAGCAGAAAGTCAGAACATCAGAAAATGCTGCTCTGTGACAGTAATATATTGGTTTGCATGTTTGTATTCACTCTGCAGCTGTGATGAGCAAGAACTAAAGAAACAGAAAAATATAACACATGGCATAAAAAAGATCATGACCATGGGTTGATTATATTAATACAACAATAAGAAGTAAAACAATTCTACCAATAAATTTTCTGGCTATGAAATGAACCAGAAGAGACCATGAAGAGATGATGGAAGGCAAATGTGGCTCTTTAGGAGGTTGACTCCAAAGTGCTAAGAAACACCATGGCGAAATATGTCTAAAAAAATCTATGGCGAATAAGGTAATAAACTTCTTAAAGTAATAATGAAAAATGCAGTTTTGTGCACATTTATAATGTTGATAAAAACTTCACATGGTGCTACATTCCTAGAAAAATCTTAATGATACTGAGGAAAGAAAAACAGATAATACAAATAAATAATGACTCTTCTTGGGTATAAAACAAGGAGGGCTAGAGATATATTTTCTTACTGGCTCAAAAGTAATATTATAACAGCTATATGAACCCACTGCAGATCAGTATGACTAGAAAAAATAACTTTAATATGTTATTATTCATGAATGAGTATATTTCTCTTCAATATGACATTTGTAACATGATCACTACACTCATGAAGATCAAGTATAAACATATTTTAAAATGCAAGCATGTAGCAATTAACAGAGGCGGAGGAGTCCAAGATTTCCTAAAAGCATTCAGTTTGGAGGACATATGGTCTCAAATGCTTGGAATTATTTTGAGAAATCAATATTAACAAATACTTGGCACAGCCACCAAACTAGCAATGATGTTTGAAAAACCCTGCTGGTGAATACTTTAAATGATACATCTGTATAATTATACAAATTAATATCAGACCTCATCATTCAGATTAAACTTAATCACCCAAGAGTGTGGAAAAGTTTGATTTTTTAAAAAGCACTTGTGTATTATGTAAATAATGCAGAAATTGTGTGAATGTTTAAAAATTTCATGGAACATGGCGAGAAAATGTCTGATCAATTAAGTTCTGCACTAAATAATATGCATTTGTCTGTAAGCCAAAGACTACAACTATTAGAAACCCTTCTGAGACAGAAGACACCAGAAATTTTAAATAAATCCATTTATGATGAGTTTTAATAATGCTATGGTATGACTCTGTCATTTGAGAAACTTGCTTCACATCTACCCTCAGACATGTAACTTCACTTTGATTACAATGAGCATACCAATGTGTCTCCTTTTCCAGGGCATGCTAATATAGCAAAAATTTGGTGTATGTAAATGTACAGGCTTTAAGTTTAGCTTAAGCTTTTGTTAAATATTATTCATAGAAAGAAAAAGCACAGAATGTTTATCGTCAATATTGACATTTTCAAAATGTGGCCCTTAGAACCAACAGTATCAGCAAAAGGCAATAAAACTTCATAAAAAGGTAAATCACAAGGTCCTACACCACACCTACTGAATCATGCACTCTGAAGTGGAGACCTAGCACTTTTTCCTTCACAAGGCTTTGGGTGACCCTGATATATGCTCACATTTGCAAACCACTGTCCTATGTTTATGGCATTATTTCAAAAATCAGTGACTACCATTTAAAAAACCATTATGTAAAGGCTGGGAGTGGCAGCTCATGCCTGTAATCCCAGCACTTTGGGAGGCCAAGGTAGGCACATCACAAGGTCAGAAGTTCGAGCCCAGCCTGGCCAAAATGATGAAACCCTGACTCTACTAAAAACACAAAAATTAGCCAGACATGGTGGCCGGTGCCTGTAATCCCAGCTACTCGAGAGGCTGAGGCAGGAGAATCCCTTGAATCCAGTGAGATTGCAGTGAGTTGAGATTGTACCATTGTACTCCAACTTGGGCAACAAGAGCGAAACTCTGTCTAAAAAAAAAAATTTGTAGACAGTGATACTATTTATATTTTTGTTTATTCTATTTAGTGTGAATAATGTGAATATACATTTCACTGCAAAAATGGTAGTGATTTAGATATGGGGTTCTGCCCTGAATCCTAATGAGGGTGCTGTGTAGTAGATGACATATGCATATGGTATCTACCTAAAAATAAACACAAAATCTGTGTTTGATAACACATTTATTCCAAAGGTTCGGATAAAGGATTTTGCACCTGTTTTGTAATATACCAATAGATTACACTTCCACATACATACTAGTATAACTTTGGGAATGACTAGAAATGAAATTTCTATGTCAAAGGGTATATATATTTGTGATTTTAATAGATGTCCAACTTCCATATCTGTCTATCTATCTGTCTATCTATCTATCTATCTATCTATCTATCATCAATTGCTTTTTCTGGGTTTATACCCAGAAGTAGAATTGCTGAATCATAGTGAAGCTCATACACCTTCTGATTTAATAAATACTGGTTAGAGAGTTATTGAATTCACGGTGTTAATTCCACCTTGGAACAGCAGAGCATAAGTGTTCTGGTGGCTCCATCTCTTCCCATTTCCATATTATTTGTCTGTTTAATTTTATTCATTTACTGGTTTTTAATAGCATTCTACCACAATTTTAATCAACATTCTTTTGACTATCAATGAGATTGATTATCTCTTCACATATTTACTTGCCATGTAGATACGTTGTTTTATAACATATCTCTTCCATTGTCATTTATTGGATTTTCTGTATTTTCTGTATTGATTTTTAGAAGCTTTTTCTACATTTAGAATACAGGTCCTTTGTTAATTATATGTGTTAGAATTATTTTGTCTACTCCATGGATTACCATTTCACTCTTATTTTGAATTTACAGAGAATTTTTAATTTTAATCTATTCTAATTCATTAAATTACATTTATAAGAAGTGCTTTATGTGTTCTCTTTGTAGAAATTTCCCTGTGTATCTCAAGATCATGTCAATAGTTTCAGATCATTTTCTAAAAGCTTTGCTCTTTTTTCTTTCACATAAATGTCTTTGAATTCTTTGGAATTGACTTTTGGGAACAGTCTGAAGTAGAGGACAAGTTTTATATTTTTAAAAAGATGGGTATCAAGTTCTTAGTTCTACTTTTGTCATTAATTACAAGATATTAATTAATATTAATTAATTAAATAATTAATATTAATTAATTAATATCTTTTCCCGTTGGGGAAAGATATTTTACAGCACATTCACAAAATTCAAATAACGACTAAAGAAATAGAAAATGGCAAAATGATTCACATTTTTTGAACTGAAAAATAAGCAAAAGGTCAGCCTTAGTCATCTTAAATGTTCCTGGAGAGTTAATGGGAGCATATTGAGCAACATTTTTTTTTAAAGTGGACACAATTTTTCAAAAATGAGATTCTCTTTTTCCTAGAATTAAAAAAAATATTTTTATGCTACTCATATTGGGATCCTAAGTTTAAAGCAGTTTTACTGTGTAAAAGTGGAATTTTTCACCCTCAATAAAATGTATGTATTATTTCATGGAGAAATAAAAAAGATTCTGAATTGTCATGTCATTTTGAACAAGGTTCGTAAATAATGCAGCTCACTGTACTTGGCACTAAACTAGACGCTGTTATCAGGACAACCCCTGAGACCTTTTCTTACGTACCAGTAGAGATCACAGAAAAAGAATAAACCATCTGAGGTTGAAAGGCCCTAATTTCTAGTTCCAGCCCAGTTCTGCCAACAGTTTTGTTTTTCATAACCTAATTTTCTCACTGGTAAATTGAGGTGGTTGGACTGAGTCCTTTTTAAGATCTTCTTTGGCTTTAATGTATAACATTTTATTCTTTGGGGCATGTTTATTCCAGGATGAAAGCAGTTTTCTAAACATGTAGATATACCAATGCATCTAATTGGGGTTACTTTAACCTAACTTTATTAAACATATAATGTTGAGTAGTGGCCAGGCAAGGACTCTTCCCTTTGCCCAGGCACATCTCCTACCAGATAGCTGCAGTGCTCCCTTACTTTTTCCAGGGCTTTGTTCAAATGCCACCTCTGTCAAGGTCCCTTTCCTATACTATTTAAAACATCTCCCATACTCTTTATTCCCTAACACTACTATTTTTTTTTCCTTTATACATCTTATTTCCACCTGATACTATAATTACTTATTTATTGTCACAGCACTTCCTAAGCCAGCAGTGTCCAATATTTTGGCTTCCCTGGGCCACAATGGATGATGAAAACTTGTCTAGGGCCACATACAAAATACACTAACGCTAACAATAGCTGATGAGCTTTAAAAAAAATCTTAGAAGGCCAGGAGCAGTGTTTCTCCTGTGAAATCCCAGCACTTTGGGAGGCCGGGGTGGGCAGATCATGAGGTCAGGAGATCGAGAGCATCCTGGCTACATGATGAAACCCCATCTCTACTAAAAATACAAAAAAATAGTGGGGCCTGGTGGCCTCACTCACCTGTAATCCCAGCTACTCAGGAGGCTGAGGCAGGAGAATCGCTTGAACCCGGAGTTGGAGGTTGCAGTGAGCCGAGGTGGTGCCACTGCACTCCATCCTGGGCAACAGAACAAGACTCGATCTCAAAAACAAAAAACAAAAAATGCAGAAAACTAATCATGTTTTAAGAAAGTTTACAAATCTATGTTGGGTCACCTTCAAAGCAGTCCTGGGCCACATGTTGCCTGCTGGCCACAGATTGGGCAAGCTTGTCCTAGACTGTAAGATCCCTAAGAACAAGAACTGTGTTTCATTCACTTGTATCTGAGAATACCTGGCACATTACTAAATAGTTCAACCCATTTCTGACTGATTTCAGTGTTCATGTTTTTTCCGCTATGCCAAACTCTCTTATTTTTCCCGTAGTCAAGTTGCATTTGAGTCTAGAAACTCTTCACTTTCCCTTCCCGACAGTGCTGCTTTTTGCTTGACTAACAATGTCTCTTTATTTCTCAGACCTACAGTGGTCTCTGGTCTGAGTGATAACTGTATACTACGTCTGGTAGTTTTGGATACTTGATTGCTGTTGTGTGTCTTGAAGTAAACTTTGCTCATTTCCCTTCTTTCTTTCTGCTGAGTGGCATACTCATTTACTTACTGCAGCTATTTCTTGGCATCTCTATGCTATGAGTTAGTATTTGAAACTGTGATTTTTTCATAACCTAAGGCATCTCAACAACGCCATGTATTACCTTACTTGTTCCAGGTCTCTCCCCAAAGCCATGTTGCTCTAACTTTGACTTCCATTCTACTACCAATTAAGGTGAGATAACTATGCTGCCTTCCTCCAGACATAGCAGATGATTTCAAAACTAATTGAATTTAATCCTTCAAAGAGAATGGTACATTGACTACTTTGGACTCCATTTTGATGTTTGGAATCAGCTATTATGATGAAAAGAGCTTTCCCAAATGTTCACTAATTTGGTTTTTTAGAAGCCAAAACAATGCATGCTAATCTGATTTTTTTTTTTTTTTTGTCTCATTAGCTACCTGCAGAGGCCTAAAAACAGTAAGAACATTTACTGTTCACAGGATAAATTCCAAAACGCTTTGACTGTTAGTATACACCCTCCTCATCTGTGTGCTCAGGCTTCACTTTACTCATTATGACATGTATTCCAAGCGTGACCACTTTGTTCCACCAGGCTTTATCTCCTGCTCACAAACATGCCTTGCTTACATTGTTCATGCCACCTCTGCTCCTAATAGAAATGCATAGTTCTCATACAACCCAAGCCAGTATTTGCGGTACAACTCACATGCCATCACTGCCCTTAAGCCACCCTGTTCCTACTGGATAATAACACAATTCACTCACACATAATGTATCTTACTGTCAGATTTCATCTGTGTTGACTTCCTTGTAGTTTTAGGCTACTGCCTTCCCTTGTTTATCTATCCATATGAAGATATAAACTAAGCACTGATACATGTTGTATTCTAATTATTTGTAGGGACAATGGCTCTAAAATAAAGCCTGCCACCAAATTGCATAGCTGAGGATTACTGCATAAATTTTGCAGCTGTGTATTAATCCATGGCAAAAATCCATGGAGGACTAATCAGTGAGATCTAGAGATTATGTCTATATTAAGCTCTCAATCATCACCCTTGCTTATACCTCTTGAAATACAAATGGATCTATCTGCCTAAAAGCCAATTCAGGAAGTAAATTATTTAGTAGAAAATAAATACATTTTTTTCCTGCAATAAACACATGTGAAAACCCCAGGCATCTCGAAAGTGCTTTTTTACTTTCTCAACTGATCTCGAACAAACAAGCAAACATGTCAAGCCTCGTTTCCTAGGGTACCATTCATCAGAAATTCAGGGGTTTGGAGGTCAGAGACAGAGAGAGAGCTGTTGTCACTGAATTAGTTCTTTTGCCAGCAACCTGAGAATAAGAGTGTCATTGATTTTGACCCTGATGCCCCCTTGGGGATTGAAAAAGGAAACTGTCTATAACATAAAAGACTTTTCAGTATGTCCCTAATAATGGGAATATGGCATTTCTAAACTCTGGTGACTTACAAAATGTTGAGCAGCATACTGGAACTATCTAGTTAACTAAACAAACTCATAAATCCATAAGATTAAATATTTTCATGGGATATACATGGAGGGTGATGAGCAAAGAGGTTGAAACAGGATAAGTACTCAGGGATTAAATTTTTTTTAAAGTTTGGCTGCATGCCTGTGAATATGTGGCAGAAATGTAGTTGCTGTTCTTTGCTCTACATCAAACATCAGATAAAAACTAAAATGTTGACTATAAAAGCTGTATGGTATAAAAAATCTGGTTTCATATAGACATAATAAACATCAGAATTCTTTTTAATATTGTAATAATTTATTTTTATAATACGTTCAGTTTAAACATTGCCAACAAAATTGTATCAGTTAGGACTCATTTATTGGTAAATCCAGAAAACTCAAACCAAACTCAACTTCAGGACCAAGGGATGTGCTAACTTCTGATGTGGTTAATCGGGGGCTCTGTCAAAATAATTCAGTTGTGCTCCCTCTCTCCCATCATCCTTCCTCCATTTTTTGTTTTATTATTAATAAGGCTCTCTTCACTTTGTCACAAGCAAACTTTTGCTGCTCCAGAACTGCATTCTTTCTGCTCCACATCCAGGTTGTTGATTCTGATTGGTTTGATGTAGGTGACGTGCCTATCTTTGAACCAATTACTGTGGTTTGACAGAAGAATGTACAGCTGGCATACTATTTAGTTCATATCTGCTTCTGGAGGTGACTTCTATTTGACATCATTCTATATATGTGGGTTATATGATTGGAACCCAAACTAGATATTAAGTTCTGCCAGAAGAACCTGAAATATATTCTAAATGGCAAATACATAAATAAATGCTCTAAGAAAATATAAAACTATTTATTCTAAATAAACATTATTTCTCATAAAAATTTCTTTTCAAAACAACAATCCAAAAGTTCCTCCAAATGGATAAACATATATCTAGATGGAACAATGACAGCAAGAGTAAACCTGAACTATGATCCCTAATAACTGTAATACATGTAAAGGCCGAAAAAAAAAAAAAAAAAAACTTGAAGCATTCTTGCCTTTTGCTAAAATCGACATAACCTCATTCTTAATTAATTCATACTAGAGCTTGCTTTAATAATTATGAAAAGAAATCAATCAAGATAACCATATATAAATAAGCATGTTTATATATCATTCCTTAAAATAATAGATGGAGCACTGAAAACTATCAATTAAAACCCTTGGTGAGCATTGTTTTTAATGTAGGCTTGATTAAGCAGAATGTATTTAAAATTCAATGAAAAAAATAAATACAGCTTCCAATAATCTAATAAATTTTTCCTGGCTAACTGCAGCCAATGCTGCTGCAGTCCAGGAGCCACATTATCTAGTCTGTATATTGTTGGCCTCATTCCCTAAATTATTTCAACCAATATAACATTAATAACTGCAAAGGGGACTTAATATCCTTAAAGGAAAAGAAGTGTTTGGGTGTATGAGAAAGAGGATATTAAACAGATAAAGAGCAGAGAAACAGGAAGTAAAGATATTTGTAATTGACAGACTTAACATATCATTAACACATTCTGCACACCCCTATACATCATTAGCTGAAACTTGAAACTAAATTATCACACAGGTTTGTTAAAGACTTGTCATTTCTTAGTGCTAGCTAACCATAATTAAATTATAATTTTAGAAATTGTTATAAAGCTTTTAGACAAAAAGATAGGCATGAAGGATAATACAAGGAACAATCATGTATCTACCCCCAGCCATAGAAATAAAGTTTGAGCACCTGTATATCCCTTCTCACATCTTTCTTACTTATGTCTTCCTTATTTAAAACAAACAAACAAACAAACAAACAAACAAACAAAAAACAGGCTCAGCACGGTGGTTCATGCTTGTAATCTCAGCACTTTGGGAGGCCGACATGGGTTGATCAATTGAGGTTAGGAGTTTGAGACCAGCCTGAACAACATGGTGAAATCTCGTCTCTACTAAAAATACAAAAATTAGCTGGGTGTGGTGGCAGTCACCTGTAATTCCAGCTACTCAGGTGGCTGAGACAGAATTGCTTGAACTCAGGAGGCAGAGGTTTCAGTGAGCTGTGAAAGCGCCATTACACTCCAGCCTGGGTGCCAAGAGTGAAATTCCGTCTCAACTCAAACAAATAAATTTTTTTTAAAAAGCCAAAAACCTTCTAACTCAGTTAGCTAGAAAATAATTGTAAAGAAAATAAATTATTTCAAATATTGGGTTTACTGTGACGACAGTCACTTCAGCCCCTCACATACACATACATAGGTAAACATAAATGAAAGTTGAAATCCAGGGTCATTTCATTTATATTTCCTTAGCATAGCCTCTTCCCTCTAATCACATTCGTCAATTTGGGGTAGCTATAACACTTATTAAGCAACTTACTGATTTCTATCTTTTACTCTTTACAATATCTTCATGAGGTAGACATTATTATAACCATTTGAAAGATAAGGAAAATTAAGAATCAGCCAATGTAACTACCACAAGCTATACAGAAACAAAATGGTGAAGCTGAGATTTGACCTTGGTTCAGTTGCCCCAAACCAAAGCTTTAAACCATATAATTTCTTTTTGTTTGTTTGTTTCTCTATCACAGGTTATTCCTTTTAATGTTTCACATAAGCTATTAACACCACTAAATATTTCATCTCCATTCTTCTTTCAAGATAATGCATTTTATGTATTCATTGTGATATCAGCTATCATATTTATTGTTATCATCCTATAAAATACATGTCTTTTATTCTCTAGCTGCTTTCACAACTTAAAAAATATATTTGGTTTTCAGTAACTTGACTATGATGTACTTATACGTGATTTTATTTACATGGACACTGACACCCATAAAAATAAAAATTTGCCTCATATCAAGCCATTCTTTCTCAGAGTCAGGATTTAATCTCTGTTCTGGCCTTTGCTCTAGTGTTCCACACAAACTTTGGGAGAATACTTTCTCTGCATCCTTCCTTCATCTATTCTTATTCTGGAAAAAAATACTCTTAGCAACAGACAACTTAGGCAATTGTATTTTTGTCATTACTGACAATCAGCAAAAAGCAATTTCTGTGTTGAGATCTTTCTAGAAGAGATGACTTAGTTTTCTCAAAACAACAACAAAATGACAGGAAAAACAGAGAGAGAGATTGGGAAGTATAACTAGCAAATGAAAAAATAGACAAGCAACTTATCAACCAGTGGGAATATATGGACTGCATTTGAATTTTCAAATATTTCTGAATACATATTGAATATATTGAATATATCATATACTTATGTAACAGGTAAATATATAGCATGTATTTTATTATACATAAATACATAACTATATATATGATAATCTGGGAAATGTGAACTGACTAGGCATTTAGTTAAAAAAGAAATTAATTGAAGTACAGACAGGGTTTCACCAAATTGACCAGACTTGTCTCCAACTCCTGCCCTCAAGTGATCTACCCGCCTTGGCCTCCCAAAGTGCTAGGATTACAGGCATGAGCCACTATGCCTGACACATTGTGGTGTACTTCTTAAGAGCCATTATATTTTACAGATACATACTCAATATTTATTTCTAAATTTTTTAATGTCTGAAACTCATTTCAATTTTTTTTTTTTTTAAAGATGGGGGTCTGGCTCTGTCACCCAGGCTGGAGTACAGTGACATATTTGTGGCTCACCATAGCCTTGAATTCTTGTACTCAGGTGCTCCTCTTGCCTTAACTTCCTCAGTAGCTAGGAACACAGGCACAAACCACCATGCCTGACAAATTTTCATTTTTAATTTTTTGTAGAAATGGGGTCTTGCTATGTTACCCAGGCTCTCCCTTTTAAATAATCAAGCAAAAGGGGTATGAGTGGAGTTATGGGTCAAAAGAAAATGATTTGTCATTATTGAATACTCTTGAGGCTATAATGGGTGCATGGAGGATCATTATACAATCTTGTCTACTTATATTTATGTGTGAAGTTTCTATTAAATTAGATTTTAAAAGTCTTTCTTAAGCTTATCAAGTTTTCCACCATATATTCTAGAGTTGTAACTTAGGATCACATTTACTCCATATATAATTATTTAAATAGTATTTTCTTTGCTGCCATGGGGAAGAACAAGGAAATTATTTAATCTGTTCTTGACTTCTCAGTAACATTTGGGAGAATAAATAAATACTGAACCAAAATAATGTAGATCAACATTTCAGATACAGAAAGATGCATGATTCTTTCATAAATATGTAGTTAACAAAAAAATTTTAACTTTAAAATTAGATTTTGAGTGTCTTGTCACTGTTTTGCTTTAATTTTTAGCTTCAGTTAATTTGTAAAATTTTGAGGACCCTAATATATAAAAAGTTCAGTAATTTAGTGTCTAGTAATTTGTTTTTCAGATCACTAAGATGAAAAATATTTGGGCACAAAACTGCTCTGACCAACGGTTTTCAGAAAAAATGAGAAGTGTAACCATAGCTACTGCTAGTTGAAAAGCAAAAGGCTTAGTACATTTTAATAAAAATGACATTAAGGTCAGACATTCTATTCATCTGTGCATACTTTGAAACTTCTTCTTTGATTCTAGTAAGTATGCAAAATGAGGCATGACTTTGCAAAGTTTTCCTTTTTGTCATGTCCCATCAAAGGAAGAAAAGACTACATGGGAAAGAAATTCCAACTCACTTTTGTGTAGACAGCTTATTAGTAGACCATGTTGAGCAAAGTTTAAAATTATCTTTTTTAACTTAAATCTTCTGTTGGACTGGAGTAATATGTAAGTTTGGGTGACAGTGGAAAAATAATTTTTTTTTTTTTTTTTTTTTTTTTTTTTTTGAGACGGAGTTTCGCTCTTGTTACCCAGGCTGGAGTGCAATGGCTCGATCTTGGCTCACCGCAATCTCCGCTTCCTGGGTTCAGGCAATTCTCCTGCCTCAGCCTCCTGAGTAGCTGGGATTACAGACACGCGCCACCATGCCCAGCTAATGTTTTGCATTTTTAGTAGAGACAGGGTTCTTTTCTTTTTTATGAGACAGTCTCACTCTGTCGCACAGGCTGGAATGCAGTGGCCCAATCTTGGCTCGCTGCAACCTCCTTATCCTGGGTTCAAGTGATTCCCTTGCCTCACTCCCCCGAGTAGCTGGATTACAGGGGTGTGTATCCCATGCCTGGCTAATTTTCGTATTTTTAGTAGAGACAGGTTTCATCATGTTGGCCAGGTTGGTCTCGAACTCCTGACCTCAGGTGATCCCCCTTCCCTGCTGCCTCAGCCTCCCAAAGTGCTAGGATTACAGGCACGAACCACTGCACCCATCCCAATATATTGTTCCAATATGGTGAAGTAGAATGATTTTTATTCCACTGATATTGTATCACTGGCTGAATTGTGTCCTCCAAAAAATTTGTATGTTGAAATCCTAACTTCTAGTACTTCAGAATTCAACTGTAGAGGAGACAGAGTCTTTAAAGAGATAATTAAGTTAAAATCAAGTCATTGGTCCTAATCTAATATGACTGATGTTTTCATAAGAAAATAAAATCCGGACACAGACATATACAGAGAGAAGACCATGTGAAGACACAGGGAGATGACAGTCATGTACCAGCCAAGGAGAGAAGAAACCAACCCTGCTGACACTTTGATCTTGGACTTTTAACCTCCAAAATTTTCAGAAAAAAAAAAAAAAAAAAAAAAAAAAAAAAAAAAAAAAAAAAAAAAAAAAAAAAAAATCTGTTGTTGAAGCTACCCAGTTGGTGGTATTTCATTATGGAAACCCTAGCAAACTAATATATGATCTCAAAGGAATAACTGCTGTTTATTATTAGAGAAAACATCTAATGTCTGAAAGCAGGTTTTCAAATGACCTCAAATATGTGTGACTATAAGACAAATAAATTTAATCCTTTTGGGTGGATCCTAGTGTAATCCCCCTCGGGCTGCCAATATCAAGTTGATGGTGTGTTAGGCTATTTTGACTTTGGCACCCTTATTTCTCACCAGTTGATTCTCATAATCATGTGGTGAGCCACTCACCATTTTTAGATGCCATGCATGCACATAACCACAGCTCCCACTCTTGCCTGTGGCCAGGTAAGCCATAAAGGTGCTTGGACTGAGTGGAGAAAACCCAAAACCCCTGTTTCATTTTCACTGTTTGTGAATATTATCAGGAGGTGAGATTGTAAATACTCTAAGAGTGTAAAGAGGGACAGACTATAGTAGAAGTGGTGAGCCACTGAAATCAGAAAACTTTTTTCCCTTGAATTGACTTAATAAATAACAGGTTTACTTACTGATGTTTTCAACTATGTTTGTGCAGTGGACACATATAAGCAGATATACTATAATATAGTATACTGTTTAAAGTCCCAAGCTCTGCAGCCAGAGTGCCTGGGATGGTATCTGGCCTCTGTGATTTGATGATATGAAAGTTACTAGAAACTCTCTTATCATATTTTCTTCCCCTTGAGATGAGACTCACATGTACCTGATAAAGGTTTTGGGGAAGGTTAATTGGGTCTATGAATATAAAGTGATTAGAGCAGTATCAGGCAAACAGTGAGAAAATTAATAAACGTTTGTTCTTATTATTATCAAATGTGAAGAAACATTAGAGGTCTCAACCCATCACCCTAACAAACTAGTGAATGTATATTACTAAGGAGCTTCTCCAAATAATAATAAAAACTATTAAGAAGAAATACGTCAAGTCTTTTACCTTTCTTAAATTTCAGGTAACTCAGTTTTACTAAACATAATTGACTCTACTCATTAAATCCTTACTCATTATATTCTCCACATCCACATTTACTATGGTTCTAATACATTTCTGTTCTAAAGACATATTTCGCCTCACGACAGCAATTAATAGTAATAACAATAATAGTTGTCATTTATGGAATAATTAAAATATGCAATACACTAAAATAAGATCTAAACAGTCACTGGTGTCCTGTGAGGTAATTACAAATAATTCCCCCATTTTACAGATTTGGAAACTGAGTCCAGAGTTCAAGTAAGTTGTTTGAACTCAAGTTGTAAGTAGTAGAGTATTTGTGCCACACATCCAGATGCCACAGCCAGTTAACAGTCACTACTTCATGATATGAAATCTACAATACATTTTTCCTCCACTAAGCATCCTTTGGAATTTTCTCTGCTCTGGCAAGTTTATAAGATTCAGTCACTCCCACACAACACCATTTACAAGAAGACTTAAATGTTTGTATTAAATATAAGTTCTGGTGGATCTACTTACATAATTTTACAACACAGAGCAGTCTACAATGATTGTACAACTGAAACACATTCTAAAAATTATATTTCACAGCCATTCATATGCATTTATAAATTAAAATGTCAACATCTTTTTAAATTAGGGGTTATGAATTAATTTTATTCCTAGAGAATATTTCAGGTGATATCTCATTTTTAAAAAATATTTGCCATTTCTTTGAAAAATGGTACCTTCCTTACAGGCCTCCTTTGTGATTCTATTTCTTGGCTTCTAAGAAATTTTTGCTTCCTTGCTTGGAGTTTCACCAAGGAGTTTAAAAAAAATAAAAACACATTTCTCTCTCTCTCCTTGCAGGCTTAACATTCTGATGACTTTTATAGCTTTTATTGAAGCTGTGAAATTATGAATTCTCATTATGCCGACTCCTGGCTCTTCCGTATTATTTAGGTGAAATAGTGGCAGACCCCATGGGTGGAATCAGTTTTAATTCTATCTTCTGTAACTTGTCTGCTACACCTCGGAAAGTTGGCCTAGGGAAAAGAAAATGGAAGCAGGTCTCTCCCTTTAATCCTCTCTGGCACACTAACTTTGTGGATGTTGACTTCACTATACTGTTTTCTGTGACCAATATTCTTTTTTTCAGAGCCTCTAATACTTTTCTTTTGCAATTAATCTTCTAAACTGCCTCCAAGTGCTTTTCAATTACTAACTCTATATTTGAGTTACTTAGCTGAATTTTGAGAGTCTGGGTGGAGGAGATACCTAATGAAAGGTGCCAGGCTTATATCCTTTAAAATTGTTTTATATATAGTGTATATAACATGTATACATTATAATACAAATATAATGAATGATACAGATTATCTGTTATATGATCTCCTTAAGGTGGACTATTCTGCCTGTGTATTTGGCTTTAAAACTAATGAATATTGTCTCTACAGAGGAAAATTCTGGGGATAAACTTGTGAATGGGATTTATAAAGATGTTTGTAATGGATACTATGGTCACACAATCAGGCCAGACACCTTCTTCATTATCCCTGACATTTATTTCCCTAGTGACTATTGATCACTCACAGATGAGTCCCTCCCTGAAATGCCAGGCACCTAAAAAACAATCAAATCTTATAAGAACTCATTGATGAGAACATCATAGGGGGAACTGCCCCATAATTCAATTACCTCCCAGCCTAACCCCTTCCAAACAGCCTAGGGCCTACCTTTGCTATTTCATGTTAGGACAATGACTGATACTTGATGGCTCCAGTTTACTCATGCTTTTTGTCTTTCTCAGGAGCTAGCCCCTGATCGATTTGTCCAACTATTTTACACATTTATTCTCTTGTGACAAACATAGCCCTAACTAACATTCTGCTAACATTTAATTGGGCAAAAAATAATCACCCTCTGTTTTTGCTGACGTATTAACATCCAGCATTCCTTCTAGCCTACTTCAACAGCTTAACATGGTATTCACCTGTGGTACCCTTCCCAGGCCCTTATTAGCAAAGATAATTATATTCTCATATGCTTACCTTGCAAGTTCTCTTGCAAGCAAGTGAGTAAAGCTGCAAGGTGTGTCACCCCTGGATTTACTGAAGGGCATTGTGCATTAGAGAGCACAGCTCCAGTACAGACCCACTTGGGAAGGCGACAGGAAAAGAATCCCAGCAGCTTCCTGAGCCTTACAGATGCTCACAGTAGGGTGGTGGTTGTCACAGAGAAACCATTTCCACATGTTAGAACATTTTCTATTGTCTCAACAATATTTTTAAGTTAGCTATTCTCTGTTTCACTCAAAATGATTTGCTTATTAATTCAACAGTCTTCCTTCTGGCACAGGTTTTTTTTTTTTTTNGATATTTTAAACTACAAACTTCCTGCTTTCTCATTTCCTCTTACAGGTTATTCTGTGGCAGGTCATCCAGCTTTTCTCTTTTCTGATCTCAAAACAACCAGTAACACATAATTTTTGCTAAACTGGGTCACTTTAAACAATTTAATACATATTTATTGAAATAAGCCCTAATATCATTTGACAATTTACTCCCCTGCATTAATAAGGCCATTTTGGACCATTGCTTTTTGGGTTACACTAGCGCACACTAGAGCATGGTTGATCACAATCCTAATAACTGACTTGTGAGAGGAAACCAAATAATTTTGATTTAGGACAACCTCTGTCAGTGAATTCTATTAAATCCACTGATTTTCTAAGAGATAATTTCTAACAACCATGTGTGAAATACACACACACACACACACACACACACACACACACACACACACAGAGGCATGCTACTGCATTTATATACAACACACATTTAACTTCCTTGGCAGCCATAGCTGATTTATTTTGAGTTGGCATTCAACTAAAATCCTGAAGTCTTTTTCACGCAAATTGCTGTCAAGATCTTTTCAAATATTGTTATGCAGCACATTAGCTATTTCTCTCAGCTTTTTGTTATCTAAAAATTTTATAAGCATACATTTTTGACTTTATCCAAGTCAATGATAAAAATGTTAGAGAGGACAAGGCCTAAGATAGAATCCTGTGTGATGACTCTTGGGGAACCATCATTCAATCACTTGAATCTATTCTCATCCAACTCTGACAATACTTGATTTTTCTGACATCTGGCCTACACTTCTCGAACTGGTAAACAAATAAATCATGAAAGATTTTAACACATTGCTGAAATCCAAATAAGCTTTATCTATGACTTTCCTATGCTTGGCCAATCTAATTAGATACCATCTGATTAAAAGAGCCAATGTAGTTGGGTTGTCTTCCTTTACTCATTGTGCATTTGTGCTAATTCCTAGTCATGATCTCTTATCTTTTCGGTCTTGCAACCCAACACTACTTTAGTTTTACAAATAATTCTTAAGCACCTACTATGTATTATGTGTTATATTTATTATATGCTATGTATTATATTCCCCAGTTATAAGAGATCTACTCTGTAACTCCTGCTCTCAATAAGCTTACTATATGCTCTAAAATACATTACAGAGTATTTCTAGAACCTGATATCAAGCTTATGCATTTGTAGTTCCTGATATTGTTTCTCTGAAAAATTGGGAGCATGTTTGATGATCCTGTCATGATCATTGCGATTCTGGCACTAATTTTCTATAATATATCTAAAATTATCAAGGGTGGTATTGATGAAGTAACTAGTATTGATATACTAGTTACTTCAGTACATTGGAACTGAAGCCTTAAATTTATCTGTAATGATTTTTACTATTTATTCTGTGTTAGAGGTTCCCAAGACAATTCTCAGGCTTGCGGATTACCTAGAAGGATTCACAGAACTCAGAAAAGCTGCTATACTCATAGATTATATATAACTTTGCAGATGCAGATTAAAATCAGCAGAGGAATAGGTCACATGGTATAAAGTCCAGGAGGAAACAGGTACAAGCTTTGATGCATTCCCTCCCAATGGTGTCAAACGGAGACATATTTAATTCTTCCAGCAATGATATGTGACAACACATTAAAAATGGTGCCAGGCAAGGATGCTCACCTAAGTCTTTGTGTCCAGGGTGTTTCTTGGGGCACAATCATGTAGACATACACTGCCTGTGTGACAGACTTCAGCGCCTCAGGTTCTACCACTCCCAAAGCAAAAACAAGCACTAACCATAAATTGCATTGTCAGGGTAAACTTATCTGATCAAACAAATACAGCATGGCCCAAGACCTCAAGAATATAAACTCTTATCAGGCAGAATAGTCTACGTTACCAAAGGTTATCATCTAGAAGCCTGGTTTAGACAAATCCTGAAGACAGATCTTTATTTGGAAAATCTGAGGGTTTAAGCAGCCCAGGCCTTCAGAGTTAGCTTTCTCTGCACAGCTCCCTCTATGTTTTAAATTCTATATTAATCATGTACTTTTCTAGTCTTTTACATCTTGGAAGACATTTTCTTTTTCAATTATATGAAAGCAAAATCAACATAGAATACTATGTTCTCAATGATTCTTTAAGATTATACATTTCCACTATTTCCTCTTGAAATACGTCAAAGAGATTCCTTTAGTTTAAAATTCAGATTTTATTGTTATCATGAAATATAGCCTTTAGTATGGGCTATAAATAATTGTTCCTTGATTTTTTTATTGAAATGTGTATTAGTCTTTTTACTGTTTTCACAAACACTTTCTTTTTCCTGTGCTTTTCCTTCTTCTATTAGTGGCTATGTCTTAAGAGTCATAAATTGAGATTTTAGATAAATTATAAAAAGTAAAGAAAGGCTTTCCACCACTGGCAAAGAAAAAATATATATAATGAGTGAGAACTAGTTGACTCAAATTCCTAAAAATTGCCTTATCAAAAAAATCAAGAATGCTAAATTTTTTAATAAATTATATTTAATAAACTATCATTCTATTAGTTACCTAGAGCTTCATAGTAAATTACTTTAAAACATTGCATTTTAAAACAATAAATACGTATTATTTTACTTTTCCTGAGTTCAGAAATGTAGGCACCAGGGTATATGGGTCCTCTGGCACAGGATCTCTCACAAAGCAACAAACAAGGTGTCACTGAAACCTGCAGTCATTTCAAGGTGTAGCTAAAAATGAATTCACTTCAAACTTATTTAAGTCATTAGTTTGATTCAATTTCTTGTGTGCTGTTGGCTGGAGGTTACCCTCAGTTCTTTGCCACCTTGGTTTCTCCAAAAGGTTTCTAGCAATATGTCAACTGTAAAGACAGAGTCTTGTTGATCAAAACCTTTAAGAAATTAGTTAGAGAGGAAATGTACATCAACAAAATAAAGACTATTTATGACAGATTCATTGCTAACATCATACTCAATGGTGAAAAGTTTGAAGTTTTCATCTTAGATAGGCAAGGACACTCACTCTCAACACTTCTGTTCAACATAGAACTGGAAGTCCTAGCTAGAGTATTTAAGCAAGGGGAAAAAAAATAGGCATCCAATTTGGAAAGAAAAATGTTAAATTGTCTTCATTTACAGATGACATAATTTTATATATAGAAAAATCCTAAAAATTCCACCAAATAAAACCTGTTAGAATAAAGAAATTCAGTAAAGTTACAAAATACACGATTAACATACAAAATTTAGCAACTTTTTATGCACTAACAATGAACTATCAGAAAAGAAATTGGGCCGGGCGCGGTGGCTCAAGCCTGCAATCCCAGCACTTTCGGAGGCCGAGGCAGGTGGATCATGAGGTCAAGAGATCGAGACCATCCTGGTCAACATGGTGAAACCCCGTCTCTACTAAAAATACAAAAAATTAGCTGGGCATGGTGGCGCGTGCCTGTAATCCCAGC
>NW_016107486.1:2666769-2675939 GCF_001604975.1 Cebus imitator | reverse complement strand
AAAAAAAAAGAAAAGAAATTAAGAAAGCAATGTTATTTAGAGTAGCTACTGCTATGGTTGCAGTTTTTCTCCACCAAAACCTCATCTTCAAATTTTATATCTAATGTGGTGGTATTTGAAGGTAATGCCTAGGAGATGTTTGGGTTATGGGGTGGCTCCCTCAAGCATGGCCTGGTGTCATTCTCATGATAGTGAGTGTGTTATTGTTCTGGCAAAGAATGAATTTGTTCTTGAGGGAATAGATTAGTTTCCATGAGAATGGATTGTTATAAGGCCAGGATACCCCCTTCGATTTTTCCTTTTTCCATGTGTCCACTTCCCCATTGACCTTCTCTATCATGTTATGACAAAGCATGAAAAGGCTTCATCAAAAGCTAAGCAGATACTGGTGTCATGCTTCTTGTACTTCTCAGCCTTCAGTACAATGAGCTAGCTAAATGTATTTTCTTTGTAAATCACCTCAACTCAGGTATTCTTTTATAGCAACACTAAAAGATCGAAGACAGCCACACATGCACACACACATACATGTACATAAATACTTAGGAATAAATTTTAAAAAAGAAGTGAAAAATCAATCCATTGAGAACTATAACACATTGATGAAAGAAAATAAAAAATATACAAATAAATGGAAAAGTATCCCATGGTCATGGATTGGAATATTTATATGGCTAAAATGTCCATACTACCCAAAGTGATTTATAGAGTTAATAAAATTTCTATAAAAATTTTATTATTTTTACATAAGTAGAAAATGATCCTAAAATATCCATAAGAGCAAAAAGACCCCCAAATAGCAAAAGCAATCTCAAGCAAAAAGAACAAAGTCAGACATATCACACTACCTGATTTCAAAACATACTACAAAGTTATAAAAACCAAAATATCATAGTATTGACATAAAAACAGATACAAAGCTCAATGGAGAAGAATAGAGAGCCCAGGAATAAACTCTGTATAATTGATTTTTGACAAATATGTAAAGAAGACACAATGGGAAAAGGACAGGCTCTTCAGTAAGTGATTCTGCAGATATCCACCTATAGAAGAATGTAATTAGACTCTACCTTATGCCATATGCAAAAATCAGCTCAAAATGAATTAGACATAAATAAGGGCTGAAACTATAGAACTGCTAAAATAAAACATAAGAAAAAACATCCATGACATGGTCTAGGCAATAATTATTTTAAATATAGCCCCAAAAGCACAGGCAACAAAAGCAAAAATAGACAAATAAGATTATATGAAACTAAAAAGTTTCTGCACATCAAAGGAAACAATTCTAGCATTGTTGGAATCCATAGAGAGACAACTCACAGATTAAAAGAATATATTTGCATACTCTACATTTGATAAGGCATTAATAATAATATCAAAAATATGTAAGGAACACAAATAGCAAGAAAACAAGTAACCTGATTTTAAAAATGGGCAAACATCCTTAAGAGAGATTTCTCAAAAGGAGACATACAAACTGCCAACAGGTATATGAAAAAATGCTTAAGGTCACTATTAGAGAAATATAAATTAAAATCACAATGAGATATCATTTTATACTTGTTAAAATGTCTATTATCAAATAGATTAAGAAAAAGTTTGGTAAATTATCTTAGATAAATTAGTGTATCCAGTATGAAAAACAGTCTAGGTTTCACAAAAGGTTAAAAATAGCTACTATATGATATGATAGTCCCAATACTAGGCATATGCCAAAGAAAGTGAGATCAGATGTTGAAGAGATGGCTGTACTCCCACATTTATTGCATCATTATTTACAATTGCCAAGTTATGTAATCAACCTAAGTGTCTATCAACAGATGAATGGATAAAGAAAATGTGTTATGTATACACAATAGAATACCAGTCAGCCTTAAAAAAAAAAGTAAATCCTGTTATTTGTGTCAGCATGAATGAACCTCAAAGACATTACATTAAGTGAAATAGGTCAGGCACAGAGAGGCAAATACTGCATAATCTAATTTATATGTAATAAACATACAGAAACAGAGGATAAAATGGTGGTTACCAGAGTGCAGGAAGTATAGCAATTGGGGAGATGTTGGTTAAAGGACACAAAATTTCAGTGAGACAGGAGAAATAAAGAGATCTATTGTTCATTGTGGTGACTATAGTGAATAAAAATGTATATGTGAAAACTGGTAAGATAGTAGAATTTATGTTTCTCACCACAAAATGTGATAAATATGTGAAGTAGTACATAGGGTAAACAGTTTGATTTAGGCACTCCATAATGTATGCATATTTCAAGGCATCATGCTATAAAACCACAAATGTATATAATTTTTATCAATTAAAAAAAGTAAAAGGAGGATTAAAAATGTAGAGTCTTATCGAAATCTTATCTTTGAAATGGCATTCCATCACTTTGGTCATAGATAATTTATTGCAAGCAAATCATTAAGTGTATGTATCTCTGAATGGGAGAATATTACACAAGACCATAAACACAGGAAGATGAGGACCGCTAGCCATTTTATAAAATACAAAGCCTACCACAGTCATCTATAACATACTACATAAAATACTACATGTCTTATTTAAGTAAATATCCATGATTCTCAACTGATATTTTTCCCAAATGCCTAGAAAAAAATTTTGATTGTCACAACTGCAGAAGGAGGGGTACCAACTATTGGCATCTAGTTGGTAGAAGTCTGGGATGCTGCTAAATATCCTACATTGCATAAAATAGCCTCTTACAACAAAGAATTACCCATTTCAAAATGCCAATATTAGTGACGTTGAAAAACTTTGTTAAATATTAGTAAATATTAAAGTTAATAAACATTAATTCCATAAAGGCTATATTTCATTTTGTATAACATTATGTTCAAGTCTTAGAAAATAATAACAGGAAAATAAGCATATATAATTACTGATTTGGTTTGTTTAGTCTGAAATACAAGTGTCAAACAAAATGGTTATTACAGATCCATCTAAGTAAGAGCCAAATCATTTCTATTTATTGAAGACAAAACTACCTACTGATCTCTGCCTCACAAATATATTAAGTAATGTGCTTATGGTAAAAAAATAATTGAATATGCAGCCACTTGAATACACACCTTTTAAACCATTAACAGATGTTTCTGTAGCAAAACCTGGCTTAAAATTATAATTGTTTAATCCATGCTTGCATCTTTGAGTCATCTGTATTTTCTCTTTTAATACAGATGCTTGAACCACATCCTCAAGCCAATTAAATTAGTCACTGTTGAGGGGAGACATAAGTTTTGGTATAGCTGTAAAGAGTCAAGTTCAGTGATTGTAAGAACCACTAAAGCAGAGGTCCTGCAGAAATTATTTAATCAGTCTAGGTGACCTGCTAATACTGGATGTGACGCTGTTGAAATAAAGCTCTTTTTGAAATATCTGCTACAGATTAGCACTATTACAGAAATGTACATATTCTAAAAGTGAATTGCTAAATCTGAGTGATTTATTCCATGGAATCATCAAACTATGGCCAGTGGGTGAAATCTTTCTTTCTGCTTTTGTAAATAAAGTTTTATTAAAACACCACCATGTCATTTGTTTTTGTATTGTTCATGGCTGCTTTTGAGCTGAAATAGCAGACCTAATCCTTTGCAGCAGAGACTACATGACCCACAAGGCCTTAATTATTGAATATCAGTTCCATTATAGGAGTTTGCAAAGCTGTTATGGCTTCCAATGTCAATAATTTACTTTTATTGAACTTAGTATTAACACTAGTTGTTTACAGTCCCTTTTAAAATGGTGCCTTTCAACATGAAGAATTTGAGAGGAGACAAAGAAACAGAAAATTATAAAATAAACAACGTTTTCTTTGTCTCCATTTATGTTACTTTTATATATTATAAAGGTAATAATAGGTTATATATTGGCTAAAGATGATCTCTCTGGAACAATTTTCCAAGGAAAATTGGTAATTCTAGACTATTTATTTTTCCCTTAAGTTGAGTCAGTGATTACTCTAAAGATAATAACATCAATTGTTTATTAAAATTTACCTAAGTTTACATAGTAATATGAATGTATTCAAGCTGATTCAATTACAGAAAGTCTATTTTTAGAGTCTGAGCTCTAATTCATAAGACAAAATATGCTTCTGCTTACAGTAAAGTCATTTATTTTAGCACTCCATATTCCAAAATTCCTCAAAATCTTAAAGTAGACAACTCATACTCTTGAAGATAGCTAAATACCTCCAAATATAATTAAACTTTTAAAAATATACTTTAAAAAAAATCACATGATATGTATTAACCACAAAAAAATAGACAAATAGAGTAGCTTTAATGAAGGCATTCTGAGTTACAAGTACAGTAAGTTCTGCTATCACACTTGTTTTGAAAACACAAGTTTGTTCCAATGTAATTTATTTATTTATGGGGGAATAATTTGAGAATAATACCAACTTCACATTTGTTTACAGGAAATTTCACTTGCAAGAAATTCAAAGTTCATACAGAAAACTGTATCCAGCTGAATTGAACCATGTAGGAATACACAAAATACACACATGCACGACACCTCGAATATCTCCTCTGTCAACTCACTTTGTTCACTGCACATGTTATCCTAAAAGGCTGTGATTTGCTAATATTTTGCCTTTGTGACATTCATTCAACATCCCCAAAGTACAAGTGTTCTTGGTTGAAAACACCAAACAGTACATCAGAAATGAAAGCTTTAAATATTGAGAAGAAACTTGAAATAACAAAATGTTTTGAAAGAAATGGGAGAGCATATGACAGCTCTCAAGCAACAGACTTAAAGGAATCCACACTGTGGACCACCGGAGACAATGCTCGGAAAAAAAAAAAAAAAAAATCTTTGATTAGAAAAACTTTATATGCTTCAAAGTCATGAAAATTGAAAATAAGGCCCCGAAAATGTAATGTAATGGGAAGATTGTTGAGCTCATGCATAGCAGAAGAGTCAAAAAGTCATAAACACCCTTTCTCACAATCAAATATAAAGCACTATCTGTAAACTAAGACTTTATATAGACATTGCCAAATCCTGCAGAAACAGCTCTTTTTAGTACAAGTAGTGGCTGGTTTGGTTATTTTCAAATACCACTAAAATTTTCAAAGCCTTCAGCTTTTAAGCAAAACCATGAGTGAAGATTAGAAAGCAGTAAATGTATTTCCAGCAGTGATACAAAAGTTAATTAAAGGTTACACGTCATATCAAATTTTCAATTTTGATAAAATAGGTATCTAGTATAAACACATGCCTTAAAGGACTTACACTGTAAATAGCAAGAAAATACATGCCCCAGGTTTTATGGCTGCAAAAGATTACAAATGTGGTAACCTCTTTTTTACCATATCATGATAACTCACAAGCTTCAATCTATCCGAGGTCTGCTTACAGAAAGAAATTGCCCTCCACCAAGACAAAGTATAATTTTTATTGTAGCATTTATGTTTTTCTTCACCATTTGATATATATATAAAACTGGGCTATCATTTTCATTATTTTCCTATTTTTTCTTTGTATACATCACTGATAAAATTTTTGAAGATTTTGCTCCTAACTTTGCATTTGCTAGCAACTATTTGTCTTTATTACATGATTTTACATAGTGCCATAAATTTTAGAAATGTATGTATTTATGACAGCACAACTGGGTGTAACAGAAAACCATTTATGTTAGATCATACAAAAATGAAATTAATTAAGTGCTTCTGCATACAACCAAAGACAAGAAGGGTAATTGCAACTCATGAGAGATCGGAATTGGGTTCTAAACATTTCTGATAAACCAAGAGAGCTCTTTGTGTCATCTTTTCAGGGTCAAATAATCTCTTTTCTCTTTCTTTTGAAAGTCTGTTTATTGTTTAGTTGCTTATAATGACCAATTCATGAGTTTTCCTAATAAGTACATGGAAAAGAGGACCATTCCACCACCTCTCAGAGTAGGCAAGCTGCTATGGTTTGAATGTGATCCCTAAAGTTTATGTGTTGGATACTCAATGTTGCAGTGTTGGGAGGTGTGGCTTTTTTTTTTTTTTTTTTTTNTTGAGACGGAGTTTCGCTCTTGTTACCCAGGCTGGAGTGCAATGGCGCGATCTCGGCTCACCGCAACCTCCGCCTCCTGGGTTCAGGCAATTCTCCTGCCTCAGCCTCCTGGGTAGCTGGGATTACAGGCACACGCCACCATGCCTAGCTAATTTTTTTGTAGTTTTAGTAGAGACGGGATTTCACCGTGTTGACCAGGATGGTCTGGATCTCTTGACCTCGTGATCCACCCGCCTCGGCCTCTCAAAGTGCTGGGATTACAGGCGTGAGCCACCGCGCCCGGCCGAGGTGTGGCTTTTATGAGGTATTCAGGCCATGAGATCTGTACTCTCATGAATGGATTAATGCCATTACTGTAGGAGTGTTTTGTTTTGTTTTAATAAAAGGCTGAGTTTGGTCTCCTCTTGCTCACTCTCTGCCTCTTTTTCCCCTTCTTCCCTGTGATGCCTTCCACCACATGGTGATGCAGAAAGAAAGTGCTCATCGGATACGGGGTCCTCAATCTTGAACTTCCCAGACTCCAAAAGTGTGAGCCAATATATTTTTGTTCATGGTAAATTACCAATTCTGTGGTATTCTGTTCTAGCAGCACAAAATAGACTAAGACACAAGCAGAAGAGATTGACTATTGTGTAACCAAAAGCTTTCTTAAATTCTTGTGAGAGATAACCAATTTAACCAATTTCAGACTGGAAAATGCTCCAAACTTGTCAAGAGGTTTCATGTTTATTTACATTATAACTACATTGAATTCAATTATTAAATGAGATATTTATGAAAAAGTTATGAAATGCATGATAAAAGACTGAGTTGAGTATTTGGAACTTGAAACACGTTTTTGTTCTTCACAGTATAATTCTAGGAGTGGTGAACAAACTTTTTGTTTTGTTTTATCTCATTTTGCTTAAAATGAGCCTGCCTCTATATTTAAAAAGTTATAAAATTTTAGGTAGAGGGGATCCTGATCATCTAGACAACGATTTTACTCCCAGGATTAAAACATTGAGCCCCAGAGAGGTTGTGAACTGCCAAGGGCAATTTTTGAGTGACATTGCAGCTGAAGTGGCAATGCTAATATTATCCTGAGTTATGGTTTCTGGCAGCTGGTAACCAGATAGTGCAATAAAAAATAAAAATAGGAAAATGTGTCCTCATCTTATTTTGGATTTCTGGCCTTAGAGAATATTGACAATAAGCATTAAGCATATATTACTGGCTGTTAGAAAAAATATGAATACTTTCATGTTTCTGCATGGTGCAGATGTTTGAGCATCAAAAACTAGAACTTGGGTTGAAACACAAGCATGAGTTGTTAAAAAGATGACAGAATAGGGAGGGACAGAACTCCAGAAAGATTTACCTTCTTGGAGATATGTATTTTTATTCCAAATGGGGAGAAAACCCAGAAAGGTGAAGACTTTTTAGTGACTGTAAACAGGAGGCATTTATATTATCAATCCTACTGCAGAGATTTATTTTTATTCCAAAGGGCAAGATCCAAGTACCTTTATCCTTTATTTTAGGCTTTATTATTTATGGAGAATTTCTTCAGGGAGACTATTATTTTCTATCTCTCTTACAAAGAAAAAAAGAAACTGCTACGTGAGCCATATAACATAAATTTCTAGATTTATAATTTTTGGTTTCTTTCCTTGATTTGCTTATTGCTATAAGTAACAATATTTTTCCTTGATTTGGAATCTTATATTTGCCTTCAGGGAAATATAAATGCGAATATTCAAAATGTGTCACTGTAGAATACAATGAGGTGATATCTAGACCTTCCTGTCAGTGAAAAAACCATAGTAGGTGAAAATTATTACAGCAAAGAAACAAATCATGAACAAAAACTAGGTTAATTCCTAGCAGTCACTTTATAAGAAATACATCTTATGTGAAATAAAAAAGAGTCCTTCAAAGAGAAAGCAGTTTTCACCAGAAAGTAATTTGAATCCACATGTAAGGAAAAAAGCTTTGGTAAAGGTAATTAGGTAATTATGACAGGTATAATTAAATATATTTTACTTATTTTTTCTGTTGATTTATAAAACAACTATATATCACAATATCCATATCATTTATCATAAAGAAATGTGTATAACAATAACAGCTCAAAATGGAGAAAGAGTGATTAGAATTATATACAAATAACATTTCTATATCTTGCCAGAATTAAGTGAGTGCAAATATTAAGCAGATTCTGGTAAGTCAAATTGTATATAGCAAGTCTGAAAGCAATGACTAAGAAAATACTCAAAAAGTGAAAATAATTAGAGAAATTTAAAGGCTACATTAGAAAATATTCACTTAATTTAAAAATTAATAAAGGATGAATAAAGACAAAAACTTATAGAAAACAAAAGATAAAATGGTAGGCATAAATTCACATATATATAATAATCTAATGTAGATGAATTAGTCTAATCAAAAGGGAGAGATTGTCAGGTAGGATTAAAAAAACTTATTTACTTATATGCTGTCTATAGGACACATACTTAAAATTCAGAAATAATTTATATTTTAAATATATTGTTGGTTGAAATTAAAAGGAAAGGAAAAAAAAATAGACCATGCAAACAAGCACATGAAAGCCTGAGTAGCTATAACAGTGCCAGACAAAATAGACTGTAAAACAAAAACAACAATAAAAATAACTTACCAGAGACAAGAAATGTATAATGAAAAAATGACCAATCCATTAAGAAGATAAGTATAAACATATATTTACCTAACAACAGAGATCAAAGCACATGATGCAAAAACTGACATAATTCAAGAAAGAAAGCAAAAATAGACGTAATTTAAGAGAGATACACTTAATTAAACCATAATAGCTGGATACTGTGCTACCGCATTTTCAGTAATAGACAGAACAACTAAAAAGACAGTCAACAAGACAACAGAAGACTTTCATAAGACTATAAACCAACTAGTCCTGGTGGACAGTTTTAAAACACTTCACCTAACAACAGCAAGATACACATGCTGCTCAAGTGCACATAAAACACGTGGATTATTGTCAGCCTATAAAACAAATCTAATAAATTTGAAAGTATTGACATCATAAAAAATATGTTCTCTGCCAAGAAGGTGAAAGATTTCTAGAAGGAGAACTACAAAACACTGCTAAA
>NW_016107486.1:2637408-2666624 GCF_001604975.1 Cebus imitator | reverse complement strand
AAAAAAAAAAAAAAAAAAAAAAAAAGCTACTCTAAAATCTTTATGGAGCCAAAAAAGAGCCTGAACAGCCAAAATAATTCTAAGCAAAAAGAACAAAGCTGGAAGCCTCACATTATCCAACTTTATGCTATAAAACTACAATAACCAAAACAGTGTAGTACTGGTATAAAAACAGATATATAGATAAATGGAACAAAATAGAAAACCTGGAAATAAAGCCACATACTTACAGCCACCTAGTCTTTCACAAATTGACAAAAATAAGCAATGAAGAAAGCATTCCCTATTCAATAAATGGTGCTGGGATAGCTCAGTAGCCACATGCAGAAAAACAAAACTGGGCCTGTACCTTTCACCACATACAAAAATTAAGATGGAGTAAATATTCAAATGTAAGACCTCAAACTATAAAAATTCTAGAAGAAAACCTAGGAAACACCATTCAGGACATGGACCTTGGAAAAGAATTTATGATCAAGTCCTCAAATGCAATTGCAACAATAACAAAAAATTGATAAGTTGGACTTAGATAAACTATCAATAAAGGAAACAGGCAACCTACAGAATGGAGAAAATATTCACAAACTGTGCATCTAACAAATATCTAATATTCAGAATCTATAAAAAACTTAAAAAGTTCAACAAGAAAAAAACATATAACCAATTTAAAAAACAGGCAAAAAACATGAACAGACACTTCTTCAAATAAGAACTACAAATGGCCAAAAAACATTAGAGAATGCTTATTATCACTAATCATTAGAGAAATGCAAACTAAAATCACAATGGCATATTATTGCATAACAGTCAGAATGGCTATTATTAAAGTAAAAAAACAACAGATGCTGGCAAGGCTACAGAAAAAAAATGAACGTTTGTATACTGTTGGTGGGAATGTAAATTAATTCAGCCACTGTGGAAAGCAATTTGGAAATTTCTCAAAAAACTTAGAACTGCCATTTGACTCAGCCTTCCCATTACTAGTTATATATCCAAAAGAAAACAAACCAGTCTACCAAAAAGGCACATGCATTTGTATGTTCATCATAGCACTGTTCACATTTGCAAAGACAAGGAATCAACCTAGTTGCCATCAAGGGTGGATTCAATAATCAATATGTGGAATGTAAATGCCATGGAATACTGTGCAGCCCTAAAAATTAACAAAATTATATCCTTTACAGCAACACAGATGCAGCTGGAAGCCACTATCTTAAGTAAATTAATGCAGGAACAGAAAACTGCATGTTCTCACTTATAAGTGGGAGCTAAACTTTACGTTCTTGTTGACATAAGGATGGCAACAATAGATACTAGAGCCTACTAGAGGCAGGGTGGGGGTGAGAGAGAGGCTAGAGTTATAAAACTAACTATTCGGTACTATGCTCAGTACATGGACGATGGGATCATTCATACTCCAAATCTCAGCATCTGCAATATACCCAGGTAACAAACACATACATGTATCCCTTGAAAAAAAAAAAAAAAAAAAAGTATGTTCTTTGACCACAATAGAATAAAATCAGAAATCAATGACAAAAATAAATTGTACACATATGTGGAAATTTAAAAAAAACTCAAATAATAAATGGACCAAAGGAAAAAAAGAGAAATAGGAAAATACCTTGAGAAATAAAAATAAAAACTCCAACATACCAAAACTTATAGAGTACAGCTAAAATAGTCCTTAGTGGAGAATGTAAATCTGCAAATGCCTAAACTTAAAAAATAATACGTCAACTATGAAAGCTAACTTCCATCTTAAGAAATTGTTTAAAAGGCAAAACAACGTAAACAATGTAAAGTAAAGGAGATAATAAATATTGAGTGGTAATTAACAAAATAGACAATATAAAAGTTGTGGAGAAAATTAATAAAATCAAAGGTTGGTTCCTTGATCAACAAAATTTACAACACTTTAGCTAGACTGACAAAAAAGGAGAGGAGATTCAAATTATTAGCACTGAAAGGAAGAACATTTCAGTCATTATGAAAATTGAAAAAATTAAAAAGAAATACTATGAGCAACCATATGTCAATAAATTAGATAATTTAGATGAAAAACATGAGTTCCAGAAAAGACACAAACTACTAAGTCAAGGAAATAAAAAATCTGGACAGAGCAATAATAAATAATGAGATGAAATATGTAATTGTAAAACTTCCCACTAAGGAAAGCCTAGCTTACTTAATTGGTAAATTCTATCATTTAAGAAAAAATTAATACCAATTCTCAAAACCTCATCTAAAACACAGAAAACAAAGAAGCACCTCCTAACTCATTTGATGAGGGTAGCACTACCCAGAAGTCAAACACATCACAAGAAAAGAAAACTATATACCAATTATCTGTTACAAATATAGGCACAAAAATTCTTTTAAAAATGTTAACAAACAAAATCTAGCCAACATATAAAAAGAATTACAGACCACAACCAAATGGGATTTATTTCAAGAATTTAAGACTCGTTTAAAGTGGAAAATTAACTAATGTAGTCCACCATTTTAATAAATAGTAAAAATCCATATAATTATGTCAATAGACAAGAAAAAGCACTTGACTAAATCCAGTGCCCATTCATGATTAAAAGCAAACAAAAACTAAGAAAACTAGACACAGAGTCTATTTCCTCAACTTGAAAGAGGGTATCTAAGAAAAACCCCCAGGTAATATCATATTTAATGGTGAAAAACTAAAGGTTTTCAAATTGAGAACCTAAGAACAGGAATAAGACAAGGATGTCTGTGCTTCTGCCTGTAGGATATTGGTCTGGGTGGTGGGAAAAATTATAGGAAAGATGCGAACCTTCTTAGAAGGCTGGAAGGTTTTGCAAAAGCTTTGGGAAAGGATTATGGCTGCAGGCAGCCTAATCCTCTTACCTTGAGCTAACAACAAAGAGCAGGTAACAAAGGAATGTAGAGGAGTTTATCTAAATAGCTTGTTTATGCACATTGTCCTAAAACTGATCTTTGATCATTTGCTTGCAGGACTGCTCTCTATTTGGGGGTTAACAATGTTTATTACCCATAAATTGTGTTTGCTCTAGGCCTTTGTCTTAAATCTGTACTAAAAAAATGTAGGTGTTGCCAGCTTATCAAGGCTGCTGCTGATTTTGGCAGGGTTCCCCTAGCCACACTGACAGGCAAGACTGTTTGTTTACTCCATTCATCTGTCACCTGGCCAGAGTCTGTGGGACAGACATGACAGCTGGTGTGCCCGCATGATGAATGCTGCAATGGATCACAGCAAAAACCTTGAAAATGAAGAAGAGACTGCACAGTCAGTAAGTCAGCAAGTTATTGGTGCCCACTCGGGATTTCCAACTTCGAGGGAACTGTTCAAACTAGGGTTTCATCATGGGACAACAGTTATCAGCACAACAGAAACGGTATATAAAAGTATTGAAACAGCTGATTAAAGCTAGCAGAGCCTCACTTTCACAGGCTCAACTGAGGGACCTAATGCAAACTGTTGTTTCCTATAACCCTGTTCTTGGAAGAAGGAATGCTAGACGTTGAGCTCTGGGAACAAGTGGGGAGAAATCTTAAATGTATGCATGCACAAGGGCAATGGGTCCCAGTAACATCTTTAATGTTATGGGCCTTAGTCAGGGCTGATTTGATCATGCTTTACACAGAAGAGCCCAAAAAGGCAAGGGAAGAGGAACCATCACCTACCTTACTGCCTCGTCCCCCTCACTCAGCCATTATTACTGAGTAAAAGTGCCACATAAGAAACAACAATATCCCCTGAGCCCCTTCCACAAGTTAATTGGAAAAAATACAAGGGATATGCTACAGCTATGGGACCCTGTGTTAGGCAAGCAGAATTAGAAGGGGAACTCTTGGCCTGCCGAGTAGTGGAAAATAGACAAGGCAATCAGGCATATGAACCCATTACTTTTGATGCTTATAAAGAGGTAAGAAAAAGCATTGGAGAAAACAGAGCCACTAGCCTATTTACAAAAGGATTAATTGAGATCATAGCAGACAACTTCCATATGAGCCCATGGGACTGGTCAGTGCTAGCTAAAACAACTTTAAATGCCAGTCAATACCTCCTCTGGAGGGCAGAATTTGATCAATTATGTGAAGAGCAGACTTCTTTCTAATAACGGCCACTGTTATAATTCCCCTACCCCTGATGTGGCTCTCTCAAAATCCTGTTTGGGTAGAACAGTAGCTTTTAAAGGGAGAGAGATTACTACAAGCCTAAAATTTGTTGAGGAGCAATTAACAGCTCGTCATATAGAACCATCTAACAGCCCTTGGAAATCCCATTTTTGTGATTCCCAAAAGTCTGGCAAATGGAGACTTTTGCATGACTTACAGGCTATCAATGCTAATTTGCTACCTATGAGGTCCCTTCAACAGGGGCTCCTTTCCCCTGCAGCAATTCCTCAAAATTGGCCTATAGTCATTATTGACTTAAAAGACTGCTTTTATACTATTCCCCTTGCAGAACAGGACAGAGAAAAATTTGCATTTATAATACCAGCTATCAGTAATGAAAGGCCACCTCACTGATTTCATTGGAAAGTGCTTCCTTAAACAATGCTGAACAGTCCTACTATGTGTCAGTATTATGTAAATCAGGCTTTGTTCCCCAGGAGAAAACAATTTCCTAATTGCAAGATTTTTTATTTCATGGATGATATTTTATTAGCAGAACCAACAAAGCCAGTAGTTTTATGTTTATATGCCTCTGTCCAATGGAATATACAGTTAAGAGGTTTAACCATACCACCTGAAAAAGTACAAATGTCCTCTTCTTGGAAATGTCTTATTAGATACATACTAACTTCCATGTCAGTAAGATCTCAGAAGGTTAAATTAAATACCAGCAACTTACATATCTTAAATGATTATCAAAAATTACTGGGCAATATTAACTATCTTTGCCCTACCTTGGGCATAACTACTGATAAGTGGCAAAACTGTTTTCTATCTTAAAAGGAAATACAGCCGTAGATTCTCCCAGGTATTTAACCCCAGCAGCAAAAAAGGAAATTGAGGAAGTAGAGCAAGCTATTTCTCAGAGGCAACAAGATTGCACAGACCCAAAATATTCAGTTCAATTGTTTGTTTTTCCTGCTAAACATTCCCCAACAGGATTACTAGGACAGATGACTCCAGGGCTATGCTTCCTAGAACGGGTGTTTTGCTCACATACCAGGACTAAAACACTATCTCTCTATATCCAGCTAGTTAGTAGAGTCATCTATGTGGGCCACAGACAATGAAATCTGTTGCTAGGTTATGACCCTGATGTCATAAGAAGTCCCTTGAGTAAAAAGCAATTCAAAGTAGTCTTGCCCCTATCTCTAGATTTTCAGATAGCACTCTCTGTTATGCAGGCCATACAGAGCTTGTCCTTCATGCTGACAAACTTTCAGTTCTTACCTCAGACTCCTGTAGTTTTGTCTACAAATGTAGTTCACTCCACTCTTAAAAATATGCTCAGAAACCAAAAAAAGGGGGAATATGAGTAAAGGCCCTGACCCTGCAACACTACTAGCACAAGCCTTATTTATCCTTAATTTCTTAAATTTATATGACAAATTTCAAGCAGCTACAGAAAAGCACTTTGCTAAAACCTCTCAAGACATAAAACCCACAGTTTTATGGAAAGATGTAAATAGTAATGTATGGTGTGATCCAAATGATTTGCTTACATGAGGAAGAGGTTACGCTTGTGTTCACACCCCCTCAGATTCTCTTTGGATTCCAGCATGATGTGTCAAACCATACTACGGCGTGGCTAGGACAAAACTTGCTTCCAGAAATGAAGGAAATGACCCTGCAGGACCTGCAACTCCAGATGACACAAGCCCCAAACATCACCTGTGGGATGTTGAAGAAGATGACTGAGGAGGCTAAGTGAATCCTGCTCTGGACGCAGACACTATTCACTCCAGATAATTTGCTACTTTTTTATTCTCTCACTTTGCCTGCTACTGTACCTGCTATACTCTATTGAGCCCATCTTCCAAATCTAGTAGTTTATCTAAATAGCTTGTTTACCCATGTTGTCCTAAAACTGATCTTTGATCATCCACACACAAGACTGATCTCTACTCATGGGGTCGACACTGTTTATTACCCATAAATGGTGTTTGTTCTAGGTCTTCATCATGACATCTTTACTAAATAAATGCAAGTGTTACCAGCTGCTACTGATTCTGGCAGGGGTCCCCTAGTCATGCTAACAGGCAAGTCTGTGTCTGCATACTCTGTTCATTTGTCACTCAGCCAGAGTCTGTGGGACAGACTCAGAATCTTCCTATTCTATTTAACCTTGTACTGGGGGTTCCAGCCAGGACAATTAGACAAATAAGTGAAATAGAAGACATCCAGATTGAAAAGAGAAAAGTAAATGAAATGGGAAAAGTAAAAAAGTGAAGGGAGAAGACAATGGAATATTATTCAATGCCAAAAATGAATGAACTATGAAAAGACAGAGAGGAAACATAAGTAAACATTACTTACTATGTGAAAGAAACCAATATGAAAAGGCTACATACTATATAATTCCAACTATATAAATCTCTTGAAAAGTCAAAACTATGGAGACAGTAAAACAATCAGTGATGGCGAGGATATAGAGTGAACAGGGATAAACAGACAGATCACAGAGAATATTTGGTCATTGAAACCACTCTATATACTGTAATGGTAAATACACATAATTATATATTTGTCCAAATCCATAGAATTTACAACCCCAAGAGTGAACGCTAAGATTCTGGGAATAATGATGTGTCAATGTAGGTTCAAGTTGCAATAAATGTATCACTTTGGTGAGGGACATTGAAAGTGGGGAGAGCCATGCATGTGTAGGGGCAGGGGTTATATAAAATATCTCTTTACCTTCCACATAGTTTTGCAGCAAATATAAACTGCTCTAAAAGTTGTCTTATTTTAAAAAACATGAAAAAAAGATTTGAATAGATGCTTCTCCAAAAAGTTATACAAATGTCTACTAACCAGAAGAGAAGATACTCAACATCATTAGTAATTAGAGAAATGTCAATCAAAACTATAATGAGATACCAGTTGACACCCAGTAGGATGACTATCATTAGAAAGACAGATAATAGCAGTTGTTGTCAAGAAGTCAGTGAAGAAATTGGAACCCTCACACATTGTGGAAAGTAAAATGCTGTAGCCACTTTGAAAAACAGTTTGTTAGTGCCTTAAAAAGTTAAACAGATTTACCATGTAACCAGCAATTCCATTTCTAGGTACATATCCAAGATAACTGAAACCATATGTCTGCAAAAATACTTATACATGGTTGTTCATTGTAGAATTCATAATAGCCAAATAGTGAAAGAAACTCAAATGTCCAGGGATAAATAAAATATGATCTATACATACAATGATATTTTTTTCAGTCCTATGAAGGAATAAAGTACTGACACACACTATGACATGGATCAACCTTAAATATGTTATGCCAACTGAAAGAATGTCATCACAAAAATCTCTGTTGTGTGAGTCCATTAATATAAAATCTACACAATAGACAATGTATGGAGATAGAAAATACATTTGTGATTGCCTACAGCTGGGGACTGTGGGGGAAATGAGGAGTGTCTGTTAATGGATACAGGAGATAAGGTACCCCAAGTTAACTTCAGACAGTCAATTATAATTTCACAGACCACAAGGTTGAGAATAGGGGAAAGGTGGTTCCCTAAAAGAAAACTTAAGTGTGTTTTGTTGCAGGAAACAGAACTGCTAAAGCTAAGCAGGAATTAGCTAGGCAAAAAGAATGGGAGAAATGAAATTGAAAAACTTGGCAGAGTCTATTTTATGCAAGTCTTGGTAAGGTATGTTAATTGGCTTAGGTTTTATCCTAAAAAATATTTTCTATAAATAGTTGTCAATATGAAAATGGAGTGTTCAGATTTGTATTTCAGATAATTTATTTTGGCTACTCCTCTAAATTTATTTCAAACTTCTCCTTAACCTTCTGAAGCCCCATTCCCACTCTTTAAAACCTCTAAGTTATTTTACAATAACTCATAAGCTACTAATAATAGAGACTGAATACAGGCTAAAGATAGAGAAGGATCACATAGTGGGATAAGTATAAGCCAGTAAATCAGGGGCCACCTGTGCTTCCAAAGGTACTCAAATGAAATGGAGCATGTTTTCTCCACACAGTAAGATCAATTTATCAATCATCCATCTACTACATTCCAGACACTGTCCTAAGCACTGTGAGGATACAAAGATGAATAGAACACTATTCCCACTTTCAGAAAGTTAATGCGCTTGGAGAGGAGAAAAACACATATAACTATAATAAATGTTAGTTTATGAATGCTACTAGCAGTGACTTTATGTTTCCATGAGGTCACAATCTGACTTTGTTCGGCAGTGATCCCTAGTACCTAAAGGTTTCCTAGCACATAATAGGCATTCAGCAATTATACTTTTAATGGATGTGTGAGCAGGTGATATAAATTCAGTGCAATGGTAGTTTAGAGATGATTATTTCTGGCTGTAGAGGCAAAGGTATTTGGAAATAGGTAGCTTTTGCCTAGATCTTGAAAGATTGGTATTAATATGTTTAATGAGAAGAAGCTAGATGAAGAATGTGTGAGACCCTTCCAGGAAGAAGCAGCAACAAAATTACAACCAAAGACAAGGTGGCAGGAAAATAAAATGATACTTATTTAACAGAGAATTGAATGGTCTAGATTAGGATAGATAGAAAGCACTGGAGAAAGGGCTAGAGAGGTCAAATATTGGCTTTTTTTTTCTTTTTAAGACAAGTTTTTGCTATGTTGCACAGGGTGGGGTACAGTTGCTATTCAGAGGTGTGGTCACAATACACTACTACTGGTCTCACGCAGTCCTCCTGCCTCAGCCTCTAGAGTGGTTGGCACTACAGGTATACACCACTTTGTCTCGCTATGAGTCTTTTTGTGGGGGAAGGAAGAATAATGTACTACCTGGCTAAAAAGTTTCAAGAGCTTGAAGGAGGTAGGTATGGATCAAGTAAAACAGTATGTTTCCTCTTCTGTATTATTCTGGGGAGACAGTGGTTGCAGGGGATTGGCACTGGGAATAGGAAACAGAAAATGAGCTAAGCTAACCAAAAATAACCACAACCTACAGGGATTATATCATGTTTTCCTTAAACTGCAGGTGTTTGTCCTAATAAAAGTCAATAAAAATTGTTATTTTTCTATAGACCAGACATGCTAAAGAGGAACATTTCCCTATTCCAATAAGCTTTGTAAAAAAATCATTACAACACCAAAAAACAAAAAGTGAGTTATTGAGAGCCTTTTCCACAAGATTTAATAATACATTAACATGTGAATAAAACATGTTTCTAAAGAAGAAAATATAATTACTTTTATTTTGAAAGAATGACTTAAAGCATTATCTCTTTACCTTAAATATTTATGTTAATTTAGCTTATTATCTTATTAAATATTTTAACAAATTCCTCAATGCGGGTTAATTCTAAAGCCACGGCTGTACAATTTAAATTACTAAAAAAGCTATTGTCACGCTGATTATAAGTAGATGTCATCATTTTAAAATGAACACTTTAATCATCATAATTGTGTTAGTGATTTTGCTACTCATTGCCTGAAGTGCTTAAGTTGAAGATAGTTAGCCATGCTTTAGGGGTCTTGTAGTGCTATAAAAAGGAAAATAACTGAAAGACTGATTACTGGAATAAGTCAGGGACTTGCTTATGTATTGAACATAGCAGTACGTCACAGATATTTTTCAAATTTAACCATCAACTTTAATTAGTTTTAGTCTTCTTGGCTTACAAATGAAATATAATAGTGATGAGATATTTTAAAAAATAACGTCTTATTCAAAATACTTTTAAACTATATCATTGTGGTGCATTTTGTATGAGTCTAGTGTGGGGATGCCCTGAATTACTGATGCCATGGTAATCACTCAGTTATGGGACAGGGAATACCTCATCTCCCAAAATAAAAAAGGTGACTCCAGGCATAATTAGAAATTATTAATTGTTTTGGATAAACAAGTACCCTAAGGCTGACCCAAAAGCCATTAAGCAAATTCAAAAGCAATTATGTGAGGTTATTATTTCACTGAGGTTGCGTAGTCATAGTCATTATTTCATTGATGTTTCTTAAGGAGTGGCAAGGGATAACATGACTCAAAATAGCCTTGACAGAACTTGATAAGAAGGAAACTATTTGAACTATTTGAACTGAATTTCAGGTCTTTTTAATTGGTTTCTATGACCAACCGTCCTAAAATCCACATTTTTTTTTTTTTTTTTTTTTGAGACGGAGTCTTGCTCCTATTGCCCTGGCAGGCATGCAATGGCACAATCTCGGGTCACTGCAACATCTGCCTCCTGGGTTCAAGTGACTCTCCGGCCTCAGCCTCCAGAATAGCTGGAATTACAGGTGCCTACCACCTTGCCCAGCTAATTTTTGTATTTTTAGTAGAGATGGGATTTCTCCATGTTGGCCAGGCTGTCTTGAATTTCTAACCTCAGGTAATCCGCCCACCTTAGCCTCCCAAAGTGCTAGGATTACAGATGTGAACCACCATGGTGGCCAAAATCTGTATTTTTTAAAGTTTCCTAATTCCCTAAAACTGGTTAATAGAATCACTACACAAATGCCAGTAACTGTCATTGTTAAAGAGAATTATTTTTAAAACGTCATCTTAAGTTACTTCACTTGGAGGGTGGACTTTCAGGTGAACTTTGTCAGGGTACTTTTGTATAAATAAAAATTTAAAATAAGAGACTTAATTTCCCCATTGAGATAAAGAGACCTCTTCATCCTCATTTTTCTTAGAGCGTTTACTTTAGAAACCTTATCATTGTAAGTACATTCTCCTCTCTTTGAAATGTATAGAAATTATTTTGAAAACCAGATAGGTCTCGATCTCTTGACCTCGTGATCCACCCGCCTCAGCCTCCCAAAGTGCTGGGATTACAGGCGTGAGCCACCGTGCAAAAAAAAAAAAAAAAAGAAAACCAGATAGGTGTATTGTGAACTTTACGACTCAGGAATATCCTTCAGAGCCTGGAAGCCATCTTTTTGAAATGTTGATTTGGTTTGGCTCTGTGTCCCCACTCAAATAGCACCTTGAATTGTAATTGCCATAATCCCCACCTGTCAAGGGCGGGACCAGGTGGAGATAATTCGTTCATGGGGGTGGTTTTCCGCCATGCTGTTCTCGTAATAATGAGTGAGTTTCAGGAGATCTGATAGTTTTATAAATATCTGGCGTATCCGCTTCTTGCACTCAATCCATCCTGCTGCCCTGTGAAGAAGGTACCTCCTTCTCCTTTGCCTTCCACCATGATAGTAACTTTCTTGAGGCCTCCCAAACAATGCAGAACTGTGAATTAATTAAACCTCTTTCCTTTATAAATCACCCAGCGTCAGGTATTTCTCCGTAGCAGCATGAGAACAGACTAATATAAATGGTAACATCAAGGAAGATAGTGCTCCTATCTCCCAGTTTCTGTGGAAGGATCGAGTCTAACTTTTGAGGGCACCTTGCTCCAATTTGCAAACCTATGTACTGTCATAAAGGTATATGGTTTTGTTTGTTAATTTGTTTCTCTAGATATAGCCAATATGTTAACACAGATGGTCACCCCAATTACAAGGTAAAGTTAGAATGAACTGTGTGACAAAAGGTGCTGTCAGTCTTCTTACTTGACAACCAGTTATTGTTCATCTTGAAAACGTATGTAATGGGCTACTTGATTATATAAGGGTTAGAGATTCCTTTCTGTCTTTGCAATCTCTTAATGGATTGCCTGTGATGTGCATTATATTCTGGTGTAATGCTTTTTCATAATACAAGTGTTCTCTTTCTCTACTGTCTTTGAGGAGAGAATTTCTGGTTTGAGAGACAATTTTGTTTTTAATTATATTTCTTCAACACTTGCAAGCCCAAAGCCTTTCCAAGTAACATGGATATGTGAAATACACTGGTATAAGGATGTGTCAATGGTAGTGACTATAGGAAACGTGTCACTGTTAATGGCATGACAATTCCATTTTTTAACACTAGCCAATATAAGCAAAATTTTAGATTATAGACTTACAGTTATGTATGTCAAATATAGACTGAGGGTTTGCAGTATTGCTTTATGTGTGAGCTGTGTTTTTTAAAAATTTATATGCATATACATATATAAAAACCCATAAACTGTTTTTTTACATATACATATATTTTATTGCATTTTAGGTTTTGGGGTATATGTGAAGAACATGGAGGATTGTTGCATAGGTACATACAAGGCAATGTGGTTTGCTGCCTTCCTCCCCATCACCTATATCTGGCATTTCTCCCATGTTATCCCTCCCCAACTCCCCACCCCCGCAATGTACCTACCCTAGTTCCCCTCAACAGGCCTCAGTGTGTGATGCTCCCCTCCCTGTGTCCATGTGTTCTCATTGTTCAACACCCGCATATAAGAACATGCGGTGTTTGATTTTCTGTTCTTGTGTCAGTTTGCTGAGAATGATGGTTTCCAGATTCATTCATGTCCCTACAAAGGACATGAACTCATCATTTTTTATGGCTGCATAGTATTCCATGGTGTATATGTGCTACATTTTCCCTGTCCAGTCTATCATCGATGGGCATTTGGGTTGGTTCCAAGTCTTTGCTACTGTAAACAGTGCTGCAATGAACATTGGTGTGCATATGTCCTTATAATAGAACAATTTGTAATCCTTTGGATATATACCCAGTAATGGGATTGCTGCGTCAAATGGAATTTCTATTTCTAGGTCCTTGAGGAATTGCCACAGGGTCTTCACAATGGTTGAACTAATTTACACTCCTACCAACAGTGTAATAGTGTTCCTATTTCTCCACATCCTCTCCAGCATCTGTTTTCTCCAAATTTTTTCATGATGGCCATTCTAACTGGCATAAGATGGTATCTCAATGTAGTTTTGATTTGCATTTCTCTAATGACGAGTGATGATCAACATTTTTTCATATGTTTGTTGGCCTCATATATGTCTTCTTTTCTAAAGTGTCTGTTCATATACTTTGCCCACTTTTGAATGGGTTTGTTTGTTTGTTTCCTGTAAATCTGTTTTAGTTCTTTGTTGATTCTGGATATTAGCCCTTTGTCAGATGGATAGATTGCAAAAATGTTTTCCCATTCTGTTAGTTGCCAATTCATTCCAATGATTGTTTCTTTTGCTGTGCAGAAGCTCTGGAGTTTAATTAGGTCCCATTTATCTATTTTGGCTTTTGTTGCCAATGCTTTTGGTGTTTTAGTCATGAAGTTCTTGCCTATGCCTATGCCTATGTCCTGAATGGTTCATAAACTGTTTTTAATTTAAATAAATTGGTCTTCAGATATGTTGGGGGCAGCCACTTTTGCAGTTTCATCTTTTTGTGATGGCAATCCAGCAGTACCAAAATTATCTCATCTGTAAATTCAGATTTCTCTCTCTATATTAAACTATTAGGAACTCATTATTTAGTATACAGTAGTAAGAAACTTCCTGTCATACCATATCCTCTGCCTTCATTAAGGACCATTATGATAGACACACCACATGAAAGCACCCTGTCAACTAGACTTGTTCCAGGAAATGGCCAGCCAAAGAAAATCTTCCATATCTAACATGGAATAAGACTTCCTATTTTGAAATATGCTTAAAGTACCAGCTCACCCACTTCTAGTATACCAACTAATCTCAAATATACATGAATAAGACTTCACATCTTACTTTAATATAATGCTCACCAATTAGAGACTCTTTCATTATGTTCTTCTTTTTTACCATGTAAAATTTACTCTCTCACATCCTTGAGTCTCTGCTGAAATGAAAGTGATTACAATAGGTTCTCTAGCCACACATTTATGAATAATCAGTTTGTGTTAATTTTAACTTCGGCTCAGTTTTGTATTTGATAGGGTATGATGTATATTTACTTGTTTCTATCCTACATAATGTAAAGGCTTTTGATAGGTAAGAGTGTATATGCTTACATTTTTACTCCCTGACACTGTCTGGCATACTGTAAGATCCAAATTATATTGACTGGACAGATTCATGTATCTTAATAAAGCTGTTAGTTAAAAAAGAATCTTCAATTTCAATGGTAGTGTGTTTTATGGAAGTAAACAAAGACCATCTGAAAGAGAACAAGCAAGGTTTATTTACTCAGAGTTTTTAATAGCAAAGGAATCAGCCATCATTGCTTGCATTTTGGCAGACTCATAGTGTGGCGGAGAAGTGGAAGCTTGGTAGTTGAAAAAAGGGAAGGCTTCAGCTATTATTCCCTGATTGGAGGTTGTTGTTGTAAGGAAGCTGTAGGTGGCTAACTAGAAGTGAAGCATGCAATGGGATTGGTTAGAGGTGCATAGCTGGCTTCCTCTAGTTGGTCCTAAGTTGGAAGCAGGGACAAAAATTATTTGTCAGTTATTAATCAAGGCCTGGTCATTTTGGATCAATTGTAACAGGAGTTATTCTTTGGCTTCCTGGATTAATCGTTAGAGATAATAGTCTGATGTCCTGCAAGTCAGTTGTACAGAATGCTGTCATCCTGAGCTGGTAGCTACAAATTGTGGATTAGGGTTCTATTTTTCTGTATGGTCTGGCTCTTGCTCATTTGTATATTCTGTCTCTCAATTCCTTCAATAGCATCCTAGAAAAGACTCTATTGTTAGTTCATTCTTCTTAATGAGCAGATCTAATCTTCCTTATCCAACTCTAAAAGCTTTAGGGATCCTTATTACCTAACAAGAAAAATCAAAATCCCTTAGGATGGCACAATCCAGATTCAAACCATCTTCTTGGCCTTTATAGCCTGCTCTTCTCTTCCATGCTTCCAGCACTGTAAGCAAACTAGAGTCCTTTCTATTGCAAAATATAACCATGCTTTCTGGCTTTTGTGCCTTCAAATCAGCTCTTTTATTGTTTACTGATCTCTGCTCCATCCGCTTTCCATCTCTGCCAATTCCTAGGCTACAATCCCTGAAGGTCAAATAGAAACATATTTTCCTTTTCTAAACATTCCATAAAACTTCACTTTACATGCTTTTCAGAGTATAGCACTATGTAACTATAATAGGTATACATGGCTTTTATCTATGTTAGAAAAATTATCTAAACTTTGAAAATAAGGAAAAATATGAATAGCACATTTTTTCAATGTTATATGAAAGCAAATCATTATTCATGGGAATGTGCATGATTACCTCACTATTTAAGACTTAAGAAAGGGAAATTAGATTTTTAAACTGAATTTTTAAAAGTTAAATTGTAACTTGTAGACTTTTTTTAGAAAGACGAAAATAATTTCTCTCTGGTATGATATATAATACCAAAATTTTATTTCTCTTTCTATGACTTTTATCTCTAACCTGGTGATCTCAATATAATACTATTTAGAAACAATTATTTTGCAAATGTTCTTTGTATCAATTAAAACTTCTTACTTGTTCCATCATTAAGTACTAGAATACAATTTTTGTCATGTGTACATTTTATATATTCATGAGTCATGCTTTTACCCATTTGGAAGTTGTAATTTGATATAAGGGTGTTAAAAACACTGTTAGGAGAGTGAACTATTCTGTATGTAACTAGAATGGTGGCTACAGGTCCACCATTTGTCCAAACTCATAGAATGTACAACATCAAGTGTCAACCCAAATGTGAACTATGGAGTCTGGGGGATATGGTATGTCACTGTTGACTCATCAATTGTAACAAATGGACCACTTTGGTGGGAGATATTGATAATGGGAAAGACTATACATGCATAGTTACCAAGGTTGTATGAAAATCCTGTGCCTTCTTCTTCATTTTGTTGTAAACCTAAAACTGCTCTGAAAAAGTAATTAATTAAAAGCAAAACAAAACACAACACCTTTAGGTGCTTTAACTTTTTTCCATTGTGTATATCCTCAGAGGTCTCATTCCATTGCATTATATATAATATATGTTCCATACATGTCTTATAAACAGCCTCTCCAATTTTGGTTAATAATGAACCCAAAGAAACATTTGTTTTTGAATAACCAGAATATAATCTTATATCTTTAGTGAAAACTAATGTTTCAGTGAGTTTTTTTTTTATTAAGTGATTATTGGGATTTAGATCACCACATAAGTTGATTGAAATGTGTAAGTGAACTGTATGTTTACTTATATCATCAGATGACAATAAATTATTTGTATTAATAAAAAAATATAAAACCCAAAAATAAGCCTTAACCTCAATGAAAAAGTCAATCTCTTAAAACTCCACATTATCAGGTGGCATTACTCAGCCATAGACATCTTTATAAACTGAAAACCTGTAATTTGGCCTGCAATAGCACTTGAAAGGGATTTAATTCCTTGATGCCAACACAAACAATTTCAAAGTGAAGTCTTCTACCTATGTAGAAAGTTTTATATGGGAGTTCTTAAATTACTTGACAGAAACAAACCCATGTGCTAGATAAAAAGTCAGTAGGCTTTAAGAAGAAAAAGACAACACTACTAAGAGATTACATGAGAGATAGAGAGACAATGAGTTATCTCAAGCTTTAAAATTAACATATAATCTGCAGCAAATAAATATGCTTGTGAAATAGCTCTATCCAAAAGAAAATCCATCTCAAGTAAATTTCAGAAGTAATATATGAAAAGGATAACACATCATTTTCAGTAGTCTTTATCTAAAGAACAAAAAGCTCTTTTAACACTCAAAAATCAGTGTAATTCACCATATTAATAAAATAAAAAAGATAAGCTGCATGATTATCTTAATAGATGCATAAAAAGCAACTAACAAAATTCCAAACCCATACCTAAGAAGAATTTTGTCTAGAGTAAGATTAGAGGGGGACTTCTTCAATCTGATAAAGGGAACCTATGAAAAACCTACAGTTAACAGCCTACTTAATGGCAAAATATTAAAATCTTTCCCAATGAAATCAGAAACAAATCAGTGCTTGCTATTCTCACTACTTCTGTTCAACATTGTACTAGAAGTATTTTTATGTAAAAAAAAAAATTAAACTATCTAAAAACAGCTACTAGGCCTAATAAATAGACTAAGCAGGGTCACAAGAGACAAGGTTAACATGCAAAAACCAACTGTATTTTTTACATACTAGCAGAAAACAGGAAAAAAAGTTAAAAATTTAACGTCTATGATAGTATTAAAAATCAAGTTATTTAGATATTCTAAATTTATGAATGTTTCAGAGAATTTTGTCTTAATGATCTACATGTGTGGCATACTTTGGGCAGTATATTTTATACACTATCAACTTTAATCTTCAAAACAAGTTTATGAGGTGGGTGATGTTTTTCCTACAGTACCTGTCAAAATGACATAGCTATAAAGAGACAGAGATAGGGTTTAACTCTGTGTTCAGGAAGTAACTCTAAATCCATCATATTCCTATTACACACACCTTAGGAAAAAGTATAAAATATTATATTAGTCCATCAACATTCTAATGAATCATTTTCCCATAGATATCAGTAGGCTTAAAGTCGTTTTGATAAAATGTGTATATATCAAAGTACTTTTATTCATTACAAATAAATGTTGTTATAGGCTAAGAGAGACTGATTTAGAAAAACAGTAAAGCAATTAAAAAAAATGAAAATGGTAGCAATTACTATAAAATTACATCCAAATATTGGGGTAAAAAGATATAGATCTTCAATATGCTTAGTTTAATGCTTTGAAATATTAAAAATGTCTAGTCGCCTGTAATTAAAATGGAACATTAAAAAATACATGTGGAAAAAAATAACTATTGCTACCTTGGCAGTTTCACCTTCTACTTTGGTAAATTTCTAGAAGGACTCACACAACTCAACATAAAGTTATACTCATGGCTAAGATTTATTACAGCAAAGACTGCAGGACAAGAACAGTAGGAAAAGGATATACATAAGTCACATAGTGGCTTTCTTGCCTTCCCTCTGCATGGATTGCACAGACATATCTTTCTCCTCAGCTGTGAATTGCAGGAACAAGTGAGAGATGCCCTTGCCCAGTAAAACCTTTTAAAGGTAGCTGGTCACATATCTACCACATGGCCAACTATCGTGCAGATTCCAAAACAGGTGCATATCATGAATCTTCATGTTCACTCTCAATGTGCTGACAACCTCCTTCATCGTGACCCACTGCTTCTACATTTATAGAATAACATCACTACACAGTAACTATGTGAATATTCCAACAGTTTAGTTCTCAGGACTTGGCCAAGTATCATCACCATGGCTGCAGTGATAATTAAGAACTGAATGAAATAGACTGCTACATTAATTCTTTCCATGTTATTGCATAAGCAGATTAATAAGAAGGTTGGAAGGAATTGGCCTGGAATTCTGTTAAATGTTTTTCTTGAAAGAGAAGAAAGTTCAGCAAAGAACGGATCAGGCTAACAGACTAGCCTATTCAAGATTCTAAGGTTATGAAACAAACTATAATGTGGTTCTACTGATTCAGCAACATGACAAGCAGTAATAAGACTTCTAAGTAAAATAAACCTGTCTCCACTAGGGGTGAAGATACAGAGAGAAACACTGGGTCATGAATAAAGTACAACAAAAATGGCTAAGTTCCTATTTTTTTTTTTTCCTAGTTATCAGCTAGCTAGCCAGATAGATTGACAAATAAATAAATAGATAGACCATGTTGGTTACCTTGAGAACTTATGAAAGTAAAAGTGTGTGTTATAAGAATCAAAATAGTGTATCACTATATTTTATATATTCTTATATACCTTACACTAATTCAATATTAATATTAAGGAATTAGTGAATTACCTTACACTAATTCAATATATTTGGTAAACTGATGCATTCTGAGCAAATGAATATGTTAATATACAATTTTTTTCAAAAATTAGTTTGTTTCTGTATTTATAAAAATGTAAACAGCTCTTAAAATTTTTATTTATTACCAAGAAGGCCATTCATTATATGGCCCATATATATGCATTCATTTTCTGCTCTAGAGAATGCCATGATCAAAACACTGCCATTTAGGGAAAAGGACCAAGTTCCACTGCAGATTGTAGTTAATGAGCAACAGCTGCAGACAACAGTCTGCAACTGCATCCAAGCAAAGAGTGAGGTAGCAGAAGTAGGACTCTGACTACATGACAAATTTGCTGCTAAAAACAAAGCTAAGATAAAAACGTGGAATGTTATATTTAACATAACTAAAGAAATTCTTAAAGCATGTATACACTTGATATTTACTTAGAAGTATATATGAATTTAGCACTAGAGGAAGTATAATCAATTCAAGCTGTTTGCTTGAATTAAATTGATTTTATTCATTAGTCATGGTCTAGTGAGAGATAATATTATTTCACATTAAATGTAGGCACGTGTAAAAAAAACAGCTCTTATTTCAAATAGTTAATATACATTATTGAATGAAGATAATATAAAATAAAAAGGAAACAAAATAAATATAACCAAGAAAATAACTTTTAATAAGTGTTTTATTAATATGAATATATTGAGATAAAACTATAAATAACTTGGAATATGTTGATTGGAAGCAATTATATCACATAAAGAAAATGGGGCTGGGTGTGATGGCTCCCACTTGTAATCTTAACACTTTGGGAAGCTGAGGTGGGCAGATTGTGTCAGCCAAGGAGTTTGAAACAAGCCTGGGGAATGTAACAAGACCTCGTTTCTATTTTCAAAAATAAGAAATAATTTTTTTAAGATATGAATCAAAAATTTATTAATACATGTGATAAATATTTACTCAGTGCTTAATATAAGGTCCTATGCTAGATTCTGTGAAGAATGAAAGGATGTCATAGTTTCTATTCTCAAGAGAGATGTATGTAATTTTAATATATGATACAATACAGTAATACAAGAGGATTAACAAAGTTCCATGAGTTTTTTAAAAGAAAAGGAGTAGTTTTCAGAGATGGGAGGGAAAGTTTTATGAAGGTGATAGCCTTAAAGCAGGGTCTTAAAGGATTAATAAAGTCATTTCATTTCACAGATACTTATGGAATGTCAATTTTTCATTGGATGAATAAACTTGATTTTCTGTAGACTATGAGTTCATGATCTATAAGCAAAAGATTAAACAATTTGTTCAAAGCCATCAAACAACTGACGAGTAAAGAAAAGATTTGAGAGTGAAGGCAATTTTGCCTTCAGAGTGCCTGCTTTAATCATCCCCTAACAATAGCTGTAATAATTGAGACAGAACATATAGATGCACAAAAGAGGACATCAGTTACTCCTATAGAAAGTAAAAAAACAAAACAAAACAAAAAGACAGAAAAAAAAACCTACGACTATTTTAAATATAATATGGAATAAAAAGTTCATATATGATTAGAGACATAAAATCTGATAACAAAAGTACATGAATAATCTATTAAAATTTAGAAATGGACATCAGGATACACAGAGATGGTATGTAACTTTTTTCTTTCCTTTTTTTGTTTTTTGTTTTTTTTTGCACCATGATCAAATCTAGAGGGACAATATATATTTATGGATTATACTTTTTTATTTTAAATGGAAACAGTTTGGTTGAGTGGAATAAGATAAAATCTTTATACTTGTTATTTAAATTACCTGTTTTATTAAAAACGAGAATGCCAATGAGAAAATTGGTTCAAGACAAATGTTAATATTAAAGAATATTTTGAAAATAGAAATGAAGAGGTAGCTTTCTAATTTTGAGTGTGGAAATACATTTTCTGACTGCATCATCTTCTGGGTCTATCACATGTGGTGTTTGCCACGGTTGCGTGAAGACCAGATTGGGGGACCATCAAGAGAGAATTTTGATGATAAACCAAGATTGAGAGATTGAGCAGTTGGTGGGACTCCGCAACAGATTATGAGAACTGATGATAGACTAGAGGTTCCAACAACCCTAGGACAATATTTACAAAAAGGGAAGTGAAGAGTGAAAAAGGCTGCACAGAAGTATAGTTGAGTGAGGAACAGGAAGATGTTTGACTTCTAGTTTAGGTTGTTATTGCTGCCTTTGGTGAAAGCACATCTAATGAAAAGTAAAGTTGAATGCATTTTTTAAAATTATCTATTACTGCATAGCCAACTACCCTAAAACTTAGCAGCTTAAATCAGCTATTTTATTTTTCCTGTCATCTTATGGGTCAGGAGTTCAAACAAGGCTAAACTGTCTATCTCTGATCCATCCAACAGGGCATCAGCAGGGTCAGGAAGATCCATTTCTAAGAGGACTTCACTTCTTCACTGTCTGGTGATTTGGTTTTCCTTGCTCTTTCTCTCTCTCTGTCTCTCTCTCTCTCTGTCTGTCTGTCTCTCTCTCTCTCTCTCCTTCCCTCCCCACATAGCTCTGCATCTTCCAGCACCTTTTTAAAACATGATGATCCCAGGGTAATTATATTTCTATGCTTCTTACACAGAGTTTGGGTACCAAAAGTCAGAAAGCAGATGTTCTGGGCCAGTTACATCCTATGCATGAAACTGGCACAGAATTATTTTTGTCATATTCTATTTGTCGAAGCTGTTAAAAATTTGGCTGTGTTCTAGGATGTGATGAAATAGACTCCAGTGCTGGGTGGAGGAGTTGCAAGAACACGTTGCAGAAAAGCATATAGGTTGTTGAGGCCATCTTTGGAAAATACAATCTGTCATAGTAGGACTAAGGAAATTCTAAGTGGAGAGAAGGCTATTAAGAATGGTAAGCAGAGTTCAATATGTTTAATTAACATTGAGTTGTTATTAGTCACAATAAAGTATATGGTTAAGGGAGTAATAGGGGAAAAGACAGAACTGATATGTTAACCCTAGAGCTTTGAAGACCACCTGAGAAGTTATGTTTAATTCAATAGACCAGTCAATTGCAGTAGTGGAATGACATGATCAGAAATTATCTTATCATATTTGATACTTTTTCCACTGTTCAGACTATTCACTTGAGTTAATGAAAGCAGTATGAGGAGACTAGTAGTGGGAGTCTAATAGGAGGCTATTGTGGTAATTCACATGAAGGGGTAGTTTGAAATGGGATTGAAGCAATAGAAATAGACAAAAGCAAACATTCAAAGAATGATTCAGATGTAGAGAATAGAAGTGTCATCAACATATAAGAAAGGGCCATGAAAAATTGAAGGAAATCTTTCTGGCTGTAGGCAGGGCTGAAGAGAATATTATGTCTTTTCCTTAACTGTCTACTGAAAAGATATTTTAGAAGTTTTTCAAAAGGTTTCATTTGGGTTTACATAATCCCCATTGTAACTGTTGAATATCTACACTTCCATGAGGCACCAGAAGAGGGTCACACTTGTAGATTGTAAGAGATTATCTTTTTATGGAGAAAGATCTATGTGTTCTCAAGGCAGAAAAGGCCAGGTCTCCCTGTAGATCTTTTTCTTCAGATCTACTGATTGACTCTGGTGAGGATGAAAGGGAAGTGGTATGCATAATATAAATATTTAAGTATAATATTTATGTAACTATGTGTGATTTATTATTTTATTACATCTACTAGGTGGTTTTCAAGTATATATCCTTTGTATTTTTCTAGATTTCAATTTATGTCGACATTGCTGGTCTTAACAACAAAATCCCATGCTTATATAAAATGCATAATATATTTTTACTAGTAGTTAGCAGCGTGTTTGACACATAGTAAATACTCAATACTTTTGTTGAATAAGTACGTGAATAAATGACTGTTCAAATAATTTTAAGACCTCTATATCTTCTCTGCTTCATTCTGTGTGTTAATAGGAACACCAATCATACAGCCCTATTTGGATCTGTTATCTAATAATGCAGGAAATGGTATCAAGAGAAGTATATAAGGAAAGATAATTATAATGTTGACATCAAATTTCTGGTCCCCAGAATATTCTACTTACCTTTATCACCTCCTATAGCTAGATAAAGAAAAAACAAAAACAAAACCCCAAACAACAACAATATCTAACTTCTCCTTTAAAATTGGAGCTCCTCTTAGGATAATAAATTTCTTAGTGGGCTATACATTGTATTAAAAAGTGGTTTATTTGCTTTCAAATTTATATTAGTTGTTTCAGGAGTGAGGGATGAATGGTGATGATGGAGACTCCTTTTGAGATTATCATGATGCAGCCTAATTTCAATTCTGTTCCCTTTATTTCAAAGCTTTTCAAAAGTAAAGATGGTAAAAGGGATACAGCCCTTTTATGAAGTAGGGCAGCAGTTTTTCTAAAATCTGGCATCAAATAGAACGCTACTTCATTTCCTCCCAATGACCCAGCCATTTTTTAGCTTCGGTCCAGCAACCCCAAAATGTATCAAGGTCCTTACGAAAGTCTTTAGCCCATGAAAATTCTACTGCAGTCTTTACATTAAATAAGTGGGAGTTGTAGGATGTAAAAATTAAGTTGGTTTTCTCCCATTGATCATTTAAATCTACTCTATAGGGATAGGGCAGGTTTCATAGTTTCTCTGCGATCTTTTGACTATTAAAAAGTCCTCCAGGCACATTTTCTCAGTCTGTTTTTAGAAATATCCATTCTTGTGTAATAGTAACCATGAGTTCTGTGGAAACCTGATTGATATTACCTTTGGAAAACTATGACAATAAGAGAAATCTGACATAGCTGACTTTATCTTGTGACTTCCAAGCTGTCCTTGGCCATTCTTGGTCATAGGCCAAGCTAACTTGGGAAGGATTTAGATTATAGCTTTACTTAAAAGCAAAAATGGTAATAGTCTCTCCCTAAAACTAACTCCCTCCTTGCTCAGGGACTAAAACCACCTTTGTAAGATTAAGAAAAGACCACAAGAATAAGATCATGGAAGGGACCCAAACTCTGCTAAAATATTTCTGTAGTTTCTATCATCCCTTACTGCTAAGGAGTCATGTTGACAAAGGTCACAAGATTTGTGACTTCCTTAATTACTTCTATTGATAACATCACTATTACAACACCTAAGATTTTTTTAAAGATATTTTTCAGACTGACCTCACTCAGACTCCTGACTCATGGCTCAACTGGTTCTGTGGCCTTATGCAGAGGCAGACTCAGCACATGAGGATTGTTTTCCACGCTCCTATAATTTCATCTCTAATCAATCAGAAGCACCCATTTCATAGCCACCTACCCCCCAAATTGTTCATAAAAACCCTGAGCTCAAAGCCTTTGGGTAGACAGATTTGAGTAAGGTGACTAATTCTCCTTTGTGGCCAGTCTCATGTCATACTCTCTACTACTGTGCCATGGTCTTAGTGCATCTTGTCTGTGCAGTGAGCAGAAAAAACCCATTGGCAATTGCATTATCAGTAGCCATCTCTCATTTGTCCTTCAAATAGGCAATAGTTCACCCCTGGTAAGTCAGTTAGGGTTGCTCTTTCATTTGTGGAGCTCCTGGTGGCCTGGTCTGAGACTCTTTCAGTGGACCTCCTTTAACTCAGTGGTCTTCTTGATTCTCAAAAACATTTTTTCTTGAATCTATGTGTTCCCTGCCTCAATCTGTATTGGCTAATTTCTAGACCTATTAAATAGCTATCAATCTTGACTTCATCATAATTACCATCTAGAAATGCCATTTGCCCCTCTCTTGTGTCATATCTCCTGCTTCCTGGATTCTGGGAAGTTTATGCTTTGGGTGGAAAATATCCGAGAAAAAATGCATGAAACTTATTTAAATTCTTTACTCCATAATATTTGCATTCCATGTATATATAAAGATGTAATTATTATTCCGTCATACTGGATTGTAAATCAGGCTAGATACATGTGGTTTTCAGTGCCAGATTTGAAAACACAGCTGTAATATCTGCTATCTGGCTATTTGATTTTTTTGAAAGTTTGCTGTGAGGCATGTATATGTGTCTGTGCACATGTGTGTGTTTGTGTGTGTGTGAGGTTTATGAGACTGATTGAATTCTGGAAGTTTTTATGATCTTTTTATCTCTACATAGTATTCTGAATATTTTTTATTACATGCCTTGGTGTAGATAACTTTTCACTTACTGTGCTGGACGCTTAGTGGCTTTTTCATTTGGAAGCTCATATTCTGGAAAAGGTTTCTTTGTCTTAAAAAAAAATTGTTTTCCTCTCCAATTCCCCCTTTCTTTCTCTTTCTGGATGTGCTCTTGGACAGGTATAAAATCCTCTAAATTGATACCTTATTTTCTTTCTTAAAATTTTTTCCATTTTGCTTACTCAATATCCTACCAAGCCTTTCTTCTCAGAGTGCCTGAAGCTGGCAACATTAGCATCATCTGCAAACTTGTTGGCAATGTACAGTTTCAGGTCCCACTCCAGAAATACTGAATCAGAATTTGCCTTTAATCAAATTCTCCAAGTGATTTGATGCACAATGCAATTTGAGAAGCACATCTCTAGAGTTACTGTGCATTTGTGCTTCAGCCATTATGTTGAATTTTTAAATTTCTACTGTCATATTTTTAATGTCCCTATATTCCTTTTTGGTCTCTGAATATTACTTTTCATAATAGTATTTTCTCCTTGTTATATGAATAAAATATTTTATCTTATGATATAGCTACACCTTTTGAAGTTTTTTTTTTCTATACCTGTGCCTGATCTCTATTTCTCTAAATCGTTTTAGTCTTTTTATTTGTTTTAGTCTTAGTCATTCATGTAAGAGTTGTTTTTTTAATACCTGATAATTTTAAAAGTGAGACACTAGAAAGATGAGTAGTATCTTCATATATGGTTTGTGTTTGTTGAAATGGAGATAAGGTGAATACATGACTTTGTCTTATCTATCAATATATTAAGGTTTCTTTCTCTTAGATGGATCACTTTTTACAAAAATTATAAGCCTGAATATTATCAGCATCCTCATGAATTAGGGGAAGACAGCTGAGAGGTGACCACCATTCAGAATTCAATATTTACTTAAGCCTGTTTGTATTCAGTAAAACTTATACCCATATTGTCTTCCTAGTATCCATAAACTCAAAGATTATTGCATCAGCACATATAAAGATTGCCTATCAACAGTGGCTTGGATACAGAAAATATGGTACATATTCAACATGGAATGAGGAGGGAAGTGGGGCATGGAATGAAAAAAATCCATTAGGTATTATGCTCGCTACCTGGGTGATGGGACCATCTTTATTCCAAACCCCAGTAGCACACAATATACACATATAATAAACCTGCACATGTACCCTCTGAATCTAAAACAAAAGTTGAAATTATTTTTTATTTTTATTTTTATTGTTTTTTGAGATGGAGTTTTGCTCTTGTTGTCCAGGCTGGAGTGCAATGGTGTGATCTCGACTCACTGCAACTTCCTTCTCACAGGATCAAGCGATTCTCCTTCCTCAGCCTCCCAAGTAGCTCAGATTACAGGCACCCACCATCACGTCAGGCTTTACCTTTTTAAAATATTTTTTTAGTTGAGATGGCGTTTCACTATGTTAGCCAGGCTAGTCTTGAACTCCTGACCTCAGGTGATCCTCCCACCTTCGGCCTCCCATAGTGCTAGGATTACAAGTGTGAGACACCGTGACAAGCTGAAATTATTTTTTTTAAAAAAACTACAGAGAAGCAATAGAAAATGGTAGTTCTGCTGTCTGGTATGTAGAATCTGGCAGTTTAAATGCCTCACGTACAAATTTTTCTGGGTTTAGCGTCATCTAACATCCTCATTTTGAAATGTATTGTCTGCCATCAATTCTAAAATCTTTCTGAAGTTTTGGGAGGACAACTCAGCTTGCTTCTTATTAGTTTTGCTTCTGAAATACTTAATGTTCAGCTTTCTTAACTTTAATAAAGCACTATCTACCCATAGCTCAGCTTTCCAAATTCAAAACTTTTGTTGGTGTGTCTTATATCTGGTATCTTCTCTATTCCCATTTTTGACCTTGGGAATTTATATTTTCCTCTCTACTGTCATTTTAGTGAAGTGTGTGATGAAATGAAATTTTTTAAACTGTGTGTTCTTTTTAGCAGAATGTCTATGTTATCTCATTTTATATTTACTGCAATCCTGTCCTCTAGTGACTATATTGCAATGAGTTAAGAAGAGAGTTTCAGAACGATAACATGTCTGGCTGGGGTATTAATAAGAAATAAAAATAAAAATAAAAATAAAAAGCCTACTAAAGAGTATGTACTTGTAACAATATTTTCCGACTTTGAGGCCTTTGGGCTGAGTCAGCAAACTGTAGTCGATATTCCAAAATGTCAGACTGAGTGCTTTTGTCAATAAAGTTTTATTGAAACACGGTCATGATTATTTTCTACTATTTGTGGCTGTTTCCACTCTATGATGGCAATAGTTGATCTTTTTTTTTTTTTTTTTTGAAACAGGGTCTTTCTCTGTCACCCAGTCTGGAGTGCAGTGTGATCTTGGCTCACTGCAGCCTCCACCTCTCAGGCTCAAGTGATTCTCCTGCCTCAGGCTCATGAGTAGCTGGGATTACAGGCATGCACCACTACATCGACAAATTTTTGTACTTTTAGTAGAGATGGGGTTTCATCATGTTGGCCAGGCTGGTCTTGAACTCCTGGCCTCAAGTGATCCACCCACCTTGTCCTCCCAAAATGTTGGGATTACAGATATACGCCACCACGCCTGGCTAGATGACCATTTTTTAAAAAAGACTGCAATGCCTGAAGTATTTATTTTCTCCTTTATTCAGAAAAAGTTTACCAGTCTTTAAATTCTTTTATGGTGGCCACCTTGAATCACCCAATTCTACTAACCCTGTCTTCAACTTTGCACATAGTTCCACCTCTGGAAAATGTACATCTCTTTATCTTACTGCCTTTGTTTAAGAAGAGTGTGTGTGATTTAACCGGGTTTTAAAATAATTGTGTTAAGTCATATCATCTCTGACTTTTTATATTCCCCAATTTACTCAGAAGCAATTGTTTTTCACTTTGTAATTCATTTTGGTTCATAAAATATTTATAACTATCTAGGCACCTGGTAGATTTTGGGGGAAGAACATTTGGACACTGTCTTTATTTACTTGGTCCAAAATTGTAAGTTAATTGGTGACTTTAGAATTTCACTGCAAGCTATATAAACACATCTGGATTTGGTCAGAGAGCATCACATGTCTTTGTTAAACAAATAGAAGCATCTGCTATGTCTTTGTATCTTATTAAATCCTGATGTTAGTAACACTGATCTTGTTAAGCATGGAGATTTCAGCAAATTCTTAGGCTCTATCTCATTTGTCTGATAATGCGTATATGTGGATGTTTTCCTATTTCTGTACCCACAAAACAAGTAAATCTGGAAGAGTAATCTTTTGGCACAACTAGGCAACTCTCCAGTACAAATATAGCTACTTTAATATTTTTATTATATTTTAAATTTGTGTCTCAATAAGCACAATATTTTCTATTTAAGACATGGCTCTGATAAATAACTTTTATGCATATAGTTCAAACCACAAAAATCATAATATCCAGCATGATGGAATTGATTTACTGTTTGCCATAAAAATACATATTCTTTGGAGATTAGCAAATAATAAAACCTCACATCCCAAAATAAAAAAAATTAAGTGAAAATAAGCCAGCGATTTAAGAAAAAAAAAAGTGAAAGAATAACCAAATATCATTGACATAATTCTGTTTGGTAGAATGTTATCAGAAACACATTTAAGCAGATTTGGAAGGAGTAAGCAGATGGTACTATATACGGTATTATGCAGTTCAAAGATAGGATGATAGAGTCCAAAAGTGCCTGAAGTTGACATCTAGGAACCTGAATTTTATTCTCTTCTCTGCGCTAATTGTTCTGTGACATTTGCTCTATTCTAGGTATCAACTTCGTCATGAAAAGCTGGAACATAAAAATACAGAAACTAGTGGTTGGGTTTGGTGATTTGTTTTATAGCTCATTCAAATTTTAACTCTCCACAATACAACTGGAATTTACTGATAGTTTTCTTACATACAATGTATTAATAATTTTGCAAGTTTAGTGCACTAAGAAAATTCTCACTTTATATTCTATTCTAAAATGAGTGAGGACCGCATGCGTCCTCATGCCTATAATCCAGGCACTATGGGGGCGCTGAGGCAGGCAATTGAGGTCAAGAGATTGAGACCATACTGGCTAACATGGTGAAACCCAGTCTCTACGAAAAATATAAAAATTAGCTGAACGTGGTAGCATGCACCTGTGGTCTCAGCTACTTGGGAAGCTGAGGCAGGAGAATCCCTTGAACCAGGGAGGTTGCAGATACCATCTCAAAAAAAAAAA
>NW_016107486.1:2569253-2636038 GCF_001604975.1 Cebus imitator | reverse complement strand
AAAAAAAAAAAAAAAAAAGAATAGAGACCATTTCCTAGGTGAAGTGAAATTAGTGAGTCAGAAAACCCAGAGAGCTGCTACAAGTTCCCTTTTGGACAGAGATCTGAGGAATTGGCTCTGTGATCCTGAAATGCCAAGTAAATATAGTAAACTGAATATAGTGAACCTAACCAGTAAACCAAACCACCTTGTCTGAGACAAGGGTGTTCTGATGGGCGGTATATTATTAAATATTACATGCGTGTATTAAAATGCATTGGAAATCAGTTTGCATTGTCATTAAAAGATATTTTTCACAAAATTCGGGAGTTATACATTGTCATTCCAAGATACTTAATTTATCCTTAATACCTGATTATCAGCATTAAGTCATTCATTTCAAGAAGAAAAAAAATGGGTTGACTATTATTGTGGGTTGAATTGTATCCACCAAAAAGATATGGTGAAGTTGTAAATGTGACCCCAATGCCTGTAAATGTGACCTTATTTAAAAATAGGATCTTTAGAGATGTAATTATGTTAAGATGAGGTCATATTCAATTAGGGTGGTTCCTAATGCAATGACTGTTGCCCTTATAAAAAGAGAAAACAGATAACACAGATGCACAGGCAGGATGCTGTGTAAAGACAGAGGAAGCCAAAGGTATTACATGCAAGCTAAGAAATAGCAAGGATTACCAGAAGCTAGGAAGGGGCAAGGAAAGATTTTACCCAGTCTCTTATAGGAAACAGTCTTTCTAACACCTTGATATCAGACTTCTGACCTTCAAAATATGAGAGTATAAATTTCTCTTGTTTTAAGCCATCCACTTTACAGTATTTTGTTATGGTAGCCCTAGGAACTTAATATAAATGTGAAAATGCACTTAGGAACATTCACATTATCAAACCTGTTTTCCATGTAACAATTTGTTGATTAATAATGACTACCTTTACTGCAAAGAAAATAAGGTGACATATTTGAGGGGAACAAATCTGAGAGTAATTTTTACAATCTCATTTTTTTTCCCTACAATCTAAACAGTTGGTTTCCATAGAGAATATGCAAGAATCCAAACTGCAAATAATCAGCAGTCTTTTTTTTTCTTTTATTGGTCTAACAAGCAAGCATATTGATTAGTCTTATTTTAAGTCCAGGCCTTCCTGACTGGAATATGCCTGGGTTTCATAGGTGAATCTATTTAGGAATTTCTTTCAGATTGTTTTTGTCTGCCTTCTGGAAAACATGAGTATAAAATATTTTTGATTTTATGTGGGGACGAAAATTCATTATATGAAGAACACTAAAAAGATTCAGGGTTGGGGGACATTTTGCTGACAACAGGTTTAATAGAAGTGTTATATTAGTCATGCTTGGTTGCCTATACATATAGCTAGATGCATTTAAATATCAGTGTTCTGCAAATTTAAGATTTTGAGATCCTTCTGAAAAATCATTACCAAAACTAGGATAAGTGATACCAGCAGTATACAGTGAATGCATAAGAATAAATATGAATAAAATAGTAGAGTTGCTTGGTAGTCAAGCATCTGGAGCTCTGTTATTTGTGAACATAATACTTGTGCCTTTAAACAACTGGGATTTTAAGGTTTAAATTGGAATGAGGTTACTGGTTTTAAAGCTTTGATATTTCCAGGCTATTGCAAAAACTGCTGAACCTTTGAACGGCACAATGCAAAGAACAATTGCCCAGAGAATTTTACTTAGCAAAGTAAACCCCACATAAATTACTGCATGGAGGGTGGGAGGAAATTAATTTTTGCTGAATAATTATAGCCAATATCATTGACTGATTAGTCACTAAATACAAGGACCATAATTATCACTACACACATATTTTGTCCTCTAATTTAAGATGGCACAATTTGAGGTGGCATATTCTGGCCTACACAGGAAAAAGGAATATATCCTAACTGGTCTTGTATGACTGGCATAAGCTGGATATTGAAACCTAATAAGACATTAAAATAAATTAAAAATTTGGACCAAATTCTCTAAAAAATAGATTTAAACATTCTTAAGAAAATATTAATAACTACATGTAATAAATGCAATAGTATATAAAGGTAGTTCATTAGAAGATAGAGTTTGTAAGAAATTCTAAAAAATGCAAAATTTGTTTAACACTGAAAACTATTCAAAGTAAATCAAACATTAACAGCATAGCAGTGAAGAACACATGATCAACTCAATAGAGTCAAAAAAAAAAAAAAAGAATTTGACAAAATGCAATATTCAAGATTAAAAAAATGAAAAGGTAAAAGACTTTTTAAGAAACAAGGAAGAAAGAAAAACGTTTGAGGTTCAATAAAGAGAACTAAACAAGTACAACTAAAAGAAGTAACTACTTTGAACACACTCCACTAATATCTGGAATAAAGTTAGGATGTTTGCACTCAGTGATTCTGTTCAGCATTGAACTGGGGCATTCTATCTAGTGTAATTGGTCAAGAAAAAAATTAAAGGCTTAAAGTTTATTTAAGAAGAAATAAAGTTTTGCTATTTACAAATGACAGGATTGATTATACAATAAATACTAAGGAATATATAATACAACTACTTGGCTCAATAAATGAATTTAGCATATTACAGAAAAAAATAAACTTATTTCTAATTTCTAGCAGCAAATTAATAAAAAGTAAAATTAATTTTATTCATGATAGCTTCAAAAACAATCTAAAATTAATGAGATGTTTGAGATTTGTACACTGTGTAAATCATCAAAATAAAATGAAGAAATAAATTAATGGAGAGATACTATATTTTTGGATCAGAATATTCAATATTGTTAAGATATTAATTTTCCCATATCAACCTATAGATTCAAGATAATCTCAATCTCAATTCTCAATTTAATGAGAATCAGAAATTTCTATTATATCAAACATTCTTCCCATGTTTTTATTAGTGTGGTAACATCACTATAACTAAAATGACCGAAGCTAGCATGGCCAATATTGGGATGAACTGACATCATGCTCCTGATATAAGTTTTCCTCATAATGTAATTATGATCAGCAATTCCAAAGTAAGAACATTCTTCCAAAAAGAAAATAAAAGACATTCTTCAAAAAATTCAGATCAAGGAGCAAAAACAAAGCTCAAGAATTTCTCCAGATGTTAAAGCACTAAAGATAATGAAATCCTCATGGTGATCATAGATTGTATCTCAGTAACAAATTCCTGTTACTCTTCCTTTTGAATCTTTACTTTTCATTTCCTCTTGATACTTTTTCTATTTGTTTACAGCTATATTTTAGATGACTTATATACTTAAAAAAATAGCCAATAACAAAAGCTCACTTGAATACATTGTTTCTTTGAATGATTTTTTTTTTTTTGTATCGCCTCTGTTCAGCACTATAACCTCCTCACTCCCAAATAAGTAGTTTTTTAGCTATTGTGTTTGCTAGGTGCTAATGTGATTTCTTGTTTTAATTGATTTAATAGTTGCCATACATCTTACAGAAGAAAAGTCAAGCTATAAACAACAACATTGTGATAACCAATAAAATTTGCATATGTAACGTTTAGATAATGTCCATGTTAAATATTCTAATTTTGATAACTGTTTTTTAGTTTTTAAGGGTGTTTCTTTAATCTTAGGAAATAGATGCAAATACTTTTGCATCTAAATGTAAGGGCCATTGTATCTCCAACTTCCTCTAACTCTGAAATTGTTTTTAAAATTCTTATACATACAAACCTTGTGTGAAATAAAAGAGAAAACGAGAAGGAAAACAAATGACAAAATGTAAACCGATGGTGAATCTAGGCAGGTGTATAGGAATTTCTTGTTTCATTCCTGCAACTTCTTTATAATTTTGAAATACCAAATTAGAAAAAAAACAAAGAAAGATAAAACATAGAAGACTTCCACAAAAGCGGATGGTAAGTTTAAGACTACAACTGGGAAACAGATGGGGCTGGTTCCTCAGGAGAATACATTTTTATACAAGGGCTATTTTTTGTAGATCAGTTACTTCTGTGCGATCCAATCAAAGCAGTTTTAAGGAAACTTATAATGAGAATCCCAAAGCTACCTGGAATTACATTCCTGTTAACTACAAATTGACTTTCACTGAAAATAGAAGAAGCTTTTATTCAAAAGACTGCTCCAAAGCAATTCTTCACGCCCAGCTGACTATCCCACAGCCTACTTTCCTAAAATAACTAGGTTATTTGCAAGTTTAGCTCTGTTATTTGCCCTGAATTATCCATATGTCAATATTATATTCAAAACCCTCTGAGCCATTAACTATCCTAAATTTTTTCCTGTTTCAGAAAAAAAAAAAAAATAAAGCTGTTTATTTTTTCAAATTCAACTTCCGTCTTTCCAAGAACAATTATTTTCCTAGGCCATCGATCTCATATTGCCAGGCCTCCTCAATAAAGATTGCACTCTGTTTCATCAACCACAAATTCCTGTTACTCTTCCTTTTGAATCTGTACTCACTTTTTATTTTCTATTGATACATTTTCTATTTGTTTACAGTTATATTTTAGATGATTTCTATACTTTAAAAAATAGCCAATAACAAAAATTCACTTGAATATATTGTTTCTTTCAATGGCCTTTTCTTTTTGTACCTCCTTTTTTCAGCATTGTAACCTCCTCACTCCCAAATAAGTAGTTTTCAAGTCATTGGGTTTGCTAGGTGCCAGCATGATTTTCCTGTTTTAATTAATTTCATAGTCATCATACACCTTACAGTTTTATGCTGCCAATTAACTTAATTTTACAGAGAAGAAATTTAAAGAAACTTAAAGACATTAATTTGTCCAAAGTCATGTGATTAATTAGGGGTGGGTTTTGAACCAGGGTGTGATTCCTGAGCATACTGTTTTACTCAGAATATTAAGTTCTACAATACTGAATTATTTTATCTGCACACAATCTGGTTTCTTTCCTCCGTGCTAGCTTGAGAAAAACTCTCTTGAAGTTGACCGTGGCTTTTCTCAGTGTTTTAGGGCTTGATGTTGTTAAGAAACAGCATAGCATTGTAGTTTTAAAGCTTAGCCACTACAGCAGGAAAAATAATGGGTTTAAATCTTAGTAGTCTTACTTCCTATCGGTGTGATTTTATCATTGACCATTCTAAGCCAGGTCTTTCATCTGAATTAAATGGAAGTAAGAGTAAAATCTACCTCATATACTGTTCTTTAAGAATTAAATTAAATTTGGTCATGCATTAGAGAGCATTTATCACAATGCTTAACACTGTTAAGTTGGCCACACCTAAGTTTCAATAAATGATAGCAATTATTCATTAGCAGACTTCCTTTGCTTTCCATTCACTAGCTTGGCTCACTTACTTCTTCACTATTTCTTTATGACTCCCATGCCCTTTTTACTCATTCAATCTTCAAAATCACCTTTGGCTCTCTACATACATTTAAAAATATTTATTTGTCTAGAAATACGGCTACAATTATCACATTATTGTAGGTGACTCTGAATCAGTTTCTTGGTCTCTGAATACTCTGTAATCTTCAGAATTAATTAACGATTTTCACGAATTCAAATATTGTTAGTTTTTCTTTCTTTATTTTTTTTCTTTTTTAAGCCTGGCAGCCTCCATAATGACACATGAATTATCTGACAAATTGTTTTGGTACTCCCCATGCCCATCTACTTCTTGGTTCTTTGCCCATCTTCTTACATATCATTTTCAACTGTCCTTTCATCTACATCCCTGTTAGAAAGATCAATGAAAATATGACAAGTGAAGCATGATGCTAACTTTTGCAGTAGATTGGGTATGTCAAAATTATAGGCAGTAATCAATCTCAGGCATATATGAGTTAGGAATGTAAGGGCTACAGGGTTTCAGGAAGGCCATTCTAAATATGAAGAATGATTAATTTCCTTTGGGCACATACCCAGTAATGGATTACTGGGGCAAATGTTAGCTCTGTTTTAAGTTCTTTGAGAAATCTCCAAACTGGTTTCCATAGTGGCTAGACTAATTTACTTTCCCACCAACAATGTATAAGTGTTCTCTTTTCTTCACAACCTCACCAGCATCTGTTATTGTTTCACTTAAAAATTAAAAAAAAAAATTTTTTTTGAGATGGAGTCTTAATCACTCTGTTGCCCACACTGGAATGCAGTGGCGCCATCTCAGCTCACTGCAAGCCCTGCCTCCTGGGTTCAAGGGATTCTCTGCCTCAGCCTCCTGAGTAGCTGGGATTACAGGTGTGCACCACCATGCTTGACTAATTTTGGTATTTTTAGTGGAGACCGGGTTTCACTATGTTGGTCAGGCTTGTCTTGAACATACTTCTGACCTCAAGTGATCTGCCTCCATCATTCTCCCAAAGTGTTGGGTTTACAGGCATGAGCCACCATGCCTAGCCTGTTTGAATTTTTAATAACAGCCATTCTGTCTGGTGTGAGATGGTATCTCATTGTTGTTTTGATTTGCATTTCTCTAATGATTAGTGATGACTTTTTTCATGTTTGTTGGCAGCTTGTATGTTTTCTTTTGAGAAGTGTCTGTTCATGTTCTTTGCTCATTTTATAAGGGGCTTATTTGTTTTTCCTTGTTGATTTGTTTTAGTTCCTTACACAAATAGATTCTGTATATTAAACCTTTGTAAGATGCAGTTGGCAAGTATTTTCTTCCATTCTGTAGGCTGTCTGTATACTTGGTTGATAGTTCTTGTGCTGTGCAGAAGCCATTCACCGAAAAGATGCATGCACTTGTATGTTCATCGCTGTGTGATTCACCATAGCAAAGACATGGAATCAATTTAGGTGGCCATCAATGGTGGCTTGGATATAGCAAATGTGATACATAGACAACAAGGAATACTATGCAGCCATAAAAAAGAACAAAATCTTCTGCAGACATGTTTCTTTGGAGGCCATAATCCTAAGTGAATTAACACAGAAAAAGAAAACTAAATAATGCACATTGTCACTTATAATTGGGAGGTAAACACTGAGCACACATATACATAAACATGGTAATAATAGCCACTGTGGACTACTGGGGTGGGAGAGGGGGAGAGGGGAATTTGTGTGAAAAAAAATGCCTATTGGGAACTATGCTCACTATCTGGTTGATGAGATCCATACCCCAAACCTTAGCACCATTCAATATACTCATGTAATAAACCAGCACATATAACCCATATCTAAAATAAAATTTGAAACCTTAAAAAATAAAACAAAATTTAAAAACATGAAAAAACATATGGACATTGTGGTAACAGAGATGCAGGTTGAACAACATGTGAAGAAGGTGGAGAGCCAAATGGCCTGGCAGAAAGAAAGCATCCAAGAGCTCAAAAATAACTTGGAAAGAAACAAAATGATATTCTGTGTAGTTTATTTGATAGCAATTAAAAAAAAAATTAGTTTTCTTTTTGGAGAGGTTTTATTCTCTAATCTCTCCTCAATTGACTATATGTCAGATCTTGATTGATTTAGTTTTCTAGAGCGTTGATAATTTTGTACTGGTAGGTCACTACAGACTTGGGGAAGTACTACATCCTTTCTTTATTCTCACTCTGAGAAGTGCAGTTTTTCAACCCTAGTTTAGACTTTTTCTGTTCTATTAAAGAATGTTGGTGTCTCAAGACACCTTAGTTTCTTATCCTATAGGGTAAAACTCTTTAATTATAGTATTCTGAAGTTTCAAAATATATTTAAAAAGTATACACATGATAGAATGCCATATACTATGAAATAATACAGAATTAAAGTAAAATTTTCTGCACTCTGGAAAAACCTATTTGTCTAAAAATATAAATGAATAGGTTATACTTAAAATTCTGCTTGTTTTTCTTAAACCTATTTTTAATTCAAATATTTAAAAAAATTGGCCGGGCGCGGTGGCTCAAGCCTGTAATCCCAGCACTTTGGGAGGCCGAGGCGGGTGGATCACGAGGTCAAGAGATCGAGACCATCCTGGTCAACATGGTGAAACCCCGTCTCTACTAAAACTATAAAAAATTAGCTGGGCATGGTGGCGCGTGCCTGTAATCCCAGCGACTCAGGAGGCTGGGGCAGGAGAATTGCCTGAACCCGGGAGGCGGAGGTTGCGGTGAGCCGAGATCGCGCCATTGCACTCCAGCCTGGGTAACAAGAGCGAAACTCCGTCCAAAAAAAAAAAAAAATTAAAGGTTCTGGTTTGTGTAAAATGAAAAGGTCAAAACCCCTGAATCACAAAACATTTTTATCTTCAAAATTTGGTAAACATAATTTAAGATGTGATTCTGTCTATTATATGTAGACATAGTTATAAAAATATATATAATTGCATATGCATCTATATATGGATGAATGGATGGACAGAAAAGTATGTTTGTATCTTCCTATAAGTGTACTTAAACATATGTCATTTAATTTAAATTGAATTGGAAAATATTTGTTAAACTTCAGATATAGACTTTTCTACTATAAGTGATATGTATTCATTAAATATCTTAAGATTTAAACATGTACACAGGCCTATATGAAAAATCAATTAGAGGATTTTTATTTTTTAATTGTATGTTTCAAATTTAGATATCATAGAATAAATCCCTGCTATGGAAAATGATATAATATTAACATACTTTCACTTCACACATACTAATGTTGTTACTTATATTATTAATTCTACCTTGACAAATTTTGAAACAATTATATTTTTTATACTATACCTTTTATAATTGTTCACTTATAGATCTACATTTTAAAGGTTTCAGTATTTACTGCTATAATAATATCTATATTATGGCATATTTTGTTTAACTGAATGTCATTAAAATTAATTTTGTTTTTATTCGGTTATTTTTCCCCAAAGGAAAGCTTCTAAAATCCATTATTTTTTTCTCTGCAAACCAAGGATAATTTTCTTCTGAATCTACACTTGAAATTAATACAAAATCATATATCTTTTACATAATTATTTATCTGTATCATGCATCCATTCATCCATATATACATGCATATATATACTATAAATATATATGATACAACTTTTGTATTTCAGAAATCTGCAGAAATTTTCTTCTGGCATTAAGTCTTGCTATGTAGATGTCAGGAGCCAACTGATTGTTCTTTCTTGTACATCATTCAGGTTTTTTCATCTGCATGGCTGCATATCTAACTATTTATAAGATTAAGAAATGTTATCAATGTATATCTTTGCTTGTTCTTAAGTATCATGAGGTATGTTTTCAATTAGAAGATATAATATTTACCTCAGAATCTTTAAATTATATAATTGAACATATTTGTCATCGTCTCTCTGTAACTAGCCATGAAGCTTTATTAACCTCATCTCCTTGAGCAAATACTCACTTTACCCATGCTACTCCCAGGCTGCTACCTGTGATTTACTTAACTTCACAAATACAATCATATATACTATCAAGTGAATGGTACCTCTTACTTGTACAACATATTGAGTATGATGTAGCTATGCCCATAGAAATAGTCATCCTGATAAAATATTTGTAGGAATGAACTTTCATATTTCTGACACTTGCTTTTCCTGAAGTTGACTTATTCATGGAGGTTAGAAGTATATGTTTCTTTCTAGGGCTTTGACTATAGTTGTTTTTTTTTTTTTTTTTCTCTGAAGATGTATATATATTTTTTCCTTTAGCCTCTGCTTTGGTGAATTACATGGATTCATTTTTGAATTTGGGAGCAACTTTGCATTCTCAAATTAAATTGCCCTTGTTTACCATGTATTACCAATTTTATATGTTGGATTCTATTTGCTAACAGTTTGTCGAGGAATTTTGAGAATGTTTTATGAAAAAAAGCCAATTTTTCTATGGTTTTCTATTTTTTGTTTGTCTTATAAAATGAGTTTTGTTTGTCTCATAAAATGAGTTAAAATGTTTAAGGTCTCATTTTCTGCAAGAATTTGTATATGATTGGTCTTAATTTTTTTTATAACCGTGTGAAATATATCACAGTGAATCCATGAGTCCTGAAGTTTCTTTCTTGGAATAATTTTTACCAGCAAACTTAATTTATTTAATTGATAAACGATTATTTTTATAACTAATAAAAGCATATTTTTTAGCAGAATTTGGCCTCTGCTTTCCAAGTGATTTATGTATTTTATCAATATTGTCAAAGTTTCTGGAATGCAATTTTTACAACTTTCACTTTGTACAATTAAAAAAAAATTTTTTAATTTTTAATTATTGTGGGTACATGGTTAGTACATACATTTATGGGGTATACAAGATGTTTTGATATAGGCATACAATGTTGAATAAGCACATTATAAAGAATGTGGTATCCATCCCCTCAAGCATTTATCTTTGAGTTACAAACAATCCAATTATACTCTTCCTTAGCATAATTTTAAAGTCAGTAGTAATATTCTATTTTCATTCCCAATAATGTTTGTCTTGCCTTCTCTTTTTTTCAGTTTGGCTGCAAATGAACAAAGGTCCCTGCTCCTAACAGAACCTACTTTTTGTTTTATTGATTTGCTCTATTGTTTTTTATTTTCTATTTCATTGACTCTTGTATTTATCTGTATTTTTTTCTTATGGTCCCTTTGCACTTAGGCTTCACTTCTTTTCTACTTTCTCAGGGTGAAAGTTTAGAGCACTGAGATCTTTCTTGCTTTCTAATATATAATTTAATGATTTATTTCCTTCTTGGCACTGTTTTGAGTATGTGCTGTAATTTTTTATATATTTCATTTTCAATATAATTGAATCTGAAATATTTTCTATTTTTCCTTTTGATTTTCTTTATGACTCACAGGATATGTAAAAATGTTGTTTAATTTCCAAATATTTGAAAGTTATCAACATATGTTTTTACTAATTCCTATCTTAATTCCATTTTGCTCACAAAAGTACTTTGAATCCAATTTCTTATATGCAAAGATTTATTTTGTGAACAAGAATATAGCCCGTCTAAATGAATATTCCATGTGTGCTTGGAAAGAATATATTTTCTACTGTTTGTGGGTGAACTATTCTATAAATGTCAATTAGGTAAAGGTATTTGATAGTATTTTTCAATCTTCTATATGCTCAGTGATTTTTCCCTTTGCTTGTTTTATTAACTACTGAGAAATTAATGCTGAAATATACAACAGTAATTGAGGGATTGTAGAGTTTTTCTCTCAGTTCTAATAGTTTTGCTGCATGCACTTTGATGTGCAATTGTTACATGCACGGACATTTAGGGCTGTTATATAATTCTTAGTAAATTAATTAATTTATTATTATGTACTATAACTTTTCTCCTTGGCAGAATTACTTCTTCCAAAGTCTACTTGGTTTAATATTAATATTTTTCAAGATGTATCTTTCCTCCTTATTTTACCTTTCACCTGTCTTTATATCTAAAATATTTAAAGCACATTTCTTACAGTTAGCATACAATTGTTTCTTTATTAAAAAATTACCTTTTGATAATATTGAATACCATTAACATTTAATATAATAATTGATGTAATTTTTATTAAAAGCTACTAACCCCTAGTTTAACAACTACTAGGGGTTTGTTCCTTCTTCCATTTGTTCTTTCTTCATTTTTTTATAATTTGTGATTAATGTAAATTTATTTAGTGATTCCATTTTATGTTCACACTTAGCTTGTTATATCACATTTTCTTTTTTCTTTTTTTTTTTTTTTTTTTAAGTGATTGTTCTATGGTATCCAATAAACATATGTAACTTACCACAGGTTCATGCTGTCTGAAGAAATACCTTGAACATTTTTTCTTACAGCATAATACATTTTCTTAGCTCTTGTTTGTCTGAATAAATTTTAATTTCCACTTTAATGTTTCAAAGATATCTTCACTGGTATAGAATTTTAGATTAACAGGTTTTGCTTATTTGTTTGTTTTGTATGTTTGCTTTTTCCTTTCAACTGTTTAACGGTGTCACTCCATTTTCTTCTGTCTTGCATAGTTTCTGACAAACAGTCTGCTATTATAATTTTGATTTGAGTTCATCTGTTTGGTAGTGTCTATTGTTTGACTGCCTCCTCAGCATTGTTCCATAGATCCATACACTATGGCCAATTTTAACAAGCTTTTCTTTTTGTATTTTAACTTTGTTAATTTTTAAAAAATACTTCTTCAAGCTTACTAATTTCTTCTTCAGTTCTGTTGAATCTACTAATGAGCCTAAGAGTTTTGGCATCTGTGATTCTTTTTAATATTTCTTATATTATAATTTGACATAGTCTAATTGTTTCTATTATTATACAGTAAATTTCAATCTATCCATATATGTTGTCTTTTAACTAAATCCTTTAAAAATATTTAGCTATAGGAAGTATAAATCTTCTATTTCAATGTAGCCACCATAATATACTCCCTGAGTTTTTTTATTTCTTTGCCTATAAAAAATGGTTATTTTATCTTCCTTTATTTGAATTTTATAGTTTTTTAAATCAAATACATTACAAAATGTGTAGAAGAATATAGACTGAAGCAAACAGTATCAACACCTGCAAATACTATTCTATATACAGTTTGTAGGAGTAATGAGTCAATCTTGTCAGAATTTGAGCTGAGTTTGGGTTTGTGATTGCCATGGTTACTTTCAGTGCAAAGTAGGCTTCAAATTTCACTAAAGATGTTCTTGTACCAGGAGCTGGGGAGCTGACAGGTTTATTTTTTGTTTGTGGTCTACCTTCAGCTTTTAGCTAGCCTTGAACATCTGTGCCACATAACATTCTCTCTTGAAACTCTGTCCCTCCAAGAGCAATAGATTCCGTTCACTACATAATAAAACTTGGAAGGTTAGTGGTGAGAGGCTGAAGAGTTCTGTTTGTTCTTGTCCAACAACAATCTTAAATGAGTTCCATGTGTCTCGGTCTTAGGAATAGGGAATTATTAGAATTCTTGCTGCTTTTCCCCAAGGCAGGCAAATCCTGTTTTGTATCTATGGTGGAGCTTTTCTGAAAGAGTTTTCTATTTCTCCCCAACAGGAGAGCTCAAATTGTCTTTCTGGGTTGAGGGGGGTCCTTTACCCTACCTTGTCCTCAGCAGCAATAGCTATTTTTTTTCCTGTATATGACATGGTTTTATGCCCCTCCCTTAGCTAAATATGAGAGAATAGGATGTGTAAGGAATGGAGTTTCATGCCTTTCCTGAAATACAGGAAATGATCCCTCCTGTATCTATCAGGGTTCAAACAGGGAAAGAGAACCACTAATACATAAATACAGATTCACAACAGGAATGTGATCTTAGTCTATTGTGGGAGATTTTGTCTTTGCATCAGATGCTGGAGCTGGAAATCTATAGGCCAAGCAGTTGGGAAAAGAAGATGGATGGAAAGTAGAGAGATAAAGAATATGTTGGAATCCCAGCCACAGGCCAGAGTGTCAATAGGATAAACTAAAATCCTGCTCATTTTTGTTGCTTTTGAACTTTATCTGAATGTTCTACAGAAGCTGGGCCATTCTTCCCAGAGCTAAGTACACACCTGGACCAGGGTCAGAGAAGCTGAAGGATCCAGGGAAAAATAAGGAAGCTTCCTGTTGCAAAAGAAATTAGCTTAATAATAATGTGGGTGAGCTGCAAAATGATTGCTGACTTTCCTCCTGTCTCTTAATCTCCCAATAATACCTCCTGCCACCTTCTTAACTGGAAACAGTGACAGTAATTCAAGGAAATGTAATTTGCCCTGGCTCAGGTGATACAATATAAAGCCTCCACATTCTCCTTTACTTCTGTACCTCTCTGATCTCCCACCTTACTTTTAATCTTATTATATGTACTCAGTGTCATTTCTCAGGGTCATAGAAAAGATCTTGGAAGTAAGTATAAATGCCACTTGTGTCAGGAGATCCCAGGAATTTCATACTGCCATGCTAGCTAACATTGGCTTTGTGATTCTGTAGCTCATATAGGTTTTTCTATTTATGAGGTTGAGAGTGGTACTGTTTCAAAATTTCCATACACTAGGCAGAAGCAGAACACCCAGTCTCCAGATATTGTCTCATTAGTTCCCAAATTTAACTGTTTTGGATATGGTGGGTGTCAAATTATTTAAAATACATTTCCCTCTCCTGCTTTTATCTCACATGTAGGGAACTCCCTGGAGTATCTTTTCTGTTGGATACAAATTTGGGTTTGAAACATTTGTCAAAGTGGTGTAAGACTTAAACCTGCCAGGCCGGGTGCGGTGGCTCACGCCTGTAATCCCAACACTTTGAAAGGCTGGGCGGATCACCTGAGGACGGGAGCTCGAGACCAGCTTGACCAACATGGAGAAACCCTGTCTCTTCTAAAAATACAAAATTAGCCAGGTGTGGTGGCGCATGCCTGTAATCCCAGCTACTCAGGAGACTGAGGCAGGAGAATCACTTGAACCCAAGAGGCTGAGGTTGCAGTGAGCTGAGATTGTGCCATTGCACTCCAGCCTGGGCAACAAGAGTGAAACTCTGTCAAGAAAAAGAGAAGAGAGAGAGAGAAGAAGAAGGAGGAGGAGGAGGAGGAGGAGGAAGAGGAGGAGGAAGGGAGGGAAGGAGGGAGGGAGGGGGAGGGGAGGGGAGGTAAGGGAAGGGAGGAATAATCTTTTAATATATAAGAGGGTACAGTAAAGACTTGAATTAATGACAGTTCAACAGTTTATATAAGGAAAAAGAAAGATGGCAGTTTAAGTTGAATACAAATTCAACTGATGTGACTGTGAAAATAAATCAATGTGCGTTCCAGTCACCTTAACAGAAGAATATTTTCAGGAATATATATTGCAAATTGGGAGTGAGTTAAAGAGCAGGTAAGTAGGAAGTCTACAAACAATGCCTTAGGAAAAATAATTATGGTAATTAAGAATATTATACCTGGAGAAAAATAGGCTTGGGAGAATCTCAAATATATGAAGCCTGTCATAAGAAAGCCAATCTGTTCTATCCAACCTCATGGGAGAGACACGTGACTAAAGAATGGTATTTACAATGAGGCGAATGTTGATTCAGTATCAGAACTAAAAATATCAATTAAAATAGGCTAATTGTGAAATAGTGCAATACCATTAGAAATGTTCAGGCAAAATTTGAATGCTTCCTGCTTCACTTATTCAACCTAGAGTAGCAGCTTAATAGATATTTATATAAGAATGATCTGGAAAATGTTTAGAAATACACAAACCTGAATCCCTAAAAAGAGATACTGATTTAAATAAGTCTAGGGAGGCTACCAAAAACTGTATCTTAATATTTGTTGTGAGATTCTGATAGTCTTTCCTTGAGAATCTCTGGAATATGGAGCTAGAAGAAATAGGTAAGAAATGGGTTTGTGGTTCTAAAATTTGCCTTCACAATAAGATAAATCAGAAAGTTAATGAAATATGCTGTCAGGGCGTTATATCCCAGAGATTTTGATTTAATAGAGATGGGATTGGGCTTGGGCATCAGGTTTTTTTTTTTTTTTTTTTTTGTTTGCTGGCTTATAGACTTTGAATCAGTATTTTATTTTTAATGGTTATGATAAAAGCTCAAATATTTATTTAGACAGACTTTTTGCTTTTGTTGCCCAGGCTGAAGTATAATGTCATGATCTTGGCTCACTGCAACTTCCGCATCCTGGGTTCAAGTGATTCTCCTGCCTCAGCCAACCAAGGAGCTAGAATTACGGGTGCCTACCACCAAGCACGTCTAATTTTTTTTTGTATTTTTAGTACATATGGGCATTTCACGATGTTGGTCAGACTGGTCTTGAACTCCTGACCTCAGGTAACTCACTTCCCTCAGCCTCCCAAAGTGCTAGGATTACAGGCATGAGCCACCATGCCCAGTGGGCATCAGTATTTTAAAAAATCTTTCTAGATGAATCTAACATACTGCCAAGGTCAAGAATCAGCAGACCAGATGATCTCCAGAATCAAATAAAACTCTTTACTTATAGGATCTTTTAGCTAGACTGAATTTTGGTTTTTTAAATGCAGGGATATAGTAGAACTGCATTGTGTTCAACACAGTCTTCTTCTGAGGTTGGTAAACATAAATCAATAAAACCATCTTGGTTTGACCCATTTTCTGCAGTTTTTCTTTTCTAAACTTGCTCTTCCATTTACTTAGCAGAGTTACAATTACTGCCCCAATTCATCCAATTCTGTAGCTCTTAATGGCTGCTCTAATCCTGACTTTTCTTTATCCCTGTGATCTTCAGCCATGCACTTTCTTGTTTTATATATTCTTTTGAAGCATACTGTTTCTCTGGTTGAATATACCAGTAGTAACAGCATTCTGTGTGATTGAGTCATTAACCACTAAGCATTTCCAAACTTTCATTTATGTGTCAGTCATAAACCTTTTTATCTTGAGCAAACAGGGACACTTATAGAAGATATACTTCATGATAAAGACATATTTCCTATCTATAATAAAGACCCACCAGTGGATTTCTAATTTTTATCCAAATTCCTAACATTTCAACTGTCACTTACAAGTTGCTAATGATCTACGATCTCACTTATTCGCCGTAGTTACCTCCTGCTACTCTCACCATCATTTATTCTATTCCAGGTCCATGGACATTATTGCAGTTCCTTCCTCGTGTTTACCCAGAGCACTCTTCCTCTCTAAAGCCTTTGCTCATGTGGTTCTTTCTGCCTGCTTTATTTTTATTAAAGAACTATGTAACACTCTTCAATACTTTTCTAACTATATGAGACCCAGTTAGCGATGCCTTCCCTGAGCAACCTATGTAAAACATAATTCTCTTTTCTCTGTCTCTCTTACTCTCTATATTTTTCTTCATAGCACACATAACTTATGCTGTAACTTTAATTAATTAATTAATTAATTAATCTCTATCATCCTCTAATTAGTAGATAAGCTCCAATGAAGGCAGGGATTCCATAGGTTTTGATTATGGTTGATCCCCAATGCTCATATCAGTGCCTTATACATAGTAAATGCTCAGTAAATATTTGTAGGATTAATGAATGAGTGAGACAATGAGCAATGAAAAATTTCAGTCTTGAAGTGTATGATTTGCCAAGCCATCTAGGACTAATATTTGAGCTAAGTCTGTAGTGTTCAGGACTCCTTTCCTCTGTACCAGTGTCACTGGTTGCTGAGAGAAGAGTTAGTATGAGGAGTGGTAAAGGGATTTGAAAGTTAGAGATTAAGGTTTTCAATATTTTAGTAATGGTTGTGAAGCTGTATACTAGTTAATTTAACTCATAACAGAATACACAAGAGAGTCATAGTGGAAAAAGATAGAGGCATGCAAAACTGCAAGTAATAGGAGATGTAATTTTCAAACCATGCACAAGAAAGGTGCATGCTGTGTGGTGCTAGATTTTTGAAGTAGAATATTATCTTGGTTTTCACAAAGTATTTCACTAAAGCAATAAACGTAGTAATTCAATTATCTGTTCCATTTAATTACTGGGTAATATGCTTAACTGATATGCTATAATTTCAGTCCTGTTAAATGTAACAAATCTCTGGTGTAAAATAATTTTAACAATCAACAAAAATAGTGAGCACATTAGTGTAATTTTATATTCTGCATAGGCCTTTCAGTTTAGCTAAACATATAATTAAAGCTTACATTACAAATATGAATGGTTTGTATGCATAACTGGTTTCCACTAAAACAGCTACCCTTACAAATACATTGTAAAGATACATTTATCAGGTAAATGAACTTGACTTCAAGTTTCTCCGGAGAACACATTTCAAATAAAAATGTTTGAACCAGTGTGTCTCTATTTGTTTATGGATTTCTTTTTAACATTGCTACTGTACATGTAATGTATTTACCAATGCTAGTTAACCCTTGTTAGTTTCTAGCCTCTCTCCTAATTCTTTCCATACACCTACATTAAGAGCATTGGCCTTAGTCAAAGGCTTTGCCATTCTCTATATGGCAAACTCATATATCACCTCTTATAAAAGTCAATATAAATCTGAATTTATTATTTTGACTCATTACCAAACTTTGTTTCAGTTAGTCTCATATAAAAATTGTATATACATAAAGACACTTGACATGGACAAGTAAATATATAATGAAATATTCCTGAGCATATCTATGCCAAGCATACTTGAAATGCAATGCAGTGGTGTAGATAAAAAAAAAAAGTAGAAATATGCTGGAACTTTCTTTGTGAACTAAATTGAAAATCATTTTTGTAGTAAGTCAAGCACATTAATATTTATTAATATGAGTTATATGCTTGGTCTCAATTCTGTCATATTTTAAAATCACCATTATTGTATTTAAAAAAAGAAAACGAGGAAGAAGAGGAAGACCTTGAAAATGTGAGTTCCCATTATATATTAGAGCAGAGGTGAGAAGATGATAAATTATAAAAATGTGAATTCCCATTATATATTAGGGCAAAGGTGAGAAGATGATAAAATATAATACAGGACAAAAATATTAAAGCTCATGACTATTTTTAAAATAATGAAATATACATTTTCCAAAACTTTATTTTATAATAGCTTTTTCCCAAAATGTGTAGCTGGAGATAAAGAAAGAGATAAAGAGACACAGGTTATACATATCATATAGATAACGGGAGAAATGAGTCAGCTGGAGGACATGGAAACTAGAAAACCTATTTTAAGTCCTATTACAACTTTAATTTTTCTAAGCCTCAGTCTCTTCACCTGTAAAATGGTATTAATATTTGTCCTATATACATCCTAAGGTTATTTTTAGAATTTAGTAGGAATTGAATAGTCAATGGCTTTATGGCTATAAATCATGGGAAGGCTACTGAATTAGCTGTTTGAAGTAGCTGTTTGATGAATTATCTCCCTCGGAATTCATTTCAATTTAACTAGTCCTTTGATAGGCACAGAGAATGAAATTTTCAAAAGATGGACTGTGTCATGGCAACATACATGACTTTAACCATAATCTTATCTTCCCTCATGATGCATGACAGTTCCCTGCATTCACATTGCAAACTGCAGCCAGTTGAAAGCCATATATGTCTCTCCAGTACACATACATCAGATATTTTTCTTCAAATCATTTTCTAAGGTTATTTTCAGAGTCTTCAAGAAGATACCTAATGTCCTATAAATTACAGGAATTAATTTAATACAGCTTATTTTTGAGAGAAGTTGTAGTCTACAGAAAAACTGAGCAGAAAGCACAGAGTTTTTATAACCCCCACCACCCCATAACACACACAGTTTTCCCTATTATTAATCTCTCTCATTAGTGTGATGCATTTGTTGTAAGTGATGAAGCAATATTGATGTATTTTATTAATTAAGTTCTATAGTTTGCATCAGAAGTCACTAGTGGTATACATTGTATGGATTCTGACAAATGTATAATGACATGTGTATGCCCTTATAGTATCATAGAGAATAATTTCACTTTCTCCCTAATCCTCTGTGTTCTACCTACTTATTTCTGCCTTTCTCTCTCCCCACAGACCCACACACCCAACAACCAATTTTTTTTGTTTGTTTTTTACTGTCTCTATACAGTTTTCCCTTTCCTAGACTATCACATAATTACAGCCATATAGTATGTACAGTTTTTACATTGCCTTCTTTCATGTAGTAATAGACACTTGGGTTTTCTCTATGTCCTTTTATGGCTTGATAAGTCCTTTCTTTTTAGTGCTAAATAATAGTCCATTGCCTGTATATATAACAGGTTATTTATTCATTCAATTATTGAAGGACATCTTGGTTGCTTTTATTTTTTGTCAATTATAAATAAAGCTGCTATAAATGTTCATGTGCAGGTTATTGTGTGGGCGTAAATTTTAAGTCATTTGGGTAAATATCAAGGAGTGAATTGCTGGATCATATGGTAAAACTTTGTTTAGCTTTGTAAGAAACTTCCAAACTGTCTTCCAAAGCAGCTATACTATTTTGCAATCACCAGCAATGAGTGGAAGTTCCTTTCACTCTATATTCTTGTCAGCATTTGGTGTTGTCGGTGTTCTGGATTTAAGTCATTCTAATAGGTGTGTAGAGATATCTCACTGTTGTTTGAATTTTCAGTTTTCTAATGGCATATAATGTGGAACATCTATTTATCCCTCTTTTGTTTGTCATCTGCTTATTTTCTTTGATGAGACGTCTCTTCAGATCTTTTGCCCATTTATTTATTGGGGTGTTTGTTTACTATTGTTGAATTTTAAGAGTTCTTTGTACATTTTGGGTAATAGTCCTTTTTCACGTATTGTGTTTTGCAAATATTTTCTTATTCTGTGCCTTCTTTTTCTAAATTTCTCAATTCATTTAATTTTTACTCAGGAAAAGCATTTAGCCATTAAGTGAAACATCAAATAGAAACATACATTGAATGTATCAGGCATAATGCTGAATATGACAAACCTTTTATTCAAGAAGCTCAGAAAACAAAGAAAGAGGTAGAAAAACAAAGATGAGTACTTCATAAAGTGTGTTATGACAAGGATGATAAAGAGGGTATTCAAAGTGAACATAACAGCCCATGGAGAATCAGGCAAGCCTTCCTGGAGGAGGTGCCTTCAGATCTGAAATTTAAAATATGTTTAATAGTGGGTGAGGAGTAGACTTGGCAGAAAATGCATGTGTTATGAGGCAAGACAATAAACAGAGAAATAACATGGTTTGCAAAGGATGCCACTAGCCTTTTGGTATTTGATTCAGGGAAAGATGAGCAATGATATTGGAGGGCTGAGATGGAAATAGATTGTAGGGAGATTGAACTTTATCTAAGAGGTATCTAGGAGCATTTAGAGAAAATTAAACCCTAAGTAAAATTAGGAGTTCTCTTATCAAGAAAGAAAGGCAGAGAAAATAAATCATAGATCATGCCTTCATCTGTTTATGTTGCTATACAGGAAAACTGAAAGCTGGGTAATTTATAATGAAAAGAGGTTTATTTGGCTGATGACTCTGCAGACTGTACAGGAAGCACGGCACCAGCATCTGCTTCTGATGATGGTCTCAGACTACTTCCGTTCATGGTACAAGATGAAGGAGAGCCAATGTGTAAAGATCACATGGTAAGTGAGAGGAACAGTGGGGATCCACCCCCATGACCCAAACACCTTTCAACAGGCCCCACCTCCAACTTTGGGGATCAAATTTTAATGTGAGATTTGGTGGAGACAAATGTCCAAACCATACCAGGTTAACTCATAACATCTGCCGCCATGCTTCTGTTAAGGAAAAATGTAGGATTAAAAAAAAATAGTTTGTGTCTTAAGGAATATGCATAAATTCACCAGCAGGGCATGGATGCCTAATCTGGTAAACCATAATAAAAGGAAAGGAAAAGTAAGCATTCATATGCAACTGATAACTTGAGAAAAAGGCAACAAGTTAGGTTAAAAAGAAGGGTTTTCCTCTCTTTCTGAAAAAAGCCTACTGGCTAATTAGTACAAACATGGATTTATTTAATATGCAGCTCTGTCCATGATTTGAATATATAATGATCATAGTAGCAATTCTTCTTTCCTTACCATTTTATATTATTTTACAAAGTTCAAAGTTAATGCCAGATGATATTTTGTCAGGATCCCACAGTGGCTAAAATGGAAGAGATAAATCTGCATTTAAAAATTTCAAGACATTTCTGCCAAAGCCCACCTTCACTGAGTAGCTCATTTACCTCAAGACTGTTTATTTAAAGGCAATTGTGCTTGAGAGCATCAGAAATTGTAATTTGGTCTCATTAAAAACCTCAGCATAGCTAAACTCCCACTGAGGATGGAGGAAACTGGAAGAGGCATTGCTTTTATTTTAACCACAAGAAAACAACAAAATCAGGAGTTTTCTTAAACCCATCCAAAAACTGGTGTTACACAGCAATCAAATAGACTAAAATCTGAAGAAGAATTGAAGGTCCTTGGATTAAATAGGACATGAGACCAGGATCACCTGGCAGAATACAAGAGGACGACATGCCAGTAGATTCCTAAAGGGCAAGGAGAGGCTCATTAGGAGCATGACGCCATGAAGCTCTGGGAGCCATAGACACAGGGGAACTTCCCTCACTTTCACAAGCTCTTCATGAATCTTTACTATGTGCTCACCAGAACAACTGGTACCAGGCAAACAGGCTCTGGCGGTTCATGCCTAGCAAGACTCTTTGGCAGTTTTTTGTAAAGTTAAAAATATACCTGAAATACAATTGAGTAATCCAACTTCTGTAAGTATTTACCCAAGAGAAACACTTTTATTAACACACTATCTTATATGTGAATGTTTACAGTGGTGTTAGTCATAACTACCCCAAACCAGAAACACTCTTAATATCATAGTGAATCAATAAACAAACTGATACATCCATACAATGGGATACTAGTCAGCAATGAAAAGAACTAAACTTCTGTTGTACTCTACAGCATGGACAAATCTTACATTCATTATACTAAGTACAAGAAGGCAGAATGGAAAGGCTACACACTAAAATAATTACATTTATATTACATACTAGAAAAGACAAAAGTATAGGAATGAAAAAAATAAACCAGTGCATTCCATAGACTGTGGTGGGGTTATGATTTGGTTGCAAAAAAGCATGAATGAAGTTTTGGGGTGATGAAATTAAACTATTCTATATTTTGATTGTGTTAGTGGTTACGCAAATGTATGCAATTGCCAAAATCAAGAATTGTGCCCCAAATGAGTGAATTTTATCGTATGTAAGTTATGCAAAAATAGAAATAATATAATAAAGACTCATCTTCTTTGGAAAAAAATTGCAACTGTACCTAGTTTGATTAATGGAAAGAGAGGCATGAAAAGTAATTTTAGTTTTAGAGGTCAACCAAGATCCAAATTTACAGTTCTCATCATCATTCTTCTCTTTTCTTTAAAAGTGAGCCATAAGTGGCTTAAGAGTCTATTTGGAAAACTCAAAACAGCAAGGTGAATTGATTGGGAATGCAATTTGGGGCTATATGTTTAAATTTGCAGCAATACTCTAGAAATACTATAAAAAATACAAAATACCATGAACGAAATATTACATATTACTTTTAGTAAGATGAATCAGAATTCCATACTAGTTTTTAATCAGCTTCTTATTTTTAGGACGAATGAAGACCTGCAATAAATGCTGCTCCCATGTAATTAAAAAAAGTGTTGTTGCAGTAAGATCACATACAATTCAAGCCAGTTAGGTTATATTTGTGTGTGTGCATGTGTGTGAGTGTTTGTGATTAGTTTACTTATTCATGAACTGTTAACTGTGACAGTATCTCTGTTACAGGTTAAATTTGCTGGGAAATGCAGAACTAGGCAGTGCTCTTGGTCACCTCAAAAATGGACACATATGCCATCTATAATTTTCTCTTCATTATTATTTGCATGTAGGCAATGCAACTGGGCCTATTTTGAATGAGAAAAAAATAAAGATTTAAATTATGTGGTTTTTGTTCAAACACTGCAGAAAATAATAAATATCTTTGTTTCTAGTCTGGCACAAGGAAACACTATTGACCACCTGAAATCACAGATGTCATATGGGGCCCAATTGCTTTCTCCACAGTGCATGGACTACTTGGCAGGCTCTTTCAGAAGCAGTTGGTGAAACTAGTAGCTCTTGAACTGCCTTGAGGGCCATCATATGCCTTGGCGATTGTTGATTTAATGGTCCTCTCAGCTCTCCTGACCCCAAATTCTCTCCTAACTTTGTCAAGCTAAATAAATAAATGAACATAAAATGAATGTAAAATCACTTTATTAATTTCAGTGGTCTCATGAACTTAAATGACAATTATTTCCAGAATCAATATTTCATTATTGAATAAAATAAAGTCAAGTAACTGAAAGTGAACAGTTAACTTGCTATTTAATTTAATCTGGACAATTTCTTGATTGCTCATTTATTATATGCCAGATATTTTGGTGGGCACTGAGTACACATCAATGAACAAGGTACAGACTTTGCACTCAAGAACTCAAAGTCTGTTTTGCAAGACAGACATGTATCAAGATTGGCACATTGCCAGCCAGTAGTTTTAGAGGTGTGTGAACAAGAAATTATGAAATACAAGAAAGAAGCAATTTTATCTGCTTCAAGGCATTGACTAAAATTTAAAGTTTCGCAGAGGTTGAATACAATTGATCTAAGTTTTAAAGAATACATGTAAATTTGCTACATGGAGAAAAATAAAAAAGGCATTTAAAGACAAAGAAATGCTGTAGCAGGTATAAAAATAAGTATATGGGAAAGGACATTGTGTTCAAGGAAAATGGTGTGATATTAGGAATAGCACAGAAGAATGAATCGTAGAAGGTTACAGGATATAAGAACAAAGAGCTACACATGGATTAAACTGAGACACGTTGTGTATACTTATTCTAAACATCACCTTTTTTTTTTTTGCAAGACATAGAGAATCATAAATAGTGAAACTGAAGTAAAGATAAATCTCTTAAGAGAGAAGGATAGAAGACAGTAGAGCTAGACCTCACGTGTACTGGAAATCCCACAGGAATCTGGATGTTCTTTTCCTTTCTCAGTGACCATAGTTTCTCATCTCTGTTTTTCTCTGGATATATTCCATTATTCTCTTCTAATAGACACACTTCCTTTGTGTTTTCATCATTTTATTTGACATGATCTTAAAAGTAGCAACTCTATTCTGAAATCTAAATGAATCTTTATCTCAGGTCTAGCCAGTTGGGTGATTTTTCCTTTTACCCCATTATTTGTTTTCTATAGGATGCAACATATACAATATATTTGTCATTTCCCTTTGATTTGAAATCCTTAAGGAAGTCTGCAGCTCATAAATTTATTTTTGTTTTCTTTGGCTGTTTCCATCTCCATTCTCTCTCCTGAATGCCCGTTAGACATGCTAGAAATACTGAATAAATTATATGTACATATTAGCTCCTTTTTTTGACATGATATATCTTTGTCCTTTGCATTTTATTTTGAGATAATTGCTTAGGCCAGTTTCCTATTGCCTGCTTTAATATTTTTGCTGTGACCATTCTGTTAAGCATACCTACTGAGGTGAGACATGGCCCCTTTTTAAAAACGAGTAGTAGTCAGGTTAGACTATGTTATTCTCTGGTAATAAATTAACCCTAGAAAGTATAATTTATTGTTGACTCAATAATTTGATACCAGTCAGGAAAACTTCCTCCACTTTTTGGGCTATGAAACAAGAAGCTGTAGCTTTCAAGGTCAAAATGGAGCAGAGAAGATGCTGAATGAAAGCAGTATTAAAGGCCAGGTGTACATCACCTTCACTCACATCCTATTGTCTATAATTCAGTCACTCAAACTAACTGCCAGGAAATTTAGACAATGAGTTCAGAAAAAGGAAAAAGAAAACAATATTTGATTAAAAACCACATAGTGTTTTCTCTCTGCCAAAATTTTAATCTCCAAGATGTCTATATGTGATGCCACTGGGAATACTGCTTGGATATTACCTACATTTATCTAACGTTCTGTTTTCTTCTATTGAATATTATAGTATCTACTACAGCAATTGGTCCCAAGACCATAATTGATATTCACAGTCTCCCTTTTCTAGTGCCTATTCTAGATTGCCCTCATCCTCAGCCAACAAATCTGCTGATCTAAGGGCCAGGTTTTCATCTTTGGTGGGATAACTCAGATCTTTATCCTGCTCACCATGACCTTTCTAACCATGCTTGCCACAATTCCTTGTCTATATTTATCATCATGCATAAGAGAATGAAGAGGAATCTCAGTAAATCCTTGAGTTTCAGACACATTCCTCCCTACCCCAGTAATATAGAAGCAATCCTATTGCCTCTATATAATGAATCAATTACTTCTGCTAGAATAGAAATGTGTTTCTTTGCCTGCATAAGAGTGGCATAAGAGTGGACAAAATGGCCTATGGTAGATAGACCTGTAGACTTAATGGAGCCACTTTGTGTTCACTGGTAGAGGCACACTTTCTCTAAAACTGGGAGTCTATTCATACAGAGCCAGATCTTTGGAAGAATCAAATGGCAGTGAGAGGTGGTGAAATTGGTATACTCCTATCTTCTTCTCTGAGACATCTATTCTACCTATTAAGGATTCAGCACCATCTAACAGCTGTTGGCCTAAAATATATGCTGTAACCTATAGAAAATTGCTCTAGTTCTACAAGGATTCATCCCCCAAAGCTTAATTCAGATGTAACTTTTATAAGATTGTTCCAACATACTAACAGAATACTGTTTCTAGACAATGCAGCATAACATAGAATCAGTGGTCTCATTACCCTGTATTATTATACTTTCCTCAAATAGTTCCATTAGCCCGAAGTCATATTATAAAATCCCATGATCAGTATGTGAACCTGGCATAGTGATGCTGGCTAACACAGAGAAGACAAACTCATACGAAGAAAGCAAACCAATCTCAGTAAAGACAAAGCACTTCCTACTTTTAAGTGAAGACATCTGATATAATCAACTTGCCACCAATACCTGGTTACTGTACTCAAGGAACTATGCCATATTGAGGGCCCAGTGTTGGTCTCCGATGCTGACAGGACATGTATTCATCATTAATAACAGCTATCTCAATCTTGGTAAGAGGAATCCCATGCTGTTGTGCCAATGCATGGTCTTGATCCCTGCCACCATAACTAGCCCATTCATTGAACCAGTTTGAAGGTGGTGGACTAGCCAAGGACAAATGCTGCTTAACTATTACTGGAAAATTCATCATATCCATTTGGTTCTTTGGTGTTTCCTCTACAGTTTTGGCTTTCTTTCAAGTGTTATATTAGTTATCTTGTGTTGTATAATAGATTATCCTCAAAACTTAGCTGCTTAAAACACCATTTGTTGTTTTAAGCTTATGTGGGGCAAGTAAGCTGCCATGTTGAGTTTTCCTACTGAGAAGCCCATGTGGCAAGGAACTGATGTCCCCGGCCAACAGCCAGCAAGTATCCAAGGCCTGTCAGCAGCCACATGGCCTCTCCTTCCTGCAGACCTAGACATTTTAGTCGGATGTGGATGTCTGAGGTTTTAAACAATATCCACTCTTATGTTCCTATCTCATATTTTAGTGTCTCACTCTTTATAACATCTTTACATTTAATGTAAAACTTGTTTGGGCTATGAATTCAACTCTGTGTCTATCACATCAGATTCCAGTCTAATTTGTAGCTCAGTCTCCCTTCTACCTGCAGGAGACAATGGTTCTGTTGTATTGTTTAAAATTCCATAGATATCTGCTGTTTTCACATCTTACACTAAGTTGCTCATTATCTGACCCAAGCCTATCCTTTTTTTTTTTTTTTTTTTTAATGCTTTGATGGCAGTTAATTCACAAACCACACAGGCTTTAAGTACCACAGTCCCCATTTCTCTTAAATGCTTGATAGCTTTTATAAGCCAGTTGGGGTGGGCAGAATAATATTCCTCCAAAGATGTTCACATATTAACCACTAGAACCTATGAATATGTTAGTTCACTTGGCAAAAGTGAATGTGTGTGTGTGTGTGTGTGTGTGTGTGTGTCTGTGTCTGTGTGTATAAATGGTAAAATTGGCTGGGCGCAGTGGCTTACACCTGTAATCCCAACACATTGGGAGGCCAAGGTGGGCTAACCACCTGAGATCAGGAGTTCAAGATCAGCCTGGCCAACATGATGAAACCCCTTCTCTACTAAAAATACAAAAATTAGCCAGCTACTTGAGATGCTGAGGCAGGAAAAGAGCTTGAACCCAGGAGGCGGAGGTTTCAGTGAGCTGAAATTGCACCACTGCACTCTGGGGGACAAGAGTGAGACTTTATTTCAAAAAAAAAAAAAAAAGTAAGATTACTCTGAATTATTGAGTTGAACCCAATCTAATCACATAGATCTTTAAAAGTAAATAATCCTTCCCAGTTGTGGTTAGACAGAAATGTGACTATGGGAGAATGGTCTGAGACAGACAACATTACTCATTTTGAAGACAGAAGAAAGCCACAAGCCAGGAAATACAGGTGGCCTTTAAAAGATGAAAATGCCAAGAAAATAAATAATCAAGAGCTTTCAGAGTGAACAAAGACCTCTCAACTGACATGAGTCTAATGAGACCTGTGCTGAATTTCTAACCTACTGAACACTAAGATAATAAATTAATGTTGTTTTAAGCCACTAAATTTGTGGTAATGTGTTATGGCAGAAGGAGAAAACTAATAACTCTGGTGCCATTTCACACTGTTTTTGCCCCAATTTTCCTCAGGTAAGAGCATTAGTAATTCTCTAACCACTTCAGTAGAATCAGTGGTGATACATTCTTAGAAACTGGTTCATTGTTAGTATTTCACTCTGAGGATCTACTGGACTACTTCTAGTGTAAAACTATTGTAATTTCCATTTTCCTAGAAGCAGATATTTTTAAAAAATAGAGTGCAAAAATGTATTTCGGAAGTGATTCCAGGAAATATCATTGGAGAGAAGGTAAGTAATAGAACAAATGGAAGAAAGCCAATAAAAAATGTTTACAGCTGTGGGCACCTGAAGCTTAATCCAATGGAAGAATTCAGGAAAACAGGTGAATTACACACACTTGAGAATTATCCCACCTAACTGACAAGGGAAATGGAGCAAGGATCCATATAGTCTCATCATCTTTTGTTTGAGGGATGATGATCCCAAGGGCCATTCCTTCTGCAGCACTTCTAGCCTATCCCCTGAGAAGGCACAGCAGGCTCTGGTGGCCACAGAGTACCCTGTCCAAAGTATCGGAGGTCCTGGCAGTTGGAAATTGGACCAGAGTGCAGGGAAATGGTGAGTGCCGAGGAGAGATGGATGGATCACTTATAGTATCTGTTGTGATCATCAATTCATATTTGTTCTACTTCAAGATATCTATTGCATCCATTATGTAATACCCATGCCCTTTGCTACTATCCTATTTAGTATGCTTGTCACATCTCATCTGGCCTCCTCTAATAAATTAGTAATCCTTTACCCTGATTCTACTGTCTATCTTCTCCCCTCCTTCACTGCAGTTTTACATGACAGAAATCTAATTATGCTGTTTTTATTCTCACATTTTAAAAATTTTGCCTCAATTTGTATTATTACATCCAAGTTTTAATAATCCGGCTTGAAAACTCGGGATCTTACAACACTTTTTTCTCTATTTCTTTTGTTTCAGATACATCTATGTATTTACAGATTATGTCAAACACTAGATGTACAATATGGCATCAAACTTATTTTTCTGGTCCTATGTTATATCCCTGAGTGATTCTCCTTTTCCCCAATATACCACAGTCTTTCACTCCCCCATCTCTTTGTTCCTATTGCTTTGTATGCCTCAATTTATCTCATACTTCAAGGCCCAGCTCACCTGTCATCTTTTTGATAATAATTTTCTAATTTCCTAGATAGAATGAATTATTCTCATGCCGGTGCTTCCACAGTATTATTTATTCTTCTATGTGTCTGAGTTATATTAAGCTGTTGTCTCTTACCTCTCCCAATAAATTATGGGCTTTTTTCGGTCAAGATTCCAACTAAATGCTTTATACATAGTAGACATCTAGCAAATAGTTCTTTGACAGCAATCAATCAGAATCAAATTAACTGGTGTACAGAAAGGGGTGAGAGGTGATGTTAAGGTATATGATTGTTGTTCCATATGAATAATATCCAATCAACCACTCTCAGCAATAAGTATATTTATCTTTACTAATTTTTTAAAACATGGTACCAAAGACAATAAATTAAAATAAAAATTAGGATGATCATTTTTCTCATGACCTAATTCTTATTTTCTTTCTTAATCTTATTTGGGCACTGCATAGGAGTTTGATTTACCTTATTCTTAAATCCTTCAAGAAAGAGAACATTTTGAGTATGATACAAATAGAAGCCAATTATGCTATTGCCAAAAAAAAAAAACATCCACGTTACTGAATTGCTCCTAAAGTGTTGGCTGACATCCAACCTCTGTGACTGGCATGGCTCAAATACTGCATAGTCCATATTCTGTCTTACAGTTTGAAATGGCATTAGAAAACAAGACAGACCAAAAACCTAGAAGGGACCGGCAACAAGTAACAAAAATAATTTAATGAATAGAATTAAGCCTATGTGGGAAAAGGTTAATGGAGTAAGAGTTGTTTATTAAAAGAAAAAATGAAGGAAAGGTCCAACGTGACTAATTAACTATCTACAAGTATATTAGGCGTATTTATTAAGTGAGAATGCTGACCAATTGCACTCTATTTGAATAACATAAAATGAGAAGTAAATTTCTCTGATAATGTTCTTAGTTATAAGTTAAATATAATTGATTGCTAGAATAATTCATTTTTCAGATAAACTAGAAATGCACATTTAGGCATCTGCTGCCTAGAGAACTTTCAATATTGCTTTTCAATGAATAGTTTAGACATTTACCTGACTAGAGACGTGTGAATGGACCCAATGTATTTCAAAGTTTAAATTTTGTTTTTATAAAAGGTAATTTCGACCTAATATCAGATCTCCAAAGTCACAGTGATATAAAGCATTGAGCCCCTAATAATTTCATAAATTATTTGGTACAACCAATGATAGTAAAAACATCAGGACACATTGGCCAACACTTGAATTTTAGATTGCCTCTTTGTGGAACTTCTAAGCAGAGTTTAGGGTATTCTGAGGCTGTTTACATTGGAACATCATAAATGCAAACAGGTCGTTTACTTATTAGTAATCTGTGTATTTTATGTGCCTAGATATTAAATAGTTCAGATGTAAATGTGACGATAATACCCTGTTGAAAGATAAGGAGTTGCTAGGGCAGGGTGCCTGATGGATGGTAAGTATGTAGGAAACTGCCAAGAAGAGTAAATCACTCATCTCCAATTTATTTTGAGCTGTGATTATTTAGACAGTAGAGAAAGGCAGGAGATAAAAGACCCCACAGCAAGAAGCAAGCTACTAGAATACTAGCAGAGTGATTAGATCAGCAAAATTTGGTAAACATTCCTTACAAGAGTAGTTTACTTGAAAATATTCTTTAAACAACAGGGACAATAAGTTTCATTGAGGCACTAGAAACTGCTGAATAACTGTAGGATAATGTGATATTGTAAGTTATTGTAATTTGCATATTGCATAATAATGTGTATATGTATGGGTGTGCATTATTTTTATGTGCCAAAAGGAAAGGGAGATTTATATCCATCCTATGTTTATTATATAAACTACTTTCTATTTTCCACTTTGAATGAATCCTTTACCCATGCTGATTTTGTAATAGCATGCATAAGTCATTTGGAAATACTGGCAACTGAGTTAAGATCTTGCATAGCTTGATATATTCTATTATATAATACAAAAAAACCCCACATTTATTAATATTACTGCAAATATCAACAGAAACATCTTCAAGTTCTGGGAAGCCCTCAAATTCATAATGGCAATAAAATTTTTCCAAAATTTTATTTTTACTTGAAAGCTTAAATTCTATTCCATTATTATACTACTAGGCTTTTTTAAGTGACAGATTTGCTTTACATTTTCTTAAAGAAAATATTGGCAAAACACCCAAGCTTGAATATCCACAGTGTGTGAGTCGGTTGAAATTTCAAGTGAAGTAGAGTTTCATGAATAGAAGAACTAGTTCAGCTAGCAACTGAAATGATAACACGAGAGCTTTCCATAGAGACAAATACACTTTGGTGTGAAGCAGAAGAGCTTTATATGCATTTCACATTCTGTTATAGAATATTAAAATGGCATACACTCACGCGTCAAGATTTAATACGATTAATCAATTTTATTGCTTTATCAAGGACATTCATAAGTAAAATGGGCATTTGTGTGTGTGTGTGTGTGTGTGTGTGTGTGTGTGTGTGTGTGTACGTGTTACATGACAGTGAAGAATGCAGTGACCATAAATAAAATTTGTTGCCCCTACCTCGATTTGTGGTAAGTCCCCAGCAGTTTTACTCACTGCAGTTTTTGCACTGTTGGTGAATGTGGCAGCACAGTAAAAAAAAAAAAAAAAAAAAAAAAAGGCAATGTTTTAATGATATTATGACTCTGATCTTGTAGAGTCCCTGAATGACTGCCAAGGTTCTAGGGAGCCTCTGAAGTAGAGGAAGTTGGTATATTCAGATTTGACTCCTGTTAGTAAGTGTTGCTGGTTCAGCATGTTAGTTCATGTGTTAAAAGCCACCTGGAGAAGCACTAATGCAAATACTAAACAATATCAAACTGAGATGTAGCTTACTCTATTCTTTCAGTGTCTTTGGCTGGTAAAACCTGTATTCTTTCTCTGTTTATATTTAGCTTCTCTAGATTGAATACCTATTCTGTTCATTCTGCACCTCTGATCCCAGCTCTTTTTCTTGGTTATCCTTCTTAACTTTCTCTTTCTGCTTGGCAGTCACATGAACAATCTTTTGAGTAAATTTCTAGTTCATCCTTAAACTGAGATTTCTCTCAGCAGTGCACATTCTTCACGAGCTATCCCCTGTTGAAGAATGACCTAGATTTGTGAACAGAAGACAGAATAAAATGTCTACAGTGTACCAGTAGTAATTTTCCTTCAGGGGAAAACTTAACATTATTCAATACCTTTAGGATACATAGTTTTGTAAATGATTAGTTCACCTAACAAATATTTCAGAGATTAATGCCTTGTTGAAATTCCAATATATTACCTAGGTAGCATTTTCTAACCCCTGAGTACAAGAATCCTATCAATAATTAAAAAACAAACATATATATTATCTATGATGTGTTGATTATCACTGATTCTCTTTCTAAGGAAAAAGACCACTGTTTTTCAAGGTCCATTTTCTCTCATATACATAATAACTTTATTTTACTCTTTTAAAAGCCAGGAAAACAGTTCCTTAGGTCTAAAATTCTAACATTTTTCTTATATTCTATAATTTTGAGGCATTAATTCACTGAGATTATATCTGAATTTTCTCCATATGATACAAATGTATTATTTGGACTAGAAAATTAGATTTACAGAATCTATCCATGAATTATCCTGTAATCTTCTTAAAGTCTTAAAATCCTATTTCTTTTTAACCATTTCTTATTGTTTTATCATTATTTGTGGTATAAAAAATGTCCATGGATTATTTACACATATGTTTTACTTGTGGCTTACTAATTTGAAGCCTGGTATTCTTAATCTGTTCTTCAGTTTTGTTATTGTAAAAACAGAAAAAAAAAATCACCAATGTTACACAGTTGTTGATGGAACTCTACTAGCAGAGAGCCAAGCCTACACCAAGAATGCCACTCTGTTAGTCTAATTTTTTTAAAATTCAGGACAACATAAAGAAGATTTTAAATAAAGTATTAGAATTTTTTCAGACTCTTCACTAGTCTCCAACACTAAGAATTATGTTTATGATCTTTGTATCTTTAGCAATGCGAACAGTGCTAGGTAAGTAACTATTAATTAAAAAAAAAATTGTTGGCCTGAACTATAAGTAAAATAGAAACAGTATTTTCTTTCTCATCATCATGTGTGCACATTGATCATCTGCCTCAAATTTCAGGGTCATGCCTTCATTGAAACTCATTTTGCACATAATAAATTTTATAAATGCCTTTTTGAAAATTTTATATTTTGTCAAGGCTTACCTCACTCTGAGTGTTAGAATTCCTAATATATTTTACCAATATCATCCAGTATCTGGTATTTAACTGTGTTTGTTTCTCCTTTTTCTCCTTTGTCATTTTTATATGCCTCATCGGGGGAAAAAAATTAAAGAGATAGGAAAGGCAGATCTTGACCTTCCTTCAATGGCTAATGCATTTGATAATTTGGTCTTAGCGGTTTCATTTATATAAAAGAAAAAATGATAATATCATATATACTTAACACAGATAATCTATTTAGATCTCTTAGTCAAATATGGAGAAATTATTTTTAAAAATGTGATCATCCAACTAGTTCTGAACATTGGTTATGGTTTTATTCTAGTCACAGACTTCCCTTACTCTGGATGCTTGTGCGAAAGTAGGGAAATTCTGTGGCTGAACTTTCAAGAGTATTCTACTGCTTACTGAATTATGGAAGACTTTCTACCTGATTTATAATCTGTTCTCAAAATACTCGTCAAACATTGTGTCCCACCAGAATCACTACAGGGAAGCTGGTAGAAAGCAGGCTTCCACTATGTTCTCATCCTCCAGCATGCTTGAGCCCTTAATAGCATTTATTCCACTTGCCCTAAACTGTGTCAAAACGCTCATGAAATATTGACTCTGATCTGTACACATCCCTAGGGTGTTGAGTCAATGATCAGCTCCACAAAAGACATAATGAGAAGACTACCACTGTTTCCTCCCCAAATTTCATAACCTTAGGATTTAGACCTTAACATTTTTATTTGAATAATGGCAGTTTGGATCCTTTTTAAAGAAATTGTTTGCAGGTGCAGGAAATGGAAATGCAGGCAAAAATTTCTCAAACCATGGTCCTTGAATTATCTCCACCAAAATCACATGGAATACTTTTATAAAAAAAATGTTGATTCCTGAGGCCACTCAGCTTCATGAAATCAGTGTCTTTGAGGATATCTCTGAAGAATGTGCACCTTTCACAGGAAACTGACTGTCAGGTTCAACCTGAGCTGGGGTCCAAGGGGAGCTGGTGGACGGGTGGTAGACAGCTGGAAGAACACTTGAGGGACCACAGGCAGTTGGGACATGGCTTTATTCTCTCCCTACTCTCCCCTACACAGTCAGTAATGCAGTAATATTTTTCATAGACAACAGTGGCTCAAAGCCCAGATATGAGCTCCCACAAACAGGTTACATTAAAATGGCTATACAAATGTGATTAGCGCACAGAATTGTGCACCTGCGCTCCAAACCCTCTTTGTCATGCTGTACCAGATTTCTACCTTGCGATTATTTTTCCAACCTAAAGTTTGAAGACTTCTGCTCTGGCTTTTGTTCCTGAGGCTGAGGATTTTGTGCTTTATAGGCAGAGGGAGGTTAGACTTCTCTTTTACAGGAAAAATCAAAGGTAAATCTTTATGAAAATCTATTAAGGGATGTTTTGTATGTGTTTTGAAATTAAAAATAGCAGTCTTAGGCAATATCCTACACTTAGACAATCTTGACATATGGGAAAAAGAGAGGAAGTGGAATTCATCTAACTTGTTCATTCTAATTGTTTTTCGTCACTGAGATCTTTTTTTTTTTGGTTAAGTTCATGTGCACCCCTGAACCCATTCATCCCGGAAGAGGTAGGAAAGAAAAGCAGACTGAGGAAAGAAGTAAAATAAAAAGCAGAAAGGCTGTATCTGAGAGGTTTCTCCCACTTAAGAGTAAAGTACTGAGTTGACAGGCTCAGAAAAAAATACTTATTGCTCAAAAGGAATCAATAATATGATAAATCAAGTCAAATAACATAAAATTAAAAACTTTCATATCAACACAAGAGCAATCTTGTCTGATGCCCTTATATTTATCAGAAGTCACAATGTACTTCTGGCAAAAAGGTAATGAATTCTCTCAGTAATGACTAAATGTAGAAAATACAAAGGAAAAGGAAAATTATGTCATAAATTATATGGAACATTCTAATGTGCCACCCAGCAGGCAATTTTAAGCAGATTAATAAATATTTTGAACTGATATTAAAGTAATAGACAAGAAGATATGCCTTTACATAAAAAGAATGGGGTAATGTTATAAAAGCAATAACATTTATTGCAATGTACTTCCCAGAGTATCTTCTGTGTATTAAAATATAGATTCACATTGTTTCCAAAATTACTATGTACAATAAACCCATTGCAGATTAGCTCACATGATAGGAGACTTGGTTTTCTTTTCTTCTGTTAGCTTCTGAGGCTAGAAAACCATGATTCTCCTCACTCCAAGCTGAACTTCCTGTTTTCACATTTGTACACATTTTCAATAGTAGTACTAACAGTGAACACATTACTATTTCCTATGCCAAATGCTTGTAATGCTAAGAATCCTCTCCTTCCCAAAAATTATTCTCAGGAAAGTGTATGATAGAACATTTTCAGTTTCAGTATGACTTCAAGTCAATATATACTTCTCTAAACTGAAACTACTCATTTTAGGGTTGAACTTACATTATAAAGAAGTCTTCAGGTAAGGTGAAGTCGCTCATACCTGTAATCCCAGCACTTTGGAAAGCTGAGGTGGGAGGATCATTCGAGACTAGGAATTTGAGACCAGCCTGAGCAACACAATGCAATTCTATTTCTACAAAAACATTTATAAAATTAGCTAGGTGTGGTAGTACACATATAGTCGCAGCTACTCCAGAAGCTGAGGTGGGAGGATCACTTGAGCCCAGGAGTTGGAAGTTACATTAACCTATGAATGCACCACTGCACTCCAGCCTGGATGACAGAGTGAGACCCTATCTCAACAAAAATAAAATAAAATAAATAAATAAAAGTCATCATATACTGATAATTTAATTTCAGAGACTCTTGGACAAAAGGATAAAATGATATAAAATATTAACCAAGGTGAACTTCAGACTTTAAAACTATTAATTTTAGGGATTTGAAAGGATTTTTGCATTGCAACAGGAAATTGTGGATCTTATTTTGCATAAATATCAGAGGCTGAGGTGGGAAGATCATTTGAATCCAGGAGTTTGAGGCCGCTGTGGTCATGCCAATAAACTCCAGCCTCCGCAGTAAAGTGAGACTCTCTCCATGAAACAAAAATAAAACGAATTAAAACTATTAAGCTGCATATTTACAATCTTAACATAAAAGTTTCAAATGCTTAAATTCTGGTGGCACCAGTTAAATTTCAGAATGAATTTTGCTAATGTTGCTATGTTAATACTTATTACATGATGTGTTTTACTCATTATTGTATATCCAGGTAGCTGGTATAGTTTCCAGTACTTAATGGATGTTCAAACATTTGTTAAGTATTGAATAAAAACATGCATATTTATTATATTTTAGTTTCACATACATTATTCTATTTGTTAGTTAAAAACTTTGTGAGATTCAATGAAGCCCATTGCTTATGATATAGTATCGATTTTCAAAAGTAGCTATATATTTAACTTTATTGTGTGGGAATTTTCTTTTGGATTTGGCTTAATTTGAAGAGACCCAGTAGTTTAATGAGATTTATAAAATTTTTAGTGGCAGTGACTGACAGATTCCCTGCTCTAAAGATAAAACCTTGGCCTAAATGAAGAAACTTAAGCATGCAGAGGTGAGGTAATTTGTGCTAGGTCAAGCAGCAGCTGATGATAGAGTAAGGATTTGATCTAGGTAGTCAGAATTCTATGCCTGCCCAATACTTAGATCCCATAAGAAGAAAACCAAAAGAATACAGCTGCATACAATTTAGAGAAGAAAGACTTTCCACAAAAGAAAGAGAAAGGGAATTATAGTTACAACAAAGGAAATTCAACAGAGTATTCGAGGACAGTGAAGGCTAAGAAAAGTCTTTATAGAGATTGGATATGAAGTCACATTTCAAGAAGTTAAGGTGAGAGTGAAAGGAAAAGGAAGACTATGAGAAGAAATTATTTTTCCCATTCTTTGGCAATAAAAGAAAGAGAATGGTTACTTAACCAGATCACAGTTATATCTTTTTTTTTTTAATTGTACTTTAGGTTCTGGGGTACATGTGCAGATCATGCATGGTTGTTGCATAGGTGCATACATAACCAGGTGGTTTGCTGCCTCCATTCCCCCTTCATCTATACCCAGCATTTCTCCCCATGTTATCCCTCCCCACCCTCCCTACTCCCCACTGTCCCTCCCCTAGCACCCCCTCAACTGACCCCAGTGTGCGATGCTCCTCTCCCAGAATCCACGTGTTCTCATTGTTCAATACCCACCTATGAGTGAGAACATGTGGTGTTTGGTTTCCAGATTCATCCATGTCCCTATAAAGGACACAAACTCATCGTTTTTTATGGCTGCATAGTATTCCATGGTGTATATGTGCTGCATTTTCTTTGTCCAGTCTATCATTGATGGGCATTTGGGTTGGTTCCAGGTCTTTGCTATTGTAAATAGTGCCGCAGTGGACATACGTGTGCATGTGCCTTTATAACAGAACGATTTATAATCCTTTGGGTGTATACTCAGGAATGGGATTGCTGGGTTAAGTGGAATTTCTATTTCTAGATCCTTGAGGAATTGCCACACTGAGGTAGACTTTTTTTAAGAGGAGAAAAGCATACATGTAGGCAAGGAAAAACTTCTAGTAGAGAGGGAGATATTAACAGATACAAGAAAGAAAAAACGATCCAAGAGAAGGAAAGCATCAATTAAAAAGTTCTCAGAGGAAGGAACAAAGGCACAAGTGAAGTAGGTGGTCTTGGAATGAACCATTTTTGCGAATCTGCCATTTAATCATTAGAATAGAACGGGTCACTGCAGCTTTTGAAAACCTAGATATTTTAAAATACAACAGTCTGTATTTATATTTCTTGTTAGTTTAAGAACATCTTGATACAGCTCCTAGTTATATTTCCAAGGGTAAGATTCTGTTTTTAAGCATTTCATCTACAACATTTGACAGTACCTATAAACTTTATTTATGTATCATGGAGTTAGAAAAAGAGTCATAAATATCAATATGAATAAAGTGTTGATTTGATAGAGTGGTAGAGTCATGAAAAATCAACCTATTTAAATGTAACCCTAAACATTTATCTCAGAGAATAGAAGGCGTACTGAAATCTTTTTTTAGCTTAATGTCTTTTTGATGGTTTTTATGGGGACAGGAATACTCAGTCTGTTATCAACATAGAAAATTGGATGACTCAGTTTTCCCAAAATGTATTACTAAGACCCACGCAACACATAGTGAGTGTGTATGTTTAACCATTACAAAAGAAACTTAAGGGAAAGGCTTTTTAAAAAATACTTCAGTTAAAAATCATTTGAAAATGTTCCTTTCCAAAAAGAAATTGATTCAAGTATTATTGCTGAACTAGAGTGACAACATATAGATTTACAACAGAGTGAATTCTCTGTGTTTTGTACAATTATGGAATTTTTTTTAATAAGATTAAGAGTAAATACAAGGAAATTAAGTGAACTTAAATTAGTATTTGTCTTTGTATCATAAATGCCCTAAGAGATTTAGAAGTATTGGGAAAGAAGAACATTATACAATATTTATATGCTGTTAAAAATTAGAAGAGAATATTATATTTGCTCTACCTTATGAATAAGTAGTTGTATTTTATAATGGACAGAAATTTTCTAACAAAGAGACTCAAACTAGAAAGGGATTGAATTTTTCAGATTGTGGTTCTGAAATGGTATCATAAAGAAGAAAGTGATATAAAAGTCTTTCATTTGGAAAGGACATTAGAAACCATCTAGTGTAACTTTTCACTAATACAGAATATCCTCTACAGTTGTCCATTGCAATGCATATTAAGCATCTACTCTGCAACAGCCACCAGGTTTGTAAATATAAGATATGCTTCCTAATTCAGAAAAAGATAATATACAAAGAATAAAGAACAGATAAATAAATGAATTGTAAGTAATTAATTAAAAACTAAGAATTTTTTTTAGTAATGTAGGAAGAGGAACATAGGGGAGAGAGTAAATAATTGATATGTTATTGGGCCAACGAAAGCTTCACGGGAAAGTAACCCTAGTTAGGTATAAAGTATTATAAGAGTTTACATGGAAGACATAAGAAAAAGTGGGGATCAGCAAATATTGGAGGCATGACATAGAATGCTATATTCCTGAAAAGTGTTTTAGAGCTCCTGAATGGTAACACCCTTGTATGTATCTACAGCAATGGGGACAAGAAGAAAATTGATGGGAAATGAGACTGGAAAGATGGAGAAAGGCCAGATCATCTGAGTTATTATTATTTTTTTTTTGAGACAGAGTTTCACTCTTGTTACCCAGGCTGGAGTGCAATGGCGCGATCTTGGCTCACCGCAACCTCTGCCTCCCGGGTTCAGGCAATTCTCCTGCTTCAACCACCCGAGTAGCTGGGATTACAGGCATGCGCCACCATGCTCAGCTAATTTTTTGTATTTTTAGTAGAGACGGGGTTTCACCATGTTGACCAGGATGGTCTCGATCTCTTGACCTCGTGATCCACCCGCCTCAGCCTCCCAAAATGCTGGGATTACAGGCTTGAGCCACTGCACCCGGCCTGAGTTCTTATTTATTGCATCAAAATATTCCAACCTGAAAGCATTGAGAGGGAGGGGAGAGGATTTAGAGGTGGGTAATATGATCAGATTTACTTTCAGTGAAGTAGGTAGAGTGGGGCCAGATTAAAAGCAAGGTGGTTAGAGGGGAAGTCATTATAATAATCCAGACACAACAGAAGATAAGAAGGGTAGAGTTAGCAGACAAGCATGAGATAAGATTCTCCAGATGTGGCCTTTGATCAGATATGGGGGTTAAAGGATGAGCTGAAGATAGTACTTAGATGGGTGACACAGGCTAATTTAATTGATACTAATATTTATGTTATGCTTTACCCCTGGATGGAATAAATGCTTTTAGCCATTGGTGCTCAGGTTTCTGAAAAAGACATTGAGCTGCCACTAATGAGTATAAACCCTTCTGTGACAGTTTTAAGACACTCAGATGTCACTTACTTTGTGGTGATAATGTCCCAGGTGCCTGTGATTAGTGAGCATTGTCTTCTTCATAGCCCTTTAGCTGCCACATAAATCAGCAATGTATGTGCTTCAGTGAGCACTTGTAAATAACTTACAAATTAATTGCTCCTAGTTGTTCAGATAACTGCAGAAGGATGAATTAAATTAAAGTTGCTCTGTGGCTTATTTGAAAGAATGGAGGGAAACTGAACTTCCTATTAACTAATGCAAAGCAGCACATGTATGTAACATTTACGGTTATCGTCATCATCATAATTAAGAAAAATCCCTTTGATGTTTTGGCATACAGCATTTTACAAAGTTAACTCTTTAATATCAAAAGTATACCCTTGGAACATTTTACAAATGAAGATATTGTATAGAATGAGGGATACCTTTGCTGATATTGCTTTCATTGAGGGATCAGCACCAGTTTATTTTACACTTAGCCTATGCTTGCTTGGAAAGCTTTGTAGAAAACAATTATTTGGTTCTAATGTTAAAGGTTGTGTAACTGTCCTAGGATCCATTTGTACTCATGGCTTGGGCCAGGAATTTAAGTAGCTAAGAAAAAAAGGAAATAAGCTTTGAAATTTTATCAGTGATATTTTCTGCATTTGAAAGCTCCAACTCAGTTTTATTAATGGAAAGTTGCCTCAACTTAATTTCTATTAATGTATTTGCATTTCTGATTTTCTGATGACCTTTAACTGATACTCATCTGCATTGTGTCATGAAAAATGTAGAATTCATTCTTCTAATGTCTAAGTTGACAAGGTTTGTTATTGACAAATTTAATCACTAGAAAATTAAGGATTTTACAAAAAAGCCCAAAATCATAAAATAACCTGGATAGCCTATCAGCAGTTTCCCAAATGCATTGAGGTATAATTTACATAAACTTAAACCTTTTTAAGTATACTGTTTTTTGATGAGTTGTTATAATTTTATAATGTTATATAAGCATTACCATAATTGATGTATAGAACATTTACCTCATTGTAAAAAATGTCTCTCCTGTCCATTTGCCATCACTTCAGTAAACTCTTGGCCTTAGGCAAACACTGATTTGCATTTTATCATAATAGTTAGACTTTTCCAGATTTTTATACATGCAGTATATAATATTTTGTATTTGACTTCTCAAACTTAGCATTACATATTCAAGATTTATCATCATTATGGTTTTTTCATCTATTGCTGCATAGTATTACATATTATGGATATACTGTAATTTGTTTACTCATTCACTGGTTTATTAATATTTAGATTTTTAAAATAATTGGAGTATTATGAGTAGCATTGCTATGGTTTAACAGGCAATGAGACTGAAAACAAGGGGTAAGAGTGATGTCGGAGAGAGGCAGTGAGCCAAGGAATGCGGGTGGCTTTTAAAAGCTGAAAAAGACAAGGAAATGAATTTTATTCTGAAGCCTCTGGATGGAATGAAGCCCAGCAAACACTCTGACCTGCACAGTGAAAGAGGACAAATTTGTGTTGACTTAAACCACCAGGTTGTGGTAATTTGTTAGAACAGAAATAGAAACCAATACAGGTTTTGATTTGTTAACATATGGTATAGAAAGATGTTTTCACTTTTCTTGGATAAATATGTAGGGGTGGGATGGCTTAGTGATATGGTAAGCACAAAGGTATCCTTCTGAATAACCAGATCACCTTAAAACCTACCTTGTGCCAAGGAAAGGAAAATGTTATGTCCAGCCTCCAAGATTGTTGCCATATGTGACTTGCTGCTGAAATTTATTAGTACTGAATAAATTCATTAATTTTTATTGCTAAAACTATAATCATGGAAGTCAGACAGAAGTTTTAATACTTATGTAACCTTGGAAAGTTGCATATCTTCTTTGTTATTGTTTCTATATGTGTATGATGGGAGTATTAACATAAATTAGAAGATACATATGAATTGAAGAGTAGAATCAAGCATAAAGTTCCTATTAAATATTGTGATTATCAATGTTTGGCAATTTCCACAACACTCCTTAACACAATATATATGTGTACATCTCTTTCAGTGTATGAAATAGCCAACTAAAATCACAACAGATGAGACTGTGAACAGAGTTAGTCATAACAAAAATGCACATTTAGATTCATATATGTTATGTCCAGCTAAGGTGAAATCATTAATAATGCAACTTTTAAAATATGTATTTTAAAGTTTTATTGGTTGGTATATAAAGAACATTTGTAGTAAATACAGAGGAATGAGATATTTTTCTTTATCCATCACAAGACACAAAACTACTTCATAGATGGTGTTGTACGCCTTCATAATGTGTGGCTTTTTTTGATGTCATTAGTTACTGATGATTATTGTCTAAACCCACGAATTCCTTAGAGGTTAAAATATGGTAATGTCCTAATTCTATCATTCTGCCCTCCTTTAGTACTATGAATATTAGCATAAAAGTTAAATATACCTTATCAACTATTTGGTTTCCTTCAGGTAGTTTTGTATATAAATATCAAAAGAAACATTTTGTAGTTTTTCAAATATCCAGGTGAGTTCCTAGCATCTTTTTAAAGTTACACTCCCACCTCCCCACCCCACTGGATCTGGGTGCCTAATGTGAAGCCAGCATGCCATTATTTGGATGGTGTCTGGCATAAATGTATGAAAGAAATTATCTTAAATAGAAAATAAAATACAACTTCCATTAAAATTTGAAAGTGCTAAGGTTAATTTTATTAAGCAGTTAGTTAATTTAAATAGTAATAAATTATAAAATGTTTTATATACTGCATTTTCTATTTTAGTGGTAAGATAAGTATTTCGAAAGATGACTCAATTATTTTAAAAATGTTCTTCATAAGACTGCCTTTTGTTATACAATATTAATAATTGAAAACAATAAAACAATAACCCTAAATACCCATAAAATTTTCAGTGCTTATATCTAATAACTAAGGATGCTTAATGTGGTACATATACACAATGGGTTATTATTCAGCCATAATAAATGAAACTCTGTCATTTGCAACGACATGGATGTAACTGGAGGACATTTTGTTTAATGAAACAAGCCAGTCACAGAAAGATACATATTGCATCTTCTCAGTAATGTTCGGGAGCTAAAAAAAAAAAAAAAAAAAATTGAACTCATGGAGCTAAAGAGTAGAATGATGGCCTCCAGAGGCTTGGAAGGAGAGTGGGAAGGGGAGAAAAAGATGGGATGGTTAATGGGTATAAAAATACAGTTATATAGAAGGAATATGATCTAGTGTTTGGTAGCACAATAAAGTGACCAGAGTAAACAATATTTTAATGTATATTTCAAAATAACAAGAAGAGTGAAATTAACATGTTCCTAACACAAGGAAATGGTAAATGCTTGAGTGATGAATACCCCAATTACTCTGATTTGTTTATTACATATTGTGTGCTTGTGTCAAAATATGACATGTACCCTGAAAATATATATAATTAGTATATTATTTATAATAATTAAAAATAAAAATAAATTGCTGTTGATATACCTTATCAACTTTTTAGGTGCATTTTATTATAAACATAGAGAATAGACTGGGGCTTACATGAGGCTGGGGAGTATTATCAAAATAATAAAAAATATATAACTGTCATAAGACTAAACAAAGTTAATAATAATCTCTTAATACCATCTAATATTCAGTCAATGTCAACATTGAAACAAGATAAATTAAGGCTTGAAAGTTTTCTGTGTTGGGGGTTTTGATGTTTGGTATTTATTTTATAATAATTCTTGGGTTAAGTAAAAACATGGGAGATGTAGATAAAACAAGATCAACAAATATTACTATTTGTGATCTATTATGTGATAGGCACATAAGGTTTCTGTGTACGACTGATAATTTTGTGTGTGTTTGAAAACTTTCATAGTAAATGTATAAAATGATGATTGTGGACTGGTTTCAACTCTGCCATGTGAAGAGCTTGGATGCCATCATTTCTCTCCTCACAACAAAAACAAAGTGGAGCAAACTGAAAATCAACAACCTTTCTTGCACCCATCAAAGAATTGAGGTTACAAGCCAAACCAGCACTACAAAATCTGAAGAGACAGAGAATCATAGCTGAGATCTGCTTTTTGAAGCAAAAGCTACTGGAGTTTTATACTGGCAGATGTACATACATGGTGATTTTGATGCTTTGCTGGAGGCTGAGTGTGGATTGACTTGAGAGTGAAAACTCCCAAGGGTTGAGTCTTAAGACAACCACATATTCTTGGGTCTTATCTCTAGAAATCCCATGAATTCAGAGAAATTCTTATATTTCTGGCAAGAGGAGGAGAAAACTAACCATTTTGAAATACTCTCAGAGCATTTTCCATTTTAAGAAAAATCTTTCCTGCCAAGAGAAAGACCACCAAATCCTTATACAGCTTGGAAAAAAGAAATTATCCAACTCCAGTCCTATCTAGCCTTCTTGTCTCACCTAAGGGGAGGGGAAAACTGATAAGAAATGTTTGTGAAGGTCTCTTCCTTAGAATCCAGGACCACTCAAAACAACTAACATTAATTACAAAATTATAGAATACTTCCTCTGCCTCATATTTCATCAAAACATCAATAAAACATCAGTAAACCTATAACAGATTATAGCTAAAAGAGCTGCAAGACACAGAGTCTACTTGAGAAGAAGCTCTTTGGTCCCTTTGCCAAAGACAATGAGACAAACAAAAACAAGGACGCTAAAAAATCCTAAGGCTCTGACACTAACAGCTACACCAAACATTAAACACAGTTCAACTCCTAGCAGGACTCACACTAAAGACTTATTTACCATAGTTCCTGACTCATTATGCCTGGCTGTCAACAAAAAAATTACAAGGCAGGCAAAAAAGGCAAGAAAGAACAAAATTTGGAGACTTTGACCCAGCACAAAATAAAGGGTTTATATTAAATTAAACCCTTTAACAAATTTGTAACAAAAGCCATAATTAATAAATATTTGCAACATTCTAAGTGATAACATATATTCTTTTTTCTTTTAATCACAAAGCATTTCTAGGACTTTTTTGCTGACATCCATAAGAATATGTAAGAGCACATTTTGTAGTTAAATAGCCCCAATCAAAAAAACCATTCATTTCATATAATTGTAGTAATTATGTCTAAGACCATATCAATTAAATTTATTCTTTTAATACTCCTAGGAAAAAAATTTGAACCTATAATTCCAAAAAAAAAAAATTTTTTTTTTGTAAATAAAAACAAAGAGAGACCAAAGGCCATGGCTATACCGTTCATTCACTGGCAAAACTCTTATTGGCTGGTTTTAGAAAACAACATCAGACAAGGTTAATACAAGCAATTTATTCCAAAGACGAATGTTATCTCAGTAACTGTAGAAATGTTCCAAAGGAAAAAATAGAAAATAAGAGCCACTATGGATGAATCAACAACCTAAACTACCATGAATAAAAAGCAGCCGCATAATATACATATAGAGAGAAATTGCATATTTAGAAAGAACCAATGAGATGTTGAAACAAGAGCTAAATTAGAGAAGGTTGAACTACAGGAAAACAGTAGTTTATGAAATGCAAAGCTCAATGCATTAAAGTAAATTTATTGGAGGGACAATTATTACATAGTTTTTGAATTTGCACTAGGTTTAATTATTAATAAGAAAAAAACATGTTTAGAAAACAACAACATTTACTCCAGGAATATTATCAGGGAAGAAATTAGAAGCTAGTAAGGGTATAGATGAAACAGGATTGGCAATGGGTTGGTAATTACGAAAGCTGTTTGATGGATATATGAGATTTCATAACACTCTGTTTCATACACTTGTATTTCTCAGTTTTTCTCAATAATGTTTCACATTTTTTTTCTGACATTGAAAAGGTAAATGTATTCTATTATCAGAATGTCAAGATTTTCATTCATGTATGCATTGTTTATTTATTCAGCATCAACCACGTACTTGGTGGAAAGCCCAGGATTTATCATGCTTTTCCCCATTCCAACCAAGAACTTAAAGAGGAAGTAAAAGGACTGATGGAGTTCATCATCAGACTCTAAAGAATACCAGAACAATTACAATGATGCTGAATTTGTAACAATTATTCAATATTCCCCAAACTTAATAGAGAACAAATGAATAAACCCAAAGTAATCAGTAAACTGGCAGAATAATCAACAATTTGTTTTCAAAATTTTTCCCAACCAGAGCCACCTGCATCCAGCCTGTGCTGTTCAATGACAGGGATAATTTCACACATTGGAATATTTATCTCATCCTAAGGTCAGAAGATTTATAATTTTTGCTAGATAAAACTACTCAACTTTCTTCAACTTGTATAAAATTTTCTCTTCCTTGCTGATGTTTTATATTGAAAAGAATGACAAATCTAATCCACTTTATTGTTGGCAAATAAAGGAAGGTAAGAAATTCAACAATGAGTTGCTGCTTTGCTCCCTCAGCCCAACTATCAAATTCTCATTATCAAAGTCATCAATCAGCATTTCCTGTTTTTTGTTTTTGTTTTTTTGCTGAGCATCAGAGTGTTCTCAGTAACATATTTCAAGCAGAAAACTTTAAAGGCTACAATATACAGATGAATTATTGATAAATTTACAGCTGCAAAATCTGACTTTGTTAAAATTTAGTGTAGATATCTGCTTGTTGGGTTTAGACTCCCTCATTGTCCAAAACAGACCCACTCTCCACACTAGTCTTATCATAAGCCCCTAACTAGAACTACTCTGGAAGTGATATATTTCTGTTTTGCAAAATATTTTATTTACTTATGAGTCATCTCATTTTCTCAGTACCACCTTAAATCCAACTAGTTTTCAAGAGCTGTTGAACTTGTTGATTCTTTTATAATATTGTTTATGTCTCTGTGTTGGCTGTAGGCCCACATTGTTTCTCACATGGATTATGGCAATAGCAATGGATTTGTCTCTTTTATTCTAGCAGTGACCCCACATGTCCATCATACAAGTGTTAGGTGTTAAGAGTGATCTTTCTAAACAACGTATTGTCATGTAATTTTCTTGCTTAAAAGACTTCAAGAATTCCCACTGGCTTAAAAATATATATATCTGAACTAAGAAGTTATCTAAACTAAGATAAATTGGAATGTTAGATTTTTTGATGATATCATTCCCAGTTGTACTTTCACACAGATCCCTCCTAGTTTTGGCCACTGGTCTTAGCCTTCAAAATGTCGTTTGTTGTGCTATTGCTCATAATATTCTTCCATCTGCACATATTCAACTTTTCAAAAATGTTATTGTTCTTGAATCAGTTTCATTGTTTTGGAAGCTTATCATCCCTTCCCTGAACTATCTCAGGTAAGTATGTTTACCTATGTATTCCTAGTAGCCCAAACATATCTCTACCTTCACTTTTACACATTGTACTTTGTCAGTTTTATTAGTGGTCTTTACAGTAGATTGAGTTTCTTAAGGATGAGAACTTTTGCCTTAATTCTCCATATATCTTTGTACTGAATACTCTGGAATATAGTAGAAACTCACGTGTCAGGTGTGGTGGCTCATTCCTCTAATCCCAGTGCTTTGGGAGACCAATGCTGAAGGATTGCATGAGCTCAGGAGTTTGAGGCTGCAGTGAGGTGTGATCATGCCATTGCACATCAGCCTGGGTAATAGAAGGAGACTTTGTCTAAAACCAAAAAAAAGAAAGAAAAAAAGAAAAAAAGAAATTCACTAAATGTTAAATAAACAAATAATTAGCTAATGATAATGATAACTGTTTTCGATAAAGGCCTCCTTTTTAATTCTGTCCTTCACTCTGATTTCATATTATTTTAGAAAGTAAATATTTGATCATTTTATCCCCATTAAAAAAAAAATCTTCAAACATTCCCTATTAACAATGGAATAAACTCTAAATGTCTCTCTAAAAGGTTCATTTTTCACTTTATTTCAAAAGCTCCTTTTAGATATCATGTATCCTAGTCAAGTAGAAATAATTACTCCCTGTTCCTTACACACTTTATGCCTATCTTTGCCACCACATCTTTGATTATGCCTCTCTATGCCTCTAATTTTTCATTATTTAAAAGTACAGAGATTTACTGAGAAAAGGACATAGGCAATCTTATAATATGGAATTCTATTTCACTTTGCATAATGTTAGAGTAAATTTCTTTTCTTTTTAAATTGCATTTCAGGTTTTGGGGTACATGTGAAGAACATGCAAAATTGTTGCATAGGTACACGCATGGCAGTATGATTTGCTGCTTTCCTCCCCATCACCTATATCTGGCATTTCTCCCCATGCTGTCTCTCCCCAACTCCCTACCCCCTGCTGTGCCTCTCCTGTTTCCCCCCAACAGACCCCAGTGTGTGATGCTCCCCTCCCTGTGTCCATGTGTTCTCATTGTTCAACACATGCCTATGAGTGAGAACATGTGGTGTTTCATTTTCTGTTCTTGTGTCAGTTTGCTGAGAATGATGGTTTCCAGGTTCATCCATGTCCCTACAAAGGACATGAACTCATCATTTTTGATGGCTGCATAATATTCCATGGTGTATATGTGCCACATTTTCCCTGTCCAGTCTATCATCGATGGGCATTTGGGTTGGTTCCAGGTCTTTGCTATTGTAAACTGTACTGCAATGAACATTCGTGTACATGTGTCCTTATAGTAGAACGATTTATAATCCTTTGGATATATACCTGGTAATGGGATTGCTGGGTCAAATGGAATTTCTATAATGGTTGAACTAATTTACACTCCCACGAACAGTGTAAAAGTGTTCCTATTTCTCCACATCCTCTCCAGCATCTGTTGTCTCCAGGTTTCTTAATGATCGCCATTCTAACTGGCGTGAGATGGTATCTCAACATAGTTCTGATTTGCATTTCTCTAATGACCAGTGATGATGAGCATTTTTTTCATAAGTTTGTTGGCCTCATGTATGTCTTCTTTTGTAAAGTGTCTGCTCATATCCTTTGCCCACTTTTAAATGGGCTTGTTTGTTTTTTTCTTGTAAATCTGTTTTAGTTCTTTGTAGATTCAGGATATCAGCCCTTTGTAAGATAGGTAAATTGCAAAAATTTTTTCCCATTCTGTTGGCTGCCAATTCACTCTAATGACTGTTTCTTTTGCTGTGCAGAAGCTGTGGAGTTTGATTAGGTCCCATTTGTCTATTTTGGCTTTTGTTGCCAATGCTTTTGGTGTTTTGGTCATGAAGTCCTTGCCTACGCCTATATCCTGAATGGTTTTGCCTAGATTTTCTTCTAGGGTTTTTATGGTGTTAGGTCTTATGTTTAAGTCTTTAACCCAACTGGAGTTAATTTTAGTGTAAGGTGTCAGAAAGGGGTCCAGTTTCTGCTTTCTGCACATGGTTAGCCAGTTTTCCTAACACCATTTATTGAACAGGGAATCCTTTCCCCGTTGCTTGTTTTTGTCAGGTTTGTCAAAGATCGGATGGTTGTAGATGTGTTGTGATGCCTCTGAGGCCTCTGTTCTGTTCCATTGGTCTATTCTCTGTTTTGGTACCATGACCATGCTGTTTTGATTACTGTAACCTTGTAGTATAGTTTGAAGTCCGGAAGTGTGGTGCCTCCTGCTTTGTTCTTTTTGCTTAGAATTGACTTGGCTATGCGGGCTCTCTTTTGGTTCCATATGAAGTTTAAGGTGTTTTTTTCCAGTTCTGTGAAGAAGGTCATTGGTAGCTTGATGAGGATAGCATTGAATCTATAAATTACTTTGAGCAGTATGGCCATTTTCACAATATTGATTCTTCCTAACCGTGAACATGGAATGTTTCTCCATCTGTTTGTGTCCTCTCTTATTTTGTTGAGCAGTGGTTTGTAGTTCTCCTTGAAGATGTCCTTTACATTCTTTGTTAGTTGTATTCCTAGGTATTTTATTCTCTTTGTAGCAATTGTGCTAACTAGTTACACGACACCCGAGAGTAAATTTCTTATTTCTTCTATTGGACTAATTAAAAGCAAGGACTATAGGTTATAATTTTTATCTCCTATAGTGCCATGCATATCATAGCTGATCAATAAAGCTTTTGTTCTGTGAAAAGTGAATGAATGAATAAAGAATAAATGTGGGGTGTGTTTGTGCGGGTGGGTGTGTGTTTGTGTATGTATACCAAGCTGATTACTGTGACTGAAACATGGAGATTGTTTCCTGCAATTCCTGAGCCCATTTTTAATGAAGGATTTCAGTTAAGTCATTCATATAAAGAAGATGATTGTATAATAATTAACAGGCAGTTAAGCCATTTTTAATGAGTAAAGCAATTGGTCCAAACCTTTTAGAAATAAAGTAATGAGAAAGCAAAAGCTGTAGCAATGCAGAATGAAGTTGAAAGAGCTACAGATAGTGCATTTATCATCAAGTTCAGCATATGTATGCTTTTTTCAAAATGCTGTCACTTCTATCCTCTAGAACTTATGCAAAACTAGAAGGAAGAAGGAGGAAAATGGAATAGAGAGGAAAGGTTATTTTGAATAACTTTCTGGCAAGAAGAGAAAAACTGACTTAAATCAAAGCAGACCCACCTCCCAGAGGCATGGAAGCTTAACCCAACAGTAGTTCTAATTAGACTGTTTTTAGAGAATGTTAACACCTCGTTAAATTGAGTAGGCTCTGGCTTTAACATATTAGGTATTTTAATAATTACCTTGAGAATAGTGGAAAGTTTCCTTCTCTGTAACTTAAGTGTTTCTCTGAATTTAGTGAAATATCAGATGCCACTATTTCATTTCAAATTCAGTGTTCACAAAATATATCAACCAATAGGTTTGGCTATGTCAGAAATGCATCCATGTGACCAGAGGAAAGATGGATGGGTGACTGCACCCCTGTGAACTTATTATTACAAGAAATTATAAAGCCATTCTCTATTGTAGAATCATTATTGAAGGAAACTTTTAAACACTGACATGACAAGCAAGTCTTTTCTGGAGGTTGATTTAGTACTGCCTAATGGAAGTCTTAAACCATATTCACAATTGATTTGCAAATTTCACTTTTAGACATGAAAGGTAAATAAAATGTATAAAGATTCACTTAGAGGGATGATCACTGCAGCACTGTTCATTAGGAAAAAAACGGTAAACAAGCCAAATGTTAAACAATAATAATACTGCATTAAATACTAGGCAGCCATTAAGATAGTGAGTCAACTTATAATACTCAGTTGTGTAGTTGTTCACCAATGCAAAATATAAATACTCTAACAGTATATAAGGTATGATTGTGAGTTTTACAGTGTACAGATTGAGACTAGGGACCAGGCCTTGATGCCCACACATAAGGCCTTACATCCTGGATTCATTCCTTATTGGTATGTCATCAAAGTGGGTTGTTTAGTCTTTATGGGTCTAAGTTTCTTCAGATGCAAAATGGTTTGCCTTGAAAAATGGTTTCAGGTGCCTAATATGTCATGAAATATTTTTATTTCAATGTTAGATACAGCCAAAAAAAAAAATCTATCACTTCTCCAACACACATACATCTATAGGTCTACTCCATTCAGTTTCTACTTTCTAATAGCCACTGAGACATGAAGTAATGATGTGGAGCACATGATTTATATGCTCACTATATTTTGTTACTCTTAACATATATTTGGGGACTAGAATAAAAGCACAAGTATTTTCAGTTATATTATTATCCAAGATTATGCAAAGGTTAGTGATATTTGATTCAACAAGAAGCAACCTTTCATGTTCTGAAAAAGATGTAATTCATTATTAAATTTCTACTGCATTAAGTCTTATATTAATAGTATTAGATTGCCTTTTCACCATGTTTATATTTCTCCTACAAAATAAGAAAAATGTCTTACAAAGGACAGGGTCTTATGCATAGAATCTGTGTCATTGCCTAACTGCATAATTATTTCAAATATGTCAGATATGTTGTTTATTTTCTAAGGCACTCTGATTCAAAAATAATGCTTAAGTTTCTCTTTGCTTTCTAAACCTGAGTTTTTCTGAATGGCTGCAATTATTATTAATGTGCTGTTATGCTATCCCTAAAAAACTACCTTCTTCACGTTCTCATTCCATTTTTGCCTTCTGTATGGCTGCCATAACACATTACCACAGATTTAGGAGCTTAAAATGATACAAATGCATTGTCTTATAATTTTGAAGGTCAGTGTCCAAAATGAGTCTCACTGGGCTAAAATCAAGATGTCAACAGGGCTGTATTCTTTCTGGAGCCTCTAGGAGAAAGTTTATTATTTTTTTATTTAACAGCTTCTAGAAGCCACCTGCATTACTTGCCTCGTGACCTCTTCGTCTTCAAAGCCAGTAGGATAACACTTTCAAATATTCCTCCTCCCTCTCTGTCTCTCTATCTCTCCCCGCCACCCCGTGTGTGTTTCCATTATCACATTTTGTGCTCTGCCTCCTGTCTGATTGTTTTCCTTATAAGGACCCTTGTAACTATACTGGGTCTTTGTAATTACGTTAGGTCTTCCTGGATAATCCAGGATATCTCCATGTCTCAAGCTCTTTAACCTTTTGCCATGTAAGTGAACATATTCATAGGTTTCAGAGACTAGGACATTGACATCTTGGGGGCTCAAGATTCTGTGTACCATGCCTTCTCTAACAACTCATTACCACCAGAGTAGTTTTGTTTTCTGATAATTGTATTTACTACTTTTGTTATTCTCCATCAATTTCAGGATAAATTTTGATGTCTTATCATGCAAGGCCCTTCTCCATAGATCTCCACTTCCATCTTTAACTTGCACCAATCCTCTGTCATATCTTTTATTTCAGCCATATGGACATTGTTCTGTTCCCTCCTCTCAGGACGTTGCCTCCTCCCTTGGTCTAGATAAGAGGGAAGATGGGAATAAGTCAAGCAATGACATGATAAACAGAGTGAAGAGGACAACTGAGTAACATATTTAGAAAGTAGAATTAACTTTGCTTAGTGATTACTGAATATGTAACAATCGAGCTGAGGGGTATAAGAAAACTAGGACAACAACATTATGAATAAATAATGGGTTTGGAGGTAGAGGAAGATTATGGGTTCATTTTGGGACACAGAGATGAAAATATACACTAATGTTAGAATAAGAGAATTATTAACTTTCATGGAACTTCCTGCAAAATTTGAGATTATTTTTATGTCCATGACTTACTATATAGTTTAATTATTTATATATGACAATATGAGGAACTATTGCTTTCAAAAAATACTCCTCTAAGAGGGCCCATGGGTGTTCCTTTTTGACTCTTTTATACAATCTTGCAACATCCTCAAAAATTATACATAATAAAATAATTTTAGATTTGCAGCCTAGTGCCAAGCATTTTGTCAGCAGTAAAAGACAGTTGGCTCACAATCTTTAGATGTTGTTCAGTGCTTTTGATTTAATTCCAGGGGCAGGCTATGAATAGCTAACTTGGTGAGATTTGTCTTTAGTCTGCTTTCAAAGCCTTATTTGATGCCGATTCATAAATTATACTTGCTGCATTACAGAATCTCATTATCCTTCATTAGAAAAAGCATCCTAAAGAGAAGTTAGTATTACATGTCAGGCACTGCCTGTGGGATGAAAGAGCCAATGAAGGAAATGGCATTGCAGTTTCCTGGCACAAAGAGGCAAGAAAATGCAGGCTCTAATCCTCTCATCTTTGATATGTAGCATAACATAAGTCTAATAATACAAGACCAAACTTAAGCTAATGTCTGATTAATAGATAAGAACAATGAGTAAACTCTTAAGTGAGGAGATGTTTATTATATTCTAGCCTCCCACAAAGGACTGTGGCTATCCCAGCACCTGGCACATAATAAGTGATTGATTAGCAGACTTTGATTAAACGTGGATGGCAACTTTAATTTTTCTAAATACGCGAAATCAATTGTCTTTGTTAATCAGAAATTTAAAAATCTTTATAAAGGGGTATTATAAATGTTCTTTACATAGAAATTATTTTAAGGTTTACAATGTTTTTGACTATTTCCCTACACATATACAGATCATAATAAACCAAAGAATCAATATCTGTAACTCTTCCCTTATTTTGTATTTGATATAATGTTGCAACATACTTTAAATTGACAAAATATTATAGAAAGCACTGTGCCTTTCCTCAAAGAGCTTACAGTATACTGAGGATGATACAGCAAATATAATGGGACAAATCAGAATACTCTTAATAGTTAAGTCACTCATTTCAGACACATTAACATCATTATTAAGATGTGCATACTAAATATCTAAGAACTGAATATGAAATCAAAGTTTTTACTCAAAAAATTTAAAACAACTTCTGAAAATAGAGTAGTATTTATTGTATTACTCAGAGTTTTCCATAGGAACAGAACCAATGGGATATAGAGAGAGAGTTTTATAAGAGGAGATTTACTATGGAAATCTACCATGAGATTATGGAGACTGGGAAATCCCATGACATGTCATCTGCAAGCTCAAGAACCTGAAAGCCAGTGGCATAATTCAGTCTAAATTGAAGGCCTAAGAACCAGAGGAGCTAATGGTGGAAGTCTCAGAGTTCTAAGACACAAGAACCTGGAGCACTGATGTCTAAGGGAAGGAATATATGGATGTCCCCACTCCAAAAGAAAAAGTGAATTTACATTTACTCCATCCTTTTCTTCTATCGGGTTCTTCACTGGATTATATTATTCCCCCCTACCCCACATTAGTGAAGGCATAATTCTTTAGAATCTACTGATTCTGTAAATGCTAGTTCCTGATTCTGTAAATGATAGTCTCTTTCAGAAACATCCTCACAGACACACCCAGAAATAATGTTTTAGCAGCTATATGGTGTCCCTTAACTCAGTCAAGTTGACACATAAAATTTAGCAGTAGAAAGATTTAGGTTTTTGAGAAGTGTGTTTTGAAGAGGTTTAGAAACATATAGAAGTCAATGATTCAGAAAACACAGGGTATTTAATTACAATTGGACAGAACTTAGTGACACAAGGCCCTCTTGGTGTGACTACCATTATTATTAGCTTAACTGCTAAGTCTAAGGGCTATATAAAATCAGATGTACAGAAAGAATGAGGAAGATAGGATAACGGAGGCAATATGTAAGAGGGCTGGAGAGATTTTCAGATAAAAGCCATATCTTTATGGCATTTTAAATTGTTGGGTCATGGGGTAAGGTGGTAGGGAGAAAGGGGCCGTAACCCACAGTCATTGAGTTGTGTAAAGAAGTGGTGTGTGTGTGTGTGTGTGTGTGTATACACACATCTATTCTTTCCTAGGGCATTTTCTAAATGAGTAGAAATTTCTGATTTGATTGTCAGAATATCATTTCTCTGACCAAATTAAAAAAATGTTCATTCAAATTCAAGTAAGGGAACAGGTACTGATTTTATTGTTCCATACCTAGTCTACTTTGAAGATGAAAGAATTTGAAATAATCTAACCAATTCAGAGAAATGAATGCAGTCATACTTGACCTAATCAGATTTCCACAGCGAGCCACAATAAATGAAACAGACTCAGAGTCAATGTGCTGAAAAGATGATCATGATAGACCTATGCACTTCACTTATGAAATGGAACTGGAGAAAAAGAAAAAGCAGAGCTGAATTTCATTCTTCTTGAGTGTGGTAACTATTAAAATAGACGCAGAAAAGAAAAAAGAAAAGATCCACAAACATGCAGCCTCTAAAACAGTATTATGCTTTTTCTGAATAAATACTTAATAACTGAATGTCATTTTAATATGGGCAAATAAAAAGATCACTGAAGAATAAAAGAACAGGATATGTGGGATTTTTAAAGGATCCTCTTCTAAAAGATGTTTTAATGAGATAATGAAAGAAGAAAATTTAAATGACAGCAACAGATAAATAAAAGTTAAGTCACTTTTTAATCTTGTCAACCTGATTTGTCACTCATATGCTTCATTTTTTTCTGATGGCTTATGGAGGAAAAATCTTTAGTTCTTTCATTTACTCATAGAGAACTAAAAATGAATAAGCTTTTGGCAAGTAGAAACCCCCGGAAATTGTCATATTCAATGAAGACTGAAACACTCACTAAACTGACTGCAAATAAAGGAAACGTTCCAATAGTTTTCTTTTACTCTAATTAAATATTTATGTGAAAAAACATGACATATCTCAATAAAGAAAATGCATGCCCTTTAAAATAGTTGCAAAATATAGTGTCACCTTGATTTCTAGCAAGGAGAGATTGCATACAGCATTGCATTCATATTGAAATACAAAACACTGTTCTTGGTCCTGATTTAACCTCTCTTCTTTATGCAGCTAGATTCTTATTTTATTGTACTAATTTATTAGGTCTAACTTTTTCTATGTCAAATTGAACTACTTTAAAATTTCAAGTTTAGTGTCTAAAACAAACATTTAACTACTATAAGCTCCTCATTATGTGTGTTGTTTTATAATATTGCTCTACCTACCATCCACTTGATCATCCGTGGTCAATTATTATAATAATAGCAAAATGCTTAAAGCAGCTGCTGACTTGCTGCTGCTGAATCCTAATTTGTTTTTAGAGTTTCCAAGAAACCAAATTGTTCCACCATGTTCACCTCTGCATATAAGATGTAATGTCAACTCAGGAACTTGCTACATAAAAATTTTCAAGATCACAAATACATTTCAAGGAAAGCACTCTTGGTGGCTTTTGCTTCTAAGTCTGGCTTTAAATACGCATCAAGACTAAAAAATGTTTACAAACTAAGAATTCTTTGATGTTGTGGTTTTACTGCCTCTGAAGAAAATGTAAATGTCATCATTAGTAACTGCATTTCTGAGTGGGGAGGTGGATGGATGGAAAGAAAATTCCACAATAGCTTCATTATAGCTTTGCAGAAACCTAAACTTCATTCACTGAAAGAAGTGGAAGCATTTTAATACAGTATTCCAAATGGATAGAAATAGCTTAGACATTGCAGTGGTAATTGGAGCCAAGCTGCCTCCTGCTGCAAGTTGAAGCCTTCCTGATTCTACCTCACTTCCACGGACAATTGAATGTTCACTGATTGTTTTGCCTCAGGGTGATCAATTTCTAAGGGAAATATCCTCTACATTTTCACATAAATGGGAATGATTCCTGTCTGATTCCATGGCATTTTATTACATTTTTTATAAAATTGGAAACCTTGTCTGTTGCACATTTCCAAATGGGATGTGATTACTGAAAGACTTTCCCCAAGAATTGGTTTTGGTTTAGGATTCCCCAAATACACATGTTTACTACTATTATATGTGTCTTGATTATAACTTAAAATTTTAACATTGTTTTGTTGATACTTTTATTTTTCCATTTCATTATATGAAATGGCAAAGTAATTTAATATAAGATTAGTATCAGTCATGTTACTTAGCCTTGGAAGAAAATCATATTAGGTTATTTTCTCATCCATAAACAAAACGGGGGAAATACAGAGGTCTATGATTATAATATTGCCAGGTGAACTCTTTCTAGCTATGATTTTCCACATGAAATGTACTAGAATAAACTTTATTTTTTATTTATTTTTTCTAAAGGGCGGAGATAAGTTGCTTTCAATGTTTCATGCAGGTGGATTATATCTGAGATCTTAAAATGGAAAGTTTCTATCCAATATAAGCCATCCCCCAAGCCCGCCCAGTACTCAATAAATAATAATGCTGACCAATATGGTGGACAAACGTGAATTTAGAGCTGCTATAAATCTAATGTAATTTTCATTCTGAGCATGAAAATATGGCCTCCAGCATTCATAGTTAGAAAAAAATATGTAGGTATTGGATCATGTGTCAAAATGTTTCCCAATATTGTATAGTTTCAAATTTTCAAGGAGTTAAGTTTTATAATAAACTCAATAATGCATATGACTTGATACATAAGGCAATCTGTGTATACTGAAGTTGCATCTTCAAAAAGTCTACTGAAGGGAAATGTATTTTAGCAAAATCAGTTATTATATTCTTGGAAAAAATGTTTTACAGTGATTGTAAGGTAGGCCTTTGCCTATTTTATTCTATTTTAAATACTTAATTGTTAGAAGGCATCCAAAAATTAATAAGCATTCCATGGAAGTTCATTCAGTGAGGAAGATTATATATTCATAAAACCAGTATTGTTCACGTTTCATTATATGTAAAAATTTAAATGGATCCCTTAAAGCCAAAAGCTATTATTAATAAATAGATATAATTCCAATATCCAGGTTAGGAAAATAACACAAGCAATTTGAGCATAACATTTTTCAATACACAATACAATTAAACTTTATTGTCAAACAATCTTAAATAGAGTAAAAGTCGAGATCTGGTTTCTCTGAGCTATGCATATTATTTGTAAATTTCAAAACTAAGCACTGAAGAAATATGAAAGGAAAGTGCATACATGAGCTGGGAGTAGTTAATGGCCAAATATGTTTTAGAAATCATCCACAATTTATTTCTCTTTCAAGTAGTCTTGAAGAAAAAAAAATATATTTAACTTTCTAACCCTGTGTACTCCAAACTTATTTGACAGTGGAATCTTTTATTCCAGGAACACATATTAATACCTGGAAGAACAGCATTCTAAAGAAAACAATTTTAGGAAATGCAATAGCATTGAATAATTATACTGTTTCCCAAAATAATTTATAGATGCAGCTTAATGCAGCTCTACTCATGATCTAAAGATTTTTGGTGGTAGAAAGGGGTGTTATTTCAGCTTCAATTCATCTATCTCCATGTTGCCTATAGTGAACATAAACAATTTTATCAGGGAAAAAACATTTTATATTCTAGTCAAGATCTATAAATTCATGATTGGAGGCGATGCCTCTGGTTCCAACACAAAATGACCGTGAAATGAAATTACTGTGAAAATGTGTCATATGAAGCACAATAAGAAACAAATTAAAAGTACATAGCCTCATTCAAAAAGAAAAAAATTATCTGTAGGGAGTAGAACTGAGAGAACCAGGGTGAAGTTTATGGCCTGCAGGAGGAATTGGCCTGGGAATGGTTTCAGGAGCAAGTCAAGGATTAAAATAATTACATGGGAAGAGGGAAACAGAGCAGATGGAGATTGGTTTCTCCAAAAAAAGACAATCTCTAGGAATTAGGAGAAAGCACATTAAAGCACACACATAAACAAAACTATGTCACACTCACTGATGTGGGGAAAAAGCAGTAAACAAAAAAGTCAAATCAGGCAATTTGAGCTGCTAGTAAAGAGAACTTTTCTATGCTGTTGGTGATGGTTTTGATAGCTAATGTTTATTGTACACTTAATGTGTTGGAGACACTCTTGTAACTGCTGTATTTAGTCTCTACTGCAACCCAGTAAAATGGATAATATTGTTGTGTTTACTTGATGAATTAGAAAACTAGGTAACTGAGAAGCATTTTGCCAAGGTCATGCAGCTAGTTGCCAGGGAATCTGACTCCGGAATCCATGTCCAGAAACATCCTACTGTAAGCCCTGAGAACATAAAATGGTACTATTACTTTGGAGAGCAGAATGGAAAACTACAGTTAAAAGGAAGAGGTATATACCTAAAAACCATACATTTCCACTTCTGGATGTCATTCCTATTCTACATAGTCAGGGAGATGAATACAAAAAGAATCCTTGCAACATTATTTATATTAATAGTAGACACATATAGTATTTATTTTGCCTAAGAACAATTGTTATATTATTAACCATATTATCTACAACAATCCCCATAAGAGAGTTTCTATTAATATCTCCACTTTAAAAATGAAGAGGCAGAAAGATTTATGTTTTTAATAGCTGAAACTTTTGTTTATAATAGCTGAAACTACCTCAATGCTCATTAATAAGAAAGATTTATAAAGCCTAATATATATATATGGAAAGCTTTAATCAGCCATGCAATGAATAGACTATATCTAAATGTAAAAATCTAAAAATATAAACTTCCTAAAGCTTATTGATGCAAATATAATTTTAAAGCATGAAAACATATGAAATATTTTACATGTACTTAGAAGATTCCTTTTAAGTAGGAAGGGAAGAAAATGGAGTGGAAATTGTTCACTAATGACTGCCAGTACCTATATTGATTCAAATTTTGAACAATGTAAGCTCTGAAGTTAATATGGACAATTATTAAGTTTTTTAAAAGCTGAGTAGTGAGAATCCTACTGTTTTTTATATAATTCTCTATATTTTACAGATGATTTATATATTTTATACTAAAAAGTGTGACAGTAAATTAAAATTGTTTTCATCATGCATTAACAATCTGACATTAACTTTATTAACTTTATTAAAAACTGACTTGCTCAGTCGTTATGAAAAAATAGCTAATAATATTTACCATTTATTGCAAATATATTTTCTGAATCCCTGCAAGTTTTCATATTCATTCAATTATTTAAAAAATTATATTAAATAGATGTAAATATTGCTGAAATTGCTTGCTAAAGACAAAACTATCAATGAATTGAGTTGGGACTAATGCAAAAGTTAGTCTGTTACCTACTTCCACGGAGCTGTACTACTTCTGTAATGATGTAGTTACCAGTACTAACTACAGAGCTCCCAGAGTCATTAAAAGGAGATGTCTCTGGCCTAAGTAAACTTCTTGCCTGGACACAAGCCCAGTGCTGAATCATCTGGACATGGGTCCAATGCCAAAAACCCTTCAATCAGTATAGTCCCCACAATTATTGCACCTTCACCTCTTTTTATGAGATCTGGGTTATGCCTGGAGTCTTAGAGTTGATAGTAAGGTGATGTGTACTGGAGATAGAAGAAGTTCAGGGTAATTAATGAGAAGAAAGTAGTTCATATGAGTCAGCTTCAACAGAATAAATTTCTGAAACAGTCCTGAAAGGTGTGTATAATTGTTCTAAAACATAGCATCACCTATGCATAATTTATTACTTTTAATTATATTAAAGTTTATGTCAGCTTAGTTTTTTTTTATTCTGAATAAGATTACTTTTAATATTAAGAAATTCAAAATTAAGTTATTTTTCTTTTAATTCATTTTTACCAATATGAAGCTATAGCTTTTGAAATTGTTGCTAATAAATGGTGTTTTACATATTATGTTTATAACTCTGATAACACTGAGATTGGAAAATCTAGTCCAACAGTTCAACATTCAGTGTTCCATAAAACACAAGGAATGTGATAGGACTTTCCCAGTGGCTTCATATTGCTGATTATATCTACATGTTGACTTCAAGAAACTGAGACCTTTAATTCTTACCTTCTTCTATGTTGGACAGTTTCAAAAAATCATAAAGACACCATAAAAAATAAAGACATTATAAAAAAATAAAGACATCATAAAAAATCATAAATTATAAATTTAATTGTGATTAAATTTAACTTAGTGTCATGTTTAGTTTCTTTAACTCATCTGTCATCAATGTTCTCATAGAAAAAATACAGTGTAGAATATCCCCAAATCTAATTCAGTAAAGTTGCACCTTTGTTTTATCATGTGTGATAATATAATATATACTTTTTATCCTTACATATACAATATTCCCATAAAATTTTTTCTCATAATTTTTACCCCAAACCAATATCCTGATAACTATGTTACTCTCCTGTGTTCTAGTGATCTATTACTGTGTAACAAAAGGGGGTTTACAAGGAAAAAGGAACTTATATTTTGCATGTACAGATTAGTCAAGTGAAGGACCAGAGAACATCTTTAGAAAAAAAGGGTATGAAAGTTGTAGAAATTATCAAGGAGGGTTAGAAAATGGAAAGGCTGGAGGGAATAGAGATAAACATTGCTCATTTCATAAATTTGCCTATATGCTTACATATCACTTATTAAAATTGAGCTCCTATAAATGAACCTACCAGTTATTTCTGAATTAACATATTAGAACCCAACACTAATTTCACTTTGACTCAGCTATACCCTAGAGTTGAACGTGGCTAGGTCTAAAGTTCTTTCAAATCCTAAGAGAAATATATCATTAAAAGTCTGTGAAAAAGAGATCAGCTTAGTTGTCATTTCCTGTGGCATTAACTTGGAAAACAGCTCATTTCCATATACCTTTTCAGGCCCTGTAGATATTTTAGATAGTTAATTTTAACGCATGCTAAATCAGTGCACCCTGCAATAAAATTTTCTCATTTTACATCCTCAAAGACTTAAAAACAAAACAAACAAACAAACAAACAAACAAAACGGAGCATCAAACTGGCATTTTTCCCCGAGGAAAATATTTAAATTCAGTTTTCAATTAGGCAGATAATCTTACATTTCAATGAGGGAATGCTTTATCAGTCAGCTTCTTTTAGACTGAGGCTAGAGAGTCTCTGTGTATATCTATCTCACTACATCTCATTTTGTCTCTGGCACTGACGATAACGTAGTAAAGAACATGAATTATTTTCCTTCATCTCAAATAATGAGTCAATGTATCAGCCAGATGAATGTCAATAGCATTATTCATTATCTTGCGACAGTTACATTTTTGAAAATATCTCATGGCTTTTATGATCTATGTATAGTAATTCTTCAAGGACAATTTCTCAACTTTCAAGAAAGAGTACATAGAGCAACACTGATTCTGAAAAATAAGACAGATCTTATTTGCATAATTTAGCCACAAATTTTTGAGTATCTACTGGTTACTCAGATTTTTCCTAAGGGATATGCAAATTATATTTATCATACTCAAGAGTTGTTCTTTCTCTCTTGATTTGGTGAGGGGAAACAGACACTGCCTCCCAGAGGAAAGAGGCTGGCTTAAGCACTGCCATTTTCTTCCTCATGGGTTCTCTTATTTTATCAGTTCGATTTGGAGAAGCAATGGTAGAGCATACATTCTATGACGGTACCTTTCAATTATCCCTATGGAAGATGGCCAGTCCAAAAGTTGGATCTCTGAATTTAAAATTTGAGGTACTTAGAAATTTTCATTCTTAGCTTTGGGTCTTAGCACAAATTTTAAAACAACTGAAAAATCTCACTCAGGACACAATATCTATTTACATGAGAATGAGTAAAGCTATAGGTAGGAGAAAGAAAGAAGAAAAATGAAAAAAATTGGTGTGTGATACTTATTGTGTCCGTGGGAAATCAAGATAAAGTTACACTGGGGATGAAGATAGCTGGTTTGACCTACGAAATGATTGTATAACTACTGGGAAATAGAAATGTGTCACATGAAAAATTAATACAATACACTTTTTTTTTTTTTTTTTGGGAGACAGAGTCTTGCTCTGTCACCAGGCACGAGGCTGGAGTGCAGTGGCACAATATTGGCTCACTGCAACATCTACCTCCAGGATTCAAGCAATTCTCCTGCATCAGCCCCCCCTAGTAGCTGGGACTACAGGTGTGTGCCACCACGCCCAGCTAATTTTTGTATTTTTAGTAGAGATGGGATTTCACCATGTTGGCCAGGATGATCTTGATCTCTTGACCTCGTTATCCGCCCGCCTCCACCTCCCACAGTGCTGGGATTACAGACCTGAGCCACTGCAACCAGCCAATACCCTGCACTTTAAAGACTCATCAGTTGAGAAATTATACCCTTATGTGAATCGAATCAGTATATTTATATAATCTTCTTAAACAGCATTGGTTTAGTGTCCAGGCATGATTCTAAGTTAAAGAGCTGAAGAAAAGCTGTGGCTGATGTCCATGGGGACCAGGGAATTGAAGAAACTTGGAGAATATGTTTTAAATAACTGACCTCTTAGTTAATCTTGAAGCAGGGTATTAGAAAACCCAATCTTGGGGGTTGTTGGCAAGATAGCTGAACAGGAAAAGCTCCAGTAGGCAGCTCCCAGCGAAAATGAGGCAGAAGGCAGGTGATTTCTGCATTTCCAAGTGAGGTACCTGGTTCATCTCACTGGGACTAGTTGGACAGTGGGTACAGCCCAAGGAGGGTGAGCCTAAGCAGGGTGGGGTGCTGCCTCACCTGGGAAGTGCAAGAGGTCAGGGAAATCCCTCTCCTAGTCAATAGAAGCCATTAGGGTCTGTACCCTCCACTCCAGCCTGGATACTGCACTCTTTCCATGGTCTTCGCAACCCACAGACCAGGAGATTCCCTCCAATACCTACACCACTACCACGGTCTTGGGCTCCCAGCACAAAACTGGGAGGCCCTTTGGACAGACACCTAGCTAGCTGCAGCAGTTTTTTTTTTTTTTTTTTTTTTTCCTTTTCTTTTTTTCCATGCCCCAATGGTGCCTGGGACACCAGTGAGACAGAAATGTTCACTACCCTGGAAAGGGAGCTGAAGCCAGGGAGCCAAGTGGTCTGGGTTGGTGGGCCCCACCCCCATGGAGACTAGCAAACTAAGATCCACTGGCTTGAAATTCTCTTAGCCAGCACAGCAGTCTCAGCTCAACCTGGGATGAGTGAGCTTGGTAGCGGGGAGGGGCATCTGCCATTACAGAGGCTTGAGTAGGTGGTGTTAACCTTATGGTGTAAACAAAGCTGCTGGGAAGTTTGGACTGGGGAGAGCCTACCACAGCCCAGCAAGGCTGCTACAGGCAGACTGTCTCACTACATTCTCTTCTTGTTTGGCAGTGTATCTCTATAAAAAGACAGCAGACCATCAGGGACTTATAAATAAAGCCTCCACTTTCTGGGGACAGAGCGCCTGGGAAAAGGAATGGTTGTAAGCACAGCTTCAGCAGACCGAAATGTCCCTGCCTGGCAGCTCTGAAGACAGCAGTGGATCTCTCAGCATAGCATTCAATCTCTGATAAGGGACAGACACTCTCCTCACCTGGGTCCCTGCCCCCACCATGTATCCTGACTGGGAGACATGTCCCATTAGGGGCAGACAGACACCTCATACAGGAGAGCTCTGGCTAGCATCTGGCAGGTACCCCTTTGGGAAAAACCTGCCAGAGGAAGGAGCAGCCAGCAATCTTTGCTGTTCTGCAGCCCCTGCAGGTGATTCTGAGGCAGGCAGAATCTGGAGTGGACCTCTAGCAAACTCCAGCAGACCTGCAGCAGAGGGGCCTGACTGTTGGAAGGAAAACTAACAAACAAAAAGGGATAGTTTCAACATCAACAAAAAGAACGTCCACCCAGAGACCCCATCCAAAGGTCACCAACTTCAGAGAACAAAGGGAGATAAATCCACAAAGATAGGAGAGGCCAGCACAAAAAGGCTGAAAATTCCAAAAACCAGAATGCCTTTTCTCCTCCAAGGAATCACAATGTCTCACCAGCAAGGAATCAAAACTGAAATGGAGAATGAGTTTGATGAATTTACAGAAGCAGGCTTCAGAAGGTGGGTAATAACAAACTCCTCTGAGCTAAAGGAGCATGTTCTAACCCAATGCAAGGAAGCTAAAACTTTGAAAAGAGGTTAGGCAAATTGCTAACTAGAATAACCAGTTTAGAGAAGGACATAAACAACATGATGGCGCTAAAAAACACAGCATGAGAACTTCATGAAGCATACACAAGTTTCAATAGCTGAATTGATCAGGTGGAAGAAAGGATATCAGAGATTGAAGATCAACTCAATTAAACAAAGTGAGAAGATAAGGTTAGAAAAAAAAGAGTGAAAAGAAATGAACAAAGCCTCCAAGAAATATAGAACTATGTGAAAATACCAAATCTATGTTTGATTGGTATACCAAAAAGTGATGGGAAAAATAAAACGAAGTTGGAAGATACTCTTCAGGATATTATCCAGGAGAACTTTCTCAACCTAGAAAGGCAGGCCAAAATTCAAATTCAGAAAATACAGAGAACACCACAAAGATACTCCTTGAGAGGAGTAACCCCAGGTCACATAATCGTCAGATTTACAAAGGTTGAAATGAAGGAAAAAATACTAAGGGCAGACACAAAGAAAGGTCAGGTTACCCACAAAGGGAAGCCCATCAGACTCACAGTGGATCTCTCATCAGAACCTCTACAAGCCAGAAAAGAGTGGGGGCCAATATTCAACATTCTTAAAGAAAGGAATTTTCAGCCCAGAATTTCAGATCCAGCCAAACTAAGCTTCATAAGCAAAGGAGAAATAAATCCTTTACAGAAAAGCAAATGCTGAGAAATTCTATCACCATCAGGCCTGCCTTACAAGAGTTCCTGAATGAAGCACTAAACATAGAAAAGAACAATCAGTAGCACCGACGCAAAAACATACCAAACTGTAATGACCATTACATTTCTATGAAGAAACTGCATCAACTAATGAGCAAAATAACCAGCTAGCATAATGGCAGGATCAAATTCACACATAACAATGTTAACCTTAAGTGTAAATGAGCTAAATGCTCCAATAAAAAGATACAGCCTGGCAAACTCGATGAAGAGTCAATATCAGTCAGTGTGCTGTATTCAGGAGACCCATCTCATGTGCAAAGACACACATAGGCTCAAAATAAAGGGATGACGATTTTTCAAGCAAATGGAGAGCAAAAAAAAAAAAAAAAAA